>NC_142873.1:30869166-31172196 GCF_051225735.1 Oryctolagus cuniculus
CCATGCTGCAGGCATGGGTGCTGCTTCTCAGGGTGTGCACTAGTAGGCAGGTGGACCGGAAGTAGAGGCATCTCGACTTGCATCACAACACCGCCCCTCCATGGCCTTTTGTATAATCTCCTTCAAGTCTCAGGAGCTACACAAATAGCAACCAAGAAAGCCAAAAAAAAAAAAAAAAAAAAAAAAAAACACCACTTATGCTCAACAAGATCTCTTTTAGCAAGCGTCCCAGCCTTGGCTTTTTAAAGGGCTTTGACAACACTAAAAATAAAATCCCGTTGAAGCAGCAGTGTCGGTGTGCCGCAGTGGGTTTGCTAAATTCTAAGAACCAGTTGGTCCCACGGGTGTTCTGTCTATAGAAACAGGCCTCTGGCGTTCTGCGCCTTGCAGATCATTCTTGCTCCCCCTGCCTTTTCCTTCCTGGTGGACACAGCAACGCCACAGGGCCGCCTTATGCCCGGGCGAGCAAGGTACTCTCGCCACAGGCTCTGCCTTGCACGCTCCTCCAGAACCAGCCCTTCCGGGTTAGCAAGCTTCTCCACCGGCCCCATCTTGACTTCCACCTGGGGTCCGGGTAGTAGCTACGAGATGCACCTTGATGCTGCAGGCCCTAGACGCATGGCTCGGAACCTCAGTATCACTAGGGCAAGCAGAGCCACCCCTCCACAGTCAAAAAGGTACCAGGAAACCGTCTCATTCCCGCCCCCGCGCAGCCAGGAGGGGGCCTCAGAAAACTACGAATCTCTGCCTCCCTGCACACAGTTCCCAAAATGGGACCTGCCGCAAGCTCTGAACGAAACAGTGCATGGCGGCCCCCTCAAAGCAGCTCCGCAGGGCAGGTGGGACGTGGGGACTGCCGTCTGGGTGCTTGCTTTGGGGTTGTGCTCGCGGCAGCTTCCGTCCTGACAGCGCTGCCGCTGCGGCGTGGCGCTCGCCCGGAAAGCTGATCTTGCACGGCGCAGCTCCTTCTCTAAAGGAAAAGCCGCAGGGTCGCCCCAGCCCACCAGACGCAGGGCTGAGCGCTGGGTGAGGCGGGCTCTGCCGCCACCTAGCGGCGAGCTCCGAGGGCGACAGGGACAGGAGGCCGGGCCCGCCGCACAGGCGTCCTGGGGCCGGGCCGCGCAGACCGGCGAGACCGACGAGACCGGCTGCATTGCGGCGGGCGTGGGTGGCTGCGCGGAGATCACGCACGGCCCAGCCAGAAAACCCGGGCCGCGGGGGTGCCCCACTTCTGCAGATCTTTCCTTTTCGGGAACCCCAGGGCGTGGTTTGCTGGGGCCCGGTGAGGAAGCTGTCTCTGGTGGACCTGTCAGTGCCCATCTGGGTCCTGCTAAACCCCTCTCGTCTCGCCAGGGAGGAGGACTTGCTGGCGGGATTTAATACGGCACAGTCTGGGAAGCCTTGCTAAGACATTATAGGCCAAAATAATTCAACGTGATCTTCTGTATATAAAGATCATTGAAAATGAATCTTAATGAATGGGATGGGAGAGGGAGTAGGAGGTGGGATGGGAGTGGGGGTGGGAGGGCGGGTTTGGGGGAAGAATCGCTGTAGTCCAAAATATGTACCTATGAAATTTATATTTATTAAATAAAAGCTTTCTTTAAAAAAAAAGTAACTCAACAGGCTTATCTGAAGCCCTGGAAATACGTTTTGTGTGTGTGTGTGTGTGTGTTTTTAGGTTGACCACAGAGATACAAGATGTGAAAACTTGGCTTAAAAGCAGTTGATCACCACAAAATACTGCCAATGAATCAAATGCATTGAAAAGAAAACGTGAAGATGATGATGACTATGACTATGATAATTTGTAATTTAACTTTGATGCATATAACATGTACTTGGTCTTGAATCCACCATACTGTAATTAAACAAGTATGTTTGATGTTTTCAAGTTGTGGTTGAGGAAACCTATATAATATCTAATAAGTATAGTTTCCAGTTGAAATATTGGGTTTTCTTCAATCAGATTAGTAGTGGTTTTTTCATCAGCCTTTAGGTATAAAAAATAAAGTTGTTGGGGACAACCCTGTGGTATAGCAGGTAAAGCCGCCACCTGCAGTGCCTGCATCCCATATGGGTGCCGGTTCAAGTCCCAGCTGCTCCACTTCTGATCCAGCTCTCTGCTATGGCCTGGGAAAGCACTGGAAGATGGTCCAAGGCCTTGGGCCCCTGCACCCACTTGGGATATCCAGAAGAAACTCCTAGCTTCTGGCTTCAGATCAGCACAGCTCCAGCCATTTGGGGAGTGAACTAGCGGATGGAAGCCCTATTTTTCTCCCTCTCCCTCTCCCTCTCCCTCTCCCTCTCCCTCTCTCTCTCTCTCTCCCTCTCCCTCTCCTTCTCTCTGTGTGTAACTCTGACTTTCAAATAAATAAATCTTTTTTTAAAAAAAAAAAAGTTGTTTATCTGGGAAAAAAAAGCTGATATGGGAAAACCTAGGCGTTTTAGTCACCCAATATGGCTGCCAAAAATGTCGCCACAGGCTTAGACAACACAGAGAGATGTGTGAGAGCAAGGAAGATGCAGGTTCTGCTGAATATGCAACGATGGTTTCACACGTGCCATGCTCACTCTATTCTGCCTGCTACAGCACAAAAGGAAAGAGAGCCAATCCCAATACAAGGTGCATCGGGCACTGCACATTCCATTCTGGCCAGTGATGGACAGTATATAAGACGTTGGTTCCCTGAGATTGTAGTGCCCTGGTGACGTTGCAGCTGTCTTGATTTGTACTAAGTACACTCCATGATGTTCCCACGATGACAAAATCACCTAGTGATGCATTTCTCAGGACTCTCGCCTGCCTTGGTGAAGCAATGCATAAGTGTATACAGCTGTCCCTCCCTTGGTGTCCATGGGGGATTGGTCCCTCAACACCCTTCCCCCAATACAAAAATCTTAGGGGTGCTCCTTACCCTCCTATGAGACAGCATAGAATTTATGCATAACTATGCACATTCTCCCATACACCATAAATCAAGATTATGTACAATACCTAATGCAATGAAAGTGTAGGAAGGCACTTCGAAATTTTATGAAAATGGATTAAATAGCAAGCTTATTTCAGATCAAAAAATTGTGAAAACCACGCATACTTTTTCATAGTATGTGTTATAGTTGTATTGTTAGGGGAAAACGACACGGAATAAAATCTGTACATGTTCAATGTGGACACAATTTTTTTCTGCGTATTTTTAACCCATTGATGGTGAGCCCACAGAAACAGAGACCAACTGGATTTTTTTGCCTTCTACTGTGTTTGGCCTGTGATGGCTCACTGTAAAAGCTGACAAAGCAGCGCTCTCTGAATGTCCTGTTGTAAAAGCTGCCTCACTCATGAATTCTTCTTTCCTCAAATAAACAAGTTTTTTTTTTTAATTTGCCTGATTTTTCTTCTTGTAGCAATTCTAAATCTATTCCCTTTCCCATGACCACCTTCACGGGCTTGAGAGCTGCTGTCCAGTTTTCCCTGGGTCTTCATTCTTCCACCCTAAACACCCTCAGCAGCTCCGGATCCTCCTCATATGATTTCTGGAACTTTCCAAAGGGAATAGTGAAATAGAACCATAGCCTACATCAAGTTCACATCAAAAGCAACTCTATCCCATCCTTTCTCAGACTCAGGAGTTAAAGTGTGACATGGCCAAAGTGGTTTTTTTGTTTTGTTTTTTTGTTTGTTTGTTTGTTTATTTTTTGACAGGCAGAGTGGGCAGTGAGAGAGAGAGAGACAGAGAGAAAGGTCTTCCTTTGCCGTTGGTTCACCCTCCAATGGCCGCCGCGGCCGGCGCGCTGCGGCCAGCACACCACGCTGATCCGATGGCAGGAGCCAGGTGCTTCTCCTGGTCTCCCATGGGGTGCAGGGCCCAAATACTCGGGCCATCCTCCACTGCACTCCCGGCCCACAAAGTGTTTTAAATGTATCAGTCATTAGGCATTCACGGATCTCTTTCCCCTCGCTATTCAGCTGCTAGCCCTGGTAACAGAGTTCCCATCAGAATCTCTCCCATGCTGCCTCTGACCCCGCTTCCTGGATCCTCCCCTGGCTTCCGTCTTCAGTTAACCCACACGGATGCAGCTTGGGAGCAGAGCACAATAGGGGGTCTTTCCTCTGGGATACTGCAGGGTTGGATTTTTTTTTAATGTTTTATTTATTTATTTGAAAGAGAAGGAGAGAGAGAGATTGTCCACTATTGATTCACTCTCCAAACTGGGTCTCCCACATGGCTGGCAGGGGCTCAAGGACTTGGGTCATCTTCCACTGCTTTCTCAGATGCATTAAGGGAGATGGATCAAAAGTGGAGCATGCCGGCACCACAGCTCACTAGGCTAATCCTCCGCCTGCGGTGCCGGCACACAGGGTTCTAGTCCCGGTCGGGGCACCAGATTCTGTCCCGGTTGCTCCTCTTCCAGTCCAGCTCTCTGCTGTCCCGGTTGCTCCTCTTCCAGTCCAGCTCTCTGCTGTGGCCTGGGAGTGCAGTGGAGGATGGCCCAAGTGCTTGGGCCCTGCACCCGTATGGGAGACCAGGAGGAAACACCTGGCTCCTGGCTTCGGATCAGCGGCCACCGTTGGGTAAACCAATGGAAAAGGAAGACCTTTCTCTCTGTCTCTCTCTCTCTCATTGTCCACTCTGCCTGTCAAAAAAAAAAAAAAAGTGGAGCAGCTGGGACTCAAACTGGTGTTCATACGGGATGCCGATGCATCAGAAAAGTTAGGACAATCTAAATCCCCATGGCACACAGGCTAAAGCGAGTACTGGTAACCTGGAGCTCATTGACAGACAACGGATCTGGGAGAAGTGCCTGGTTCTCCAGCAGAAGGTCTTCACTGCCAGGAAGTGCCTTTCCAGGTGGACCCACAGGCCCCAGCGACTGGGAGGTCCTGTGTGCAGAGTATGCTGAGGGGGCCAGGACGCCCACTCATAAATGGACACAAAAAGAGGCCCACCCCACCCCTTCCCACAAGGAGGCTACAAAATCACTGGAGACATACAGGACATGCTTATTAAAAAATAAATAGCAATTCAAGGCACAAAGTATAACTGAAAATATCTGCTATGATTACAAAGCATTTCATGTAACTTATCTCACTGGGTTTTTGCTACAGTAAATTCTTCAAAGATTGTTCAGGGGTCGGCACTGTGGCATAGCAGGTAAAGACACCACCTGCAGTGCCGGCATCCCATATGGGTGCTGGTTCAAGTTCCGGCTGCTCCACTTCCGATCCAGCTCTCTGCTATGGCCTGGGAAAGCAGTAGAAGATGGCCCAAGTCCTTGGGCCCCTGCACCCACGTGGGAGACCTGGAAAAAGCTCCTGGTTCCTGGAATCAAATCAGCACATCTCCGGCCATTGTGGCCAATTGAGGAGTGAACCAGTGGATGGAAGACCTCTCTCTCTCTCTCTTTCTGCCTCTCCTTCTCTCTCTGTGTAACTCTAACTTTCAAATAAATGAATAAATCTTTTTTTAAAAAAGAACACTTTACACCTCCCAGTGAAGGCTCAGTTCCCTTCACCAAGGCACCTTGAGAAGTCCAGCTTGTCCTTGGTCCTTCTCCTCCAGAGGCTGCAACTTGTGAACAACATAGCAACAGACACCCAGACAAAAATGTCCTTCCTGTGGCTCAGGGTGGAGGGTGGAATCTGCCCTCCAAGGCCCAGCCCCAGGATCAGCCGCTCCACGAGCAAAGCCTTCCCAGTGTACACTGGAAATCAGCACCTCCTCCTCGGTGCTCACCGCAGTGTGCACAGGCTCACTCCGGGGCTTGAATGCCACAGTCACTGTGAATGTGCCTGTCTCTCCACACAGCCCAGAATCAGCTTTTCTTCCACTGAGTAGCCCCAGCCCTGCGTGGGGCAGAGTCCATGCCCAGTGAGCTGCCCACTGAGCCTATACTTCTTGCATTGCATTGCACTGAGCTAAAAGAACAAATGCTACAACAAGAGAACGTAAGTGTACAAGTCATAAATAATTCACCTTTATTTTTAGTTTTGTGCATCTCCTCTAGAGCTCAATATAGCTTGACAAAGGATTTTTTCCTGTTAACCAGTGCCATGGGGCCCATTTGTTCAGACCTTCTTTCTCTCAAGTACCTTTATTGGCAGGGTGGGTGTGCAGCAATTATGTGATAAATGGGGGGATAAAGTGCCTGGAAACACACTGCACAAGTGGATCAGAAACCAAAACTTCCCACACTGTTCTGGTACATCCTTTCCCAGGAAGATAGAGTTACAAGTTACTTTATAATGGACTGCAGGGGGCATCATAAAACTCATGCACCTGAATAATAGATCACTCAAATTTCCAGTTTCTTAGCAACTAGGCAACCCGCTTCCTGCATTGAGGCAAGCCAGTGGGTAAATGAGAACCTGCATGAGCTATGATGCAATGGATGCTTCACTCCTGCCTGTGAGAGTCTCTCTTGAAGCCCACTCTAAGTGGACACATACAGGAAAGACATCCTGGGAAATTGAGTGCCAAGCAGCAGCCAAGTTCACCCATGACAAAGCCCCCACATGTAGCTGGAGAATGTGGCTTGAACCTGATGCCAAAATGAGCCTCTTGTCTCATTTCAGACTCTAGCTGCTGGTCTGATCTAGAGATCACGTGTATGGGGGAGTATGGTCCACAGCAGAGTGGATGGCTCCAGAGATGAAAGATTCTGGAGCCTTAACCAATGTGGTGGCACTCAGAGGCGGACAGTCTTAAAGCTAATGAAGTTGAGGTATCAGAGCCCTCACTTAGCAAGGAGTCTCCCAATGCAACTGGCTATGTCCTTGCCCCTTCTGACTGATGGGACAGAGAGATCCTAACACCATTATGGCAGAGCCGCTACATGGCTTCTTCCACAATGAGCCACCATGGAATGTCATATGAGTGCAAACTGAAGTATCATTCTGTAAGACCACTGTTGGTCAGAGTTTTATCTATTATAGTTGCTGGGATCATCTTCACAAATAGAAGCACTTAAAAATAACCACTTTGCAGGGGACAGCGCAGTGGTGTAGTAGGTTAATCCTCCACCTGCGGCGCTGGCACCCCATATGGGCACCGGTTCTAGTCCCGGCTTCCCCTCTTCCAATCCAGCTCTCTGCTATAGCCTGGGAAAGCAGTAGAAGATGGCCCAAGTGCTTGGGCCCCTGCACCTGCATAGGAGACCAGGAAGAAGCACCTGATTCCTGGCTTTGGATCGGCATAGCTCTGACCGTTGCAGCCATCTGGTGAGTGAACCAACTGAAGGAAGACCTTTCTCTCTGTCTCTCCCTCTCACTGTCTGTAACTCTACCTCTCAAATAAATAAATAAAATATTTTTAAAAATTAACCACTTAGCAAATCAGAGATAGGGATCACATGAACAATGTGGTAAAGGAAATGAAAGAGGGAAGGAGCTGTTTTGTCGTCAAAGAGAGCCCCATGCAGTACATGGTTCTTGTGTGCTGGACGTTAAGGTTAGATGAGGTTTTCAGTAGGGAAATATGGAGAGAGCAGTAAGAGCCGAAACTAAAATACGGAAAGGATAGCAGTGGTTTGTTGGGGCATACGTCTTATATAAAAGAATGATGGGAGATTCAACCACAGTGATATGTTGGGTTCAATTTTGGAAGATTCAGTGGCAGGCTATGGAATTTGGCCTTTATATTTAACATTGCCAGTGGTGAGACATTGAGGGCTTTTTAGCCTGATGAGGGAAGGGCTTGCTATCCAAATGGAACTTTAGGGAGCTAGCATTGACAGGATGGCCTGGGAGGCAGGGAGGAGAAATGTGCCTGCCACCCAGGAACATGATAGTGAGGACCTGAATGAGGACAAGGTGGTAAGACAACTCTTTATGGGTCTCGCACATCTTCATTTTCCAGTTGATGTGAGAATGGGCAGTAACTCCAAGATGCAGTACCAGATCAGTTGTCATTTTTGCTATTGTTAAATTTGTTAAATGAAAAGGAAGGGGGTGAAATTCCTATATGCCAACATTTGCAGAAGGTGCAAGGCAAGAGATAAAGCCAATAGCCAAAGTGAGGTTTGGGAATTATTTGTGACTGTCAATTTTTGACACTCTCCCATTCGCCCTATCATCGTGGAAAATTCAGAATCAGCCACATGGACCCAATCAGTACATCCGTAGTGACCACAATGTTTTCTGGTAAAATGTACTTTCCATTGCTTATTTCTCCTCCCTTCATTCACCCTATACTCTTTGCTCTCGAGGTCCACTGTCCCACCATGAAAGAAACTATGTCCTTCAGCCTTGCTGAAATAATAACAAGCAGCGCTCAGGCTCAGCCAGGATAGAGGGGACCAGCCCTTAAATCCCTAAGCCGAGCACATCACTGGGGGCCTCAGCCTTTTCCCAGGATGTTCAATGTCTACAGAGGATAAACTGTAGGGAAGAAATATGGGATTTGTATACTCTTTTGCACTCAGACAGGAACAAGAATGGAAGCATCACTCCATGGCGGCACAGAACCCAGGAATTGTTCTATCCTCATAGCTTTTAAGTACATTCCACTGAAATATTTATGTTTGCTCTGTTGCAAGTGCAATCACATAAGTGCTAAAGTCATAACATTATTAATTTATCAAGTTTCTATGGCCCTATGGCTCCAAGAATCACAAGGAGTCTTCAAAGCATAAACAACTTTAAAAATAATACCAACATAGAATAATGAAGTCAGCAGGAAAGAGTGGATACTCCGTAAAGGACAGAAACATGACAACATAACATATGAATAGGGAGTTCAGTTCCACTCAGAAACACTCCCTGAACTCTATGTGTAATGGATTTGGGTGTTAGTTGAAGAAATATAAAGATGAAGGGGGCTATTGGGAACTTCATCCAGTGAACCAGAAAGACACCTTAAAAAAAAAAAAAAACACACCGAGACCTTCAAAATTCCACACAGTCAATGAGGGAGTTCATTATCCACCAGTAATTCTGTGGAAGCTTTTCCCATCCTTGCCTGGACTCTGGGAGGGAGAAAAATTAGTTCTCGCTTCGTAGTTTAACACATGAAACTGAGACACTGGATTTAGAGTGGCATAGTTTAAAACTTTGGACTGGAAACTGGATTTGACCAGCTTTGAACTTTTAGACAAGGAAATTCCAAGTTGGGAAAATGATATTCAAATAAGTGTTGCTGGTGGTATGGCACATTCTTTTGTTTTGTTTTTTCCAAAAACTATCAGAATAACATTACACATGCCACATGCTCTTCCTCTAATGTGACTTTGATATGCTTATTATCAAAAGCTAGAGTCAGGGCCAGCACTGTGGTGTAGTAAGCTAAGCCTCCACCTATAGCACCAGCATCCCATATGTGTGCCAATTCGTGTCCTGGATGATCCTCTTTGGATCCAGCTCTCTGCTTAGGAAGACTTAGCCTTAGGAAGACTCAGGATCCAGCCTTTTATTTTTCTCAACTGAAGTCCCAGATACCACAGAGCAGAAACCAGCCATGCCTACTGCACCCTTGCTAAATTCCTGTTCTGCAGAATTCACAGCATATTAAATGGTTGTGGATGTGTGCCACTAAGCTTGAGGAGGTTAGCTATGCAGCTACAGTAACTGGAGTGCCTGTTGATAAGTCAGGTACAGAATGGAAGCAAATTAAAATGCTTTGAAAGGACACCAGAGAGAATCAAGAGAGAAATAGAGAGACTCCAGTGAAGATGAGCTCACAACCAAAGATACACATGTACAAGCAGGAAATCAATCATGAGTGCCAAGTCAATAGACACAACAGACTGTACAACTAGACCCCAAGAACTTGGGGGTAAATCATACAATATTCAGAAAGACCACAAAAAATAATTATATTTTAAATTTTTTTAATAACAATCCATTGTAAAACCTAAGAATGAATGTAGATACTGCCAGTAACACAAAACCCAAAATGACTGACCTAAATGAGAGAGAAAGTTGTTGTCTTCTGTAAACAAGGTCCAGGAGTAAAAGGCCCAGGGCTGCTGTGATGGCACAAAGAAGACATGAACTCAGATTCCTCTATCTTGCTACAGTCTCAAATTGTGGTGGCTTCACCTCAAGGTTCAAGGTGACTGCTCAAGCTCCGATTATTGCATCTACATTCCACCCAACAAGTAGAAGGAAGGGTTAAGACATTCTCATCTTCTCCACCCCTTAGCATTTCCTGGAGGTCAAACATGAGAGTTTGTGTGTATTCTGTACTGGGTTTAATAGTGTCTCCCTCTGCAAAATGTTTACTCACCCAAAACCTTGGATTGAGACTTTTTGGAAAGATGGGCTTTTGTGGGCATCATTGTTTAAAAGGAAATTGTGGCCGGCGCCATAGCTCACTAGGCTAATCCTCCACCTTGCGGCGCCAGCACACCAGGTTCTAGTCCCGGTCAGGGTGCCGGATTCTGTCCCGGTTGCCCCTCTTCCAGGCCAGCTCTCTGCTATGGCCAGGGAGTGCAGTGGAGGATGGCCCAAGTGCTTGGGCCCTGCACCCCATGTGAGATCAGGATAAGTACCTGGCTCCTGCCATTGGATCAGCGCAGTGCACCGGCCGCAGTGTGCTGGCTGCGGCGGCCATTGGAGGGTGAACCAACGGCAAAGGAAGACCTTTCTCTCTGTCTCTCTCTCTCTCACTGTCCACTCTGCCTGTCAAAAAAAATTTTAAAAAAAGGGGGGGGGGAATTGTATTGGATTAGAATAAGCCCTAATACAAAAAATTAGAATTAGAATAAGCCTTAATCAGAAGAGAAAACAGAGACATGGTGGACACAGGGAGAATAGCAGGTGACAACAGAGGAAGAGACTGGGTCCCTGCACCCTCAAGTGATGGAATGCTAACATTGCCAGCAACCACAAGAACATGAAAGGTATGGGAGGCCCCTCACCTAGACCATCCAGAAAGAGTGGGGTCTCATCAATAGCTGCATTTCAGACCTCTAGCCCCCAGGACAATGAGAGAACACATTTCTCATTGCTTTAAGCCACTTTGTGAACAGCTGCCCTAGGATGCTCCTACATATGTTATTGGCCAGAATTTCTTTACATGGGCATACACATCTGCAAGGGAGGCTGGAGGTGCCTCAGTTCTAGCTTCCAGAAATGACATAATGTTTATGTTAGTTAGGAACCAACTTTCTTTTTGCTAGTGGTTGGCTCTTCACACAGTGATTTTGGTAATACTCTTTTCCATGGAGACATTGGAATGCAAGCTTTTCTCCAACACAATTGATCAAACTTCGGCATGTTGTTTTTAATATTTGCTTTCTTTCTGCTTCATGCAAATCCCCAGCATTGTCCATCTTGTAAAACTTGTATCAAGTTTCTTTTACGTTTGAGCCATCACATGTGTATTTTCCGGTTTGGGTACAGGTTTGTGCCTTGCAAACACGGGAATTCTAAAACATCCAATTTTGATAGTGCCTATTAAAGGAGAAATAAATTGTTGTAGATGTATGGTTATACTTTATGCTTTATTGTTTACACTCCTGACAGGAGGTAATTTCCATTCTGACCAGGTACTAATGATCCCTGAGTCTCCTGCATACAAGTCTCCATGTCCAGTGAACAGGTCAAATAAAATTCCTCATTTCCGCTTCTGGATCTGCACATTTAAATCTTGCTAGCTCTCTGTTATCCAGACTCTTCTGGTGCCACGTGCCAGAGGACTCATTTATATCACAGCACAATCACTGGCATTTTATTTTCACATCATGAACAGTGAAAGTATTCTCCTTTCATCCTATGTGATTCCAAAGTGCCCAAAACATCTAACAAAGAGAGGTGTTACAGAAAGAAAGTAAGAATGGAAAGAAATGTGGTTTTAATGGTGTTATAGTAGCTTATTCTTGAAAACTTTAAAAGTATATATATTCACCTAAGCATCTTGCTCTGTCCCCTTCCCAGGGAACGCACACAAGAGGCTCTAAATTTAAGTTTCATTAGCTTTATAGGATTCACCTGTGCCAACAAAGAAATAACCATCCAGAACCTGTAAGGAGAGACAATCTACTTGTAAGAATTATGAGTATAGGAAATAAAGAGGATTTTCTTAAAAGAGATCATCAAAATGCTAACCATTCAACTATAAAAGGATAGTCAACCTCAATCAACTAAGACAAAAATTATAGCAAAGAGATAAAGTTTTATAGCACTGAGATTGTAAAATGTTATAGCTCAGTAACGCACGGTGTCAGCAAGCTTGGAAATGCATATATTATTACTGGGAATATAATTTTTATTTATCCAATTTAGATAACAATTCAACAGTACCTGCAAAAGTTGAGCTGCATGTACTTTAAGTTTGGGATTCTACTCTGAGGTCTCTGTCTTGAAGAAGCACTCACATATGTTCACTGAAGACCCATACAAGGATAATCATTGCACCACTACTTTTATTAGAAAATAAGTTAAAATACTTGTCCTAGGAAGGGAAATGATAAACATAAGGTTTATTCATAAAATGGAAACTATTTGCTAAATTGTTCTAGAACAATTAAAATGAATTAACTATGTGATCTTTATGTGTAAATATCAACATAGCTTTTACGCATTTGTTGAACTGACAAATAAATCTCAAGGTGGGTGTTTGGTTCAGTGGTTAAGATGCCACTTGAGAAGTTCATATTGAAGTACCCAGTTTGAGTACCAGCTCCTCCACTTCTAATCCAGCTTCCTACTAATGTGCACCCTGGGAGACATCAAGTGATGACTCAAGTACTTGGGTTCCTGACACACATGGCAGACCTGGACTGGATTCTGGGCTTTTGGCTTCTGCCTGACCCAGCTCTCATTATAGCAGGCATTTTGGGAGTGAGCCAACAGATGGAAGACACCTCTCTCTCTCTCTCTCTCTCTCTCTCTCAAATAGAAAATGACAATAAATATTTCTAAACTTTTTAAAGGACAAAAATGTCTCAACATACCATGTAGAGGCTGATATCATTTACTATGATTTAAGACACATAAACCAATTATGTATATTTGTCATGGATTCATACACACTAGGATATTTATAAAAGGATGATATACATCATTGGATTAATATGGCAGAGTAGGGAAGGAGCTTGCTGCTGGAGTCTAGAAGATAGTTTTTAAAGAAGTGGAAAGAGTGCAGTCTCAGGGAACAGTTACAAAGAAAACAGCAGAAGGAACTCTACACAAATTGACAAATTGGAGGAACACAGTGGACCTACATGGAAGGTAGTGCACAACTTAGGAACCCAACAGCTGAGAGTGTCCACACCAGCGTTGGAGAACAAGATGAGACCAGACAGCAGCTGCCCAAGCCGCTGGCGGAAAAGCTGCATGAAGAACCAAGAGGAATCCAGCTTGGAGCCCCATGGGGGATAGTGTACCTGCCAGACTAGAGGAGAAAAAACAAAGCAGAGGGCACATTTTCTCTCTCCCCATCATCCTGTAAAGGCAGCCTATAACAACCTGACAGAGAGCAGGCACCATTTTGGACATACATAACAGCTGTACCAGCTCGAGTCAGCACCTAGCAACAAGCCAAGTGGAGACTCCTGAGTCTGGTGGAGAGAACAGACAGGCGGCTGGGTGCTCATGACTGTGGGAGGCTTGTGTGCCAGGGCTGTGAAAACTCTGAGGCTGTGTGGGAGGACTCAGGGTCTGGACGGGACTTTGGGCAGTCACTGTGGGAGGCTCCACACAATCAGGGCTCCCTGGTTACCTGGTGAGGGACATTGCTGGGGAATCAGCTTACACTGAGGACTGCACAGATCCTTTGTGCGATCCTGTGTCAGAAAGGACAAATGAAATTCTCACTGGAGCTTGCACCCAGGACTTGGTCTCCTTCGAGGTAAGGAGCTCAGCTGAGTCTATGCCAACAGACAAGAAGAAACGTCCCCTCTGATAGAAAGAAAGAAAGAAAGAAAGAAAGAAAGAAAGAAAGAAAGAAAGAAAGAAAGAAAGAAGGAAGGAAGGAAGGAAGGAAGGAAGGAAGGAAGGAAGGAAGGAAGGAAGGAAGGAAGGAAGGAAGGAGGAGGGAGGGAGGGAGGGAGGGAGATTTACCATGACAAACCTGGGTATGTCACCTCAGACATGCCCTCCACCCTAGAGCACTGAACAGAGCTCCCTGGCCACACCCACCACATGCCTCTAGATAGTCCCTGAAAACAGACACTCAGACATAGTTCAAAGATAAAAGCCACCACAGGGAAAAAACGAAGAAGAAACCAATGTGTATCTCCACAAAAGCCGAATAACAAATGCATCAATTCAAGAAACAAGGAAAGAAGTTTCTAGAAATGCCACTGTGTTAGGGCCTGGGTAAAAGGAGATCAACAGCCCTTAAGGCGCTCGGATCTGGCTGAAAAGCCCATGAGAGTATTTCAGGCATGGAAAGCCAAGACACTCTGTCAAAAAAAAAATGACCTAGTGAAAGATCTCTGTGAGTGAGATCCCAGTGGAAAGAACAGACCATCAAAGAAGGAGGTACCTTTCTCTGAAGGGAGGAGAGAACTTCCACTTTGACTATGACCTTGTCTAAATAAGATCAGAGTCAGCAAACATTTCTTCTCCCAGCTTGCTGAGAAGAGATGAGCAGAAAGCACTGTGACCCCTTCTACAGGAGAACCCCCAGGCCTGGCTGACTTTAACTCAAGTCTAGAGGACTGACTGGGGTCTAAGCAATCATTATAGGAATATTTTCTGGCAATCTTATCCCAGGCTCTTACCCCCACATGAGATAAGCACTCAGAGCCAGGAAATAAGTACAATCATGGGAGAAAAGGGGCCAGCATTGTGGCATAGTAGATTAAAGCCTCCACCTACAGCACCAGTCTCCCATATGGGCACCAGTTTGAGTCCCGGCTGCTCCACTTCCAATCCAGCTCTCTGCTGATGGCCTGGGAAAGCAGTGGGAGATGGCCCAAGTGCTTAGGTTCTTGCACCCACGTGGGAGGCCTGGAAGAAGCTCCTGGATCCTGGCTTTGGATTGGCCCAGCTCCAGCCGTTGCAACCATTGAAGAATGAACCAGAAGATGCAAGAACTTCCTCTCTGTCTCTCCCTCTCCCTCTCTCTGTAACTCTACTTTCTCAAATAAATAAATACATCTTTAAAAAAATGGGAGCAAGATTTATTTAGAGAATACACATTCAGAAGTAAGTTTGGGCAACCCAACAAGGAGCAATGCTAGCCATGAGAGGGCCAAAGAAAGAGAGAGAGGGAGAGCTGCATGGCACCTCTGAGGACAGGCAGCGGCCCAAGAGGAGAAGAGAGTTCCTCAGTTTAATGGACCCTTTATGGAGTACTAGGTGGTCCCTTAATTGAATATACAAACAGGGTGGAGTTTGGTTGGGGTTCAGTGTGCATGTTGTCATCTGGGAAAGTTCCATGGTGTCTCCACATGTAACTCAGTGTACCCATGTTCATGGTGTCTTCTTCATTGCAAAAGAGACTCAGATGCACTATAGGACAGCAGGTGTGCTGGATTGGCATGCAATGGGCAAGAGTTATGGTATAGGATTGGATATATGTGTGTGTGTGTATGTGTGTGTGTAGAAAAATGAAATCATATCCCCATCTATCATCATAAATAAAAATCAACTCAAGATGGATCAAATATCTAAACGTAATATCAGAAACTATGAAATTGCTTGGGAGAAAAATGTAGGGCAAGCACTGCAATACATTGATGCAGGTGATGACCTGGATAAGACCCAAAAAGTAAAGGCATCCAAGGCAAAACTACACAAACAGGATTATACCAACTCAAAAGCTTCTAAACACCAACGGCAATAATCAATTGAGTAAAGAGACATCTGACAGAATGGGAGAAAATGTTTGCAAGCTATTTATGTGACAAAGGATTAGTATCTAGAATATATCAACAACTCAAACAACATAAAAGACAACCAATCAAGTTAATAAATGGGCAAAGGACATGGATAGTTCTCAAAAGAGAGAATACAAATAGTCAACAGGTGTATGAAAAAGAGCTCAACATCACTAGCCATCAGTGAAACGCAAATCAAGACCACAATGTGGTATCATCTCATCCCTGTTAGAATGGCCATCATCTATTGTTATACCTTTATACACTGTTATTGGCAATATAAATTAGTGCAGGCACTGTAGAAAACAGTATGCATATTTCTTTAAAAACTAGAAATAGAGGCCGTGTGGCCTGGGAAAGCAGTGGAAGATGGCTCAAGTGCTTGGGCCCTTGCACCCACATGGGAGACCAGAAGAAGTTCTTGGCTCCTGGCTTCAGAAAAGCTCAGCTCCAGCCATTGTGGTCATCTGAAGAGTGAACCAGAGGATGGAAGATCCTTCAGTCTCTGTCTCTCCCTCTCTATATATAACTCTGCCTTTCAAATAAAATAAACTTTTAAAAAGAAAAAGTAGGTTAAAAACTAGAAATAGACTTGCCATATGATCCAGCCATTCAGCTACTGGATATATACACAAAAGACATGAACTCATTGTGTCAAAGAGATACTGCTCCACCATATTTATAGCAGCATTGTTCACAATAGCCAAAATGTGGAACCAACCAAGGTGTCCATCATCTGATGGATGGACAAAGAAAGCATAGTATATATACACAGTGGAATACTATTGAGCTATTTAAAAAAATGAAATCCTATCATTTGCTGCACAATGGATGGAACTTGAAGACCTTATGCTGAGAAAAATAGGCCAGACACAGAAACACAAATACTGCTTGTTCTCCCTTATATGTAGGAGCTAAAATTAAAAAAAAAATACTCAATCTGATCATAAATTGTTGATTACTGGAGGCTTGGAGTGGTGGGAAGGATAAGCTGAAGAGTATATAGGAACTCTCTGTATTACTGCCTCATAATTTTAATTTTGTAAATTTCAAACTTTTCTGAAATGAAATGTTGAAGAGAGGGAGAAGCCATTATTTAGTTGAGTTATAGATGTGTTGGCATTAAGAAATCCATAGGACATGAAGTGGAAATACCCTGTACACAGTATCAAAGTGTGTAAGAGTCTAGAACCAAGAGGCTGTCCTGGAGAATACAGGCCATTGACACAAACATTCAGAGCTGAAGCCATGAGCTGAATGTATCACCCAATAAGCACCTAGCAGTAGGTCTTAATCAGCATGGGGACAAGGATTGGAAATTTAATAAAAGTTATGGATCCCTTACCCTCACCTGTCTCCCTATCTCCCAAAAATTACCCTATGAACATATAAAATTCTGCCTACAGACACTTCCGTCTTTATGGAGTTGCCAATGTCCCAGGTTTCTGCACAACAATTAAGAAAGTTTCAGGCCAGCGCCGCGGCTCACCAGGCTAATCCTCCGCCTTGCGGCGCCACCACACTGGGTTCTAGTCCCGGTCAGGGCGCTGGATTCTGTCCCGGTTGCCCCTCTTCCAGGCCAGCTCTCTGCTGTGGCCAGGGAGTGCAGTGGAGGATGGCCCAGGTGCTTGGGCCCTGAACCCCATGGGAGACCAGGAAAAGCACCTGGCTCCTGGCTCCTGCCATCGGATCAGCGCGGTGAGCCGGCCGCAGCGCGCCAGCCACGGCGGCCATTGGAGGGTGAACCAACGGCAAAGGAAGACCTTTCTCTCTGTCTCTCTCTCTCCCTGTCTACTCTGCCTGTCAAAAAAAAAAAAAAAGAAAGAAAGAAAGAAAAGTGCAGTAGGAATGCAAGAGCACAAAAGAGACACTCATCTGCTAGCTTTTCTACTGCTTCTCTGCTCATTTCTGCCCTGCTTCTTTTCAGGAAAATATTCATTCCCCGTGTGATGCAAACAGCAGGCTATGAGACTCTCTCTGGTCACAGTATGAGTGTGTGTCCCAGTGTGGCTGCGCAACACATCCTGGGAAAATCCAGGCTGCCCTGGATGTTTGTTTTGGTTTGTTTTTAATTATTTATTTATTAATTTTCACTTTACTTGAAAGGCAGAAACACCCAAGAGAATCTTCTATCTGCTGGTTCCTCCCCAAAGGCTCACAACAGCTGGAGTCAGGCCAAGTTAAAACCTGGTTAAAAACAAGAGCCTGGGGCCAGTGCTTTGGAGTAGGTTAAGCTGCCAGCTACAGTGCCGGCATCCTATATGGGCTCCAGTTCGTGCCCCAGCTACCCCACTTCCAATCCAGCTCTCTGATAATGGCCTGGGAAAGCAGTGGAAATGGGTCCAAGTGCTTGGGTCCCTGCATCCATATGGGAGACCCAGAAGAAGCTCCTGGCCTCTAGTTTCAATTAGGCCCAGCTCTAGCTGTTGCAGCCCTTGGGGAGTGAACCAGGGGATGGAAGACCCTTCTTTCTGTCTCTCCCTCTCTCTTTCTCTGACACTCTGCCTTTCAAATAAATAAATAACTCTAAAAAAAAAAAAAAAAAAAAAAAAAAAAAAAAAAAAAAAAAAAACAGGAGCCTGGAATGCAATCCAAGTCTCCCACATGGATGGCAGGGTCACTCACACTTGAGCCATCATTGCTTCTTACCAGGGTGCACAACAGCAAGAAGCTGGATTGGGAGCAGACTTGAACCAGGCACTCTGATATAAGACACAGGCGTCATGAGAGTGTCTTAGCTGCTGCCCCAGACACCCTCTGCCCCCCAGGTTTCCCATCCCAAAACCTGTATTCCAAGGGGCCTCCCAGTTCCAGGCATTGGCTTCCCTCTGTATCTCAGCCTTTTACAGAGCAAGAAATGTATGCACTTATGTTGCTAACAGGCATCCTAGCTGTAGGCTTACCAAACAGTGATCTAACTTATACAAACGACCCCAATCAAATTATCATTATAAGGAATGGCAAAATCCTTTTCATTTCATCACACTTTTAAAATATGAAGTTAATCCTTGTATTTGTGAATACTTTATTTATCTGAAAATCGGAGTTACACAGAGGCTGAGATAGAGAGATCTTCCATCTGCTGGTTCACTCTCCAATTGGCCTCAACGGCCAGAGCTGCGCCAATCTGAAGCCAGGAGCCGGGAGCTTCCTCTGGGTCTCCCACGCAGGTGCAGGGGCACAAGGACTTGGGCCATCTTCTACTGCTTTCCCAGGCCACAGAAGAGAGCTGGATCAGAAGTGGAGCAGCTGGGACTTGAACCACCACCCATATGGGATGCTGGCACTGCAGGCAGTAGCTTTACCTGCTACGCCACAGTGCCAGCCCTGGGATTTCTGAATACTTTGGCACACGTTTGTTCAAGTATCAACAAGCTCATTTTCTTAAATCTACCCTAAAATGAATCACCAAAGAAATTTGCCAGACTTCAGGCTGGCGCTGTGGCATAGTGGGTAAAGCTGCCACCTATAGTGCTGGCATCCCATATGGGTGCTAGTTCAAGTCCTGGCTGCTCCACTTCTGATCCAGCTCTCTGCTGTGGCCTGGGAAATCTGTAGAAGATGGCCCAAGTGCTTGGGCCCCTGCACCCATGTGGGAGACCTGGAAAAAGCTCCTGGCTTCGGACTGGCGCAGCTCCGGCCATTTGGGGAGCAAACCGGCAGATGGAAGATCACTCTTTCTCTTTGCCTTTGCCTCTGGCTCTCTGGCTCTCTGTATCTCTGTAACTCTTGCAAATAAATAAACAAATCCTTTTTAAAAATTGCCAGACTTCACTGGTCTTTAGATCACATTCCTATTAATAATCCAAATTATAATGGACTCCTGCACTTTCTACTACTCCAGAGAATTCACTTTTTACCGGAATCTATACCGGGGATGCTTCTGAGAATCCCCTGGAGCGGCTTCCCTGCCACCCAGGCCTTCTTGGAAGCCCAGCCGTCTGCCACCAGGCCCCTGGGAGGAGCTGGCCCCTGAGGCTCTGCCCACACCACAGTCTCCCAGCCTCACACTGCCTTGCTCCCTCCTGCCAACCTCCTCTCAAGCACTGTCCCTGCCCTAATTACCACTGCAGTCCTGGAGACCTGGTGTAAGCGTGACAATAAACAAAGGGCGTGCACCAACGGAGAAACCCTGCCACCCTGCCTGGGTCCTCTCTCAGTCCCGGAGCAGCACTGAGTTGTGGGTAGGGGCATGGTCTTTGCCAACAGGCACGTCTAAGTTCTGCCTCCTAGAAGGTGGGTGACACTGAAAAAAAAAATCCAGCTCCCCAAGCCTATTTCCTCATTTCTAAAATGTGGATAGTGTATCAGGGCAAGGGGAGGGGATAAAAAGGGGTGGGGGGTGGCATCATAGTGAGAGCCGGTTAAAGTCCCGGCTGCTCCACTTCCAATGCAGCTCCCTGCTAATGCACGTGGGAAAGCAGCAGAAGAGGACTCAAGTGCTAGGGCCAGCCATTTTGAGACTGAACCAGAAGATGGTAGATCTCTCTCTCTGTGTAAGCCTACCTTTCAAATAAATTACTTAATATTTTTTTAAAAGTGGGGATAGTTTCTCACACACAAACTTGCATACAGATGGTCAAAGAATACAAACAACTCAAATGTCCATCAACCGATGAATGGGTCAAAAAAAAGCATATGCAAAGGAACATTCACTGGCAACAAAAAAGGAATGAAGTACTGATACAGGCTACATCAAAAACAATATGCTGGGTGAAGAAGCCATCATGAAAGATGATGCATTACATGATTCCATGTAAATGAAGTGTCAAAAATGGCAGTCTATCCAGAAAGAGGGCAGATTGGCTGTTGCCTCAGGCTGGGGGTGGAGGAGAGCAGGGAAGAAATGGGGTTGGGGGTGTCACTGGCAATGCATGTAAAGTCTCTCTGTAGGATCATGAAGGGATGACAGTGATGGCTGCACGACTCTGTAGTGTGATTGAACCACTAGTGGATCGTGCACTTACTTCAATAAAGCCACTAGAGTAACGAATACCTACCTCCTCTGGGTATGGTAAGAATTAAATTAGTTGTTGCATGTAAAGTGCCTAGCACAGCATTCGGCACTTAACAGGTGCTCAATAAATTTCAGCGACTGTGTTTAGCACCCACAAGTCCAAACACAAGATACTCCAGTGTGTCATTCTTTACTAGCACCAAGTGCAGACAAACATCATGTAGGCTGAGCCGCAAATAGCTTATCTGGGTGGTTTGGTTTTTTTTTTTTTTTTTTTTTTTTTTTTTTTTTTTTTTTTTTTGACAGGCAGAGTGGACAGTGAGAAAGAGAGACAGAGAGAGAAAGGTCTTCCTTTTGCCGTTGGTTCACCCTCCAATGGCCGCCGCTGCAGCCGGCGCACCACGCTGATCTGATGGCAGGAGCCAGGATCCAGGTGCTTCTCCTGGTCTCCCATGGGGTGCAGGGCCCAAGCACCTGGGCCATCCTCCACTGCACTCCCTGGCCATAGCAGAGAGCTGGCCTGGAAGAGGGGCAACCGGGACAGAATCCAGCGCCCCAACCGGGACTAGTACCCGGTGTGCCGGCGCCGCAAGGTGGAGGATTAGCCTATTGAGCCACGGCGCCGGCCAGTGGTTTGGTTTTGTTGTCACCATCCACCTCTCCCCCCAGGTAAGACAAAGGTACTAGCTTTACAAGGAACTGTCCTCATA
Organism: Oryctolagus cuniculus; assembly: GCF_051225735.1. Lineage (NCBI taxonomy): Eukaryota > Metazoa > Chordata > Mammalia > Lagomorpha > Leporidae > Oryctolagus > Oryctolagus cuniculus. Next base: position 30,890,602 of record NC_142873.1, read on the forward strand.
CTGTGTGAGGTGCTCTCCTCAGCACTTACAAATGACTCTAAAAAGAAAGAAAGAGAGAAAAAAGGAAAGAATGGCAGAGAAGGAGAAAGGAAAGAGGTTAAGTGGGAAAGAAAGAAGGAAAGAAACAGGATCTCCAAGGACGCATGACATAATTCCATGAGAGTGAGATCTAAGACTAGACAGGCAAAAGAATTTCTCCCAGAGAAATGTGATCTTGCAAGAACACAACCTTGACAAAAAATACACACAAAACTTAATGAATCCACTATGCTGCTTCCATATGTAAAATTTCCATGCACTGCTAAGGATTATTTCTACCAAGTCTGGATTAATAGCTATGGAGCACGTACTATGTACAGGCATAGGGCAAGGTGTTGGAAATACAGCAATGGGTAGGTAATCTTCCTCCTCAAATAGAACCAAGACATTCTTCCACCCAGCAACAGCAAAGTAAGTCATTTCTCTAATGTGGATATCTAACCACAGTGGCTATTAACACCCCCTGCTCAAGTTGGTAGAAATCCAGAGAGCGTCCTCCCTCCCCCCTCCCACCCTTGGCCAACTGCTACTCTGGCCCTGCATACTGCTTTATCAAGTCTCCCACTCAGCAGTTTTAGCACAGGCCCGAGTAGCAAAGCTCTTTGTTCAAGATTGTATTTATTTATTTGAGAGGTAGAGTTATAGACAGAAAGAGAGAGAGAAATGGGAAGGGGGTGGGGAGAGGAAGAGGGAGAGGGAGAGGGAGAGGGAGAGGGAGAGAGAGAGGTCTTCTATCTGCTGGTTCACTCACCAAATGGCTACAATGGCCGGAGCTGGGCCAGACTGAAGCCAGGAGCCAGGAGCTTCTTCCAGGTCTCCCATGTGGGTGCAGGGGCCCAAGCAGTTGGCCCATCTCCCACTGCTTTCCCAGACCATAGACAGATAGATAAAAAAAGGAGCAGCCGGGATTCGAACTGGCACCCATATGGGATGCTGGCACCACAAGCGGAGGCTTAGCCTACTGCTCCACAGCACCGGCCCCAATGGCAAAGCTCTTAAGCATCAAGTCCTTCAACTCATGTGGCATTCCTGTGTCCAGGAAGTTGCAAATATTCACACTGGGCCCCAGGACGTCTCTGATCTCCGGTCACTCTTGTGTGGACACGGATGGTCCACTCGAACTCCCCCTTCCATTTTGTTGAATTTCGTCTTAGAGGTAATAAACTTTTCCCATTCTTCAACCTTGGCTATGTGATCTACCTTTCTAAAATGTGAGCCATAAAGTGAAAATGTCAAGATCTTAATCCCTTTTCTTCTAACAGATCACTGAATTTGTCTAATCCCTCTTAGCCACCTTGAAGCCCCAAGCCCCCTCTCTATGGGCAGAACACCAAAGCTCCACCCTCCAGAGCCAGCCCTGGTCACCCAAAGCTCCCTGTTACCTCTTCCCCACAATCCCATCCTCCAGAAAATGCTCTTGCACAATGAACTAGGTCTGCTCCAAAGTCACAACTTCCCCAGGGACAGGAAAGTCCTCAATAAGTAATTACACTCATGCACACACATGCACATAAACACGCATGCAGAATCTCCCACAAGGCATGCCCAGAGTGATCAGACCCAGAAAAAGTGAATTTCCAACTTTTCCATGCTGAAAATGAGAATTTGACTGACGCCTCTCCCCCATCCTGGTTTGTTTGTTTTGTTTGTTTTGTTTTTTGACAGGCAGAGTGGACAGTGAGAGAGAGAAAGGTCTTCCTTTACCGTTGGTTCACCCTCCATGGCTGCTGCGCTGCAGCCGGCGCACCGCGCTGATCTGAAGGCAGGAGCCAGGTGCTTCTCCTGGTCTCCCATGGGGTGCAGGGCCCAAGCACTTGGGCCATCCTCCACTGCACTCCCTGGCCACAGCAGAGAGCTGGCCTGGAAGAGGGGCAACCGGGACAGAATCTGGCGCCCTGACTGGGACTAGAACCCAGTGTGCTGGTGCCGCAAGGTGGAGGATTAGCCTAGTGAGCCGCGGCGCCTCTCCCCGATCCTGGTTTAACTTTATCTAACACGGGTCTGATGAAGCCCTGGGACACCCGGGGTCCCAGACTCCTGTGTCCTGTGGCTCCAGCACTGCTCTTCCTTTCCTCGAGGGCCTGGGGGGACTGTGGAAGAGGCTGGGGCCTCTGGGACTGGGCTCCTTTCCCCTCCTGATGACTGGCGGGTCGACTCCTAAGACCGCCGGTGTGTTTGGTCACAATGCTTGCTTTGTGCCACATAAATGGTACCCCCAGCAATGTTGCCTGCACTCTGGACTGTTGCCAGGGCAGGGAAAAACTAAGTCTGGGTACTGCTAATCATTAGGTTCATGTGTCAGCTTGGCTAGGCTGAAGGCTTGGGTGGCTGTTTGACCTCTACTATCAATTGCCTTTAAATAAGACAGATTATCCTCAATAATGTGGGCAAGCCTGGTGCAGTCAGCTGCAGGTTCTTAAAGCAAAACTGAAGTTTCCCTGCAGAAGAAGAAATGGCACCTGCAGTCTCGTGTCAGCTCCTGCGTGAACTGGTCCTGCAGATTTCCATCTCGCCTGGCCAACACCACAACTGCAAAGGCAGTTTCTTACAGTTGTCTTCTTGTTCTGTCTCTCCACAGCACCCTGGATCACATAGATACCGTCTCACTCTTTATAAAAGCTGCCACTATAGAACTGTTCAAGAGATGAGGAAACTAGAGCCCAGTAGGAGGAGGGAATGTGCTCTTTGCCGGTGGCGGAGCTGAAATGCAAGTGCAGATGTCTCACTCTGTACTCATTATTCTCAAGGCTCCTTCCTCTACAGTATTTGGGCTACCATTCACAAAATTCACAAAATATTGCTGACCTTCAAGATATTCACCACAGAAGACCCTTACTTTTTATACAAGTGAACCTCAAAAAGTTTGTGGGGAAATGGAATGGTTTATTTTGGGGGGGGCCAGCACTGTGGAACAGCGGCTTAAAGTCACAGCCTACAGTGCCAGCATCCCATATGGGCACCAATTCAACTCCCGGCTGCTCCACTTCCAATCCAGCTCCCTACTAATGTGCCTGGGAAAGCAGCGGAGGATGGCCTAAGTGCTTGGGCCCCTGCACCCACGTGGGAGATCCAGAAGAAGCTCCTTGCTCCTTGGCTCCTGGCTCAGCTCCAGCCACTGTGGCCATTTAGGGAGTGAACCAGCAGATGAAAGACCTCTCTCTCTCTGTCTCTATCTCTTTAATTCTGTTTTTCAAATAAATAAAATAAACTTTTTTTTTTTTTTGACAGGCAGAGTGGCTAGTGAGAGAGAGAGAGACAGAGAGAAAGGTCTTCCTTTGCCGTTGGTTCACCCTCCAATGGCCGCCATGGCACCGCGCTGATCCGAAGGCAGGAGCCAGGTGCTTCTCCTGGTCTCCCACGGGGTGCAGGGCCCAAGCACCTGGGCCATCCTCCACTGTACTCCCTGGCCACAGCAGAGAGCTGGCCTGGAAGAGGGGCAACCAGGAAAGAATCTGGCGCCCCGACCAGGACTAGAACCCAATGTGCCAGCGCCACTAGGTGGAGGATTAGCCTATTGAGCCGCAGAGCTGGCCAAAATAAACCTTTTTTTTTTTTTAAAGTTTATTCGGATTCAAAAATTGGAAAGCCAAGAATCATTTCTTCATAATAAACATTTTCCATGAAATTTTCTTTTATATTACTTGAAAGGCAGAGATAGAAAGGGAAAGGGAAGAGAGAAAGAGAGAGCTCTCCCATCGAGCCATTCACTACTCAAATGTTCATAATATCTGGGGCTGGGCCAGGCTGCAGCCAGGATCTGAGAACTCAATCCCAGTTCTCCCACATGAACCTCATAAGCTCAACTACTTAAGCCATCACCTGTATGTCACCCAGGGTGCATGGTAGCAGGAAGCTGGAAGCAGAGCAGAGTCAGAACTAGAACCCAAGCACTCTGAAATGGGATATAGGCATGCCGAGTGGCATTTTAAATACTGGCCACACGTCCATCCCTTCCATGAACTTTATGAAGCACCCTCATAGCAGTAAACTTAGCAACTGTGGGGACTGGCTGGGTGGGTCCAAACTCTGTAAGACAAGCTCAAACAAGAGCAGACATTGCAGCTCACACGTGCAAACACTACCTGTTAATGGCAAAGCCCTACTGAGATTGAGCAACAAAATAGCAACTCTATGGCCCCAATCCATTTCCAGATACCTAGCCGGTCCTCACACAGGGATTTAAACAGCAGGTGCTGACTGCTGCTCGTTTGCTTTTGTCCCTGCTCTTCTCTGCCACCACCACCAGTTGCGGACAGGTGGGAACAAGTGATTGCTGTAAAATGCTGTCCACGCCTGCTGATAGTTTTCCTTCCTCTGCCCTGCACATTCATCTAGGCTGTCTTCTTGTCTGTTGGCTGCCAAACACCAGTAAAGTTGATTCTTTCCTTACTTCAGCACAACTTATCTGTCCAGTATCCCTCTCAGCAACTCCCTTCATTTCTAGTGAAATAATACGAAGACTTGTATCATCTGCGGTGTGATAGATAATAATAAACTGACTAGATATTCTTCACAGATAGCATTTACAAAAGCAAAGATGTTTTCTTGACACAAATGGAGAGCAAGAAAGAGAAAGAGAGCGAGTTGGTCAGGAGCCAGGAGACAGAGACTGGGGCATTCATTGTCAAAGGCTTTCCAACCCTATCACTAGTGCTATGACCTTCTCCCTTCCTGGGCAAGGTTAGAACAATGTTTCCTCCTCTGTGAGCTGAACACACTACAGCAAGTGTTTGCCACAGTCCTCATGAGGGAACATGCTTCAGGGATCAGAACTTACAGTGAATTTACAGGTGAATGTGCAGTGCCATATTCTGGCCTGATTGTCATGTCAGGGCATGGAGAGAGGGAGGGTCTACAAAATGGAAGTGATGCTCCCTCCACCAGGCACCAAGAGAGCAGACACAAAACCTCACAAGAGAAACCCAAGAGCAAGATTTCGGCATAGTAGTTGAGACTGGGGGTAGTGATTAAGAGGCCATTGAGATGCCCACATCCCATATCTGAGTACCTGGATTTAAGTCCTGGCTCTGCTCCTGATTCCAGCTCCCTACTAATGTACACCCTGTGGAGGGTTGGGGTAGGGGCAGTAGAGGAAACAGGTAATTGCTCAAGTACTTGGGTCCCTGCCACTCACTGGGAGAACTGGATTAAGTCCCTGGCTCCTGGCTTTGGCCTGGCTCAGTCCTGGCCATTGTGGGCACTGCGGGAGTCAATCAGCAGATGGACAATCTCTGCTAATTTCTCTCTCCCTTTCTCTGCCTCTCAAATAATTAAAAGTTAAAACTATTTTAAACTATTTTTATATATAAAAAGTCTCGAGTTTCAGCTCCATGTCCTCCATTTTTGAGGCATTTTTAGTACATATGGGCAGTGGGGGTGGGAGGAGGTGGAGCTGGGCTAATACTACCTGTATCATAGTGAAACTTGGAATTCATGAGCTGAATGTGTTTGCCTGAGCATTTTCTCTTCCTGTAGTAGATGGGACTCTTTGGGACAAGTGACAAGAACCCTTAAATAAGCCAACTATACTGAGAGTAGCAGGATGAAGCACAAGCTTTATGGTTCCCAAACCAGACATATAGATACGCAAAAGAGGAGGCTGTTCTCCTAAGAGAATTTGGGGCTTGGGACATCCTATTCTCAGAAGAAGTTTGCTATGCTAGATGGACAGTATCTCTACAAAGATGATGGTGATGGGAAAGTTCTATTATCTTCAGACCACAGGTGCTATTCCCTATGTCTTTTTTATGGCACCACAGAGCCCTACCATAATCTCTGTTCCAAGATCTCCATCCCATCTTTTTACCAGTTTGGCCAAGAGTCAACAAGAGGCTCAGTGAGATGGGAATTAGTAGAGAGAAGGGAGGGAGGGAGGGAGTTGAAAGAAGCATCATTGAATCCCAGTTACCAATGTGGGCTGACCCATAGTTCCTTAACAGAATTCATGTTCTTCATGACTGTGATATTTGAACTTCTGTTAAATAAAGTTGTATGCTTAAGAATCATCACTGGGGCTGGCATGGTGGTATAGTGGGTTAAGCCACCACTTGCAAATGCTGGCACCCCATATGGGCACCAATCCAAGTCCTGGCTGCTCCACTTCTGATCCAGCTCCCCACTGGTGGCCTGGGAAGGCAACAGAGGAAGGCCCAACTGCTTGGACACTTTCACCCACATAGGAGACCCAGAAGAAGCTCCTGGCTCCTGGCTTCAGCCTGGCCCAGCCCTGGCCACTGTGGCAATTTGGAAAGTCAACCAGCGGATGAAAGATCTTTCTGTATCTCCCTCTCTCTTTGTGACTCTGCATCAAGTGAGCATCTTATAGACTGATGAGACACAATCACGCCAAACTCAGTCAAAACTCACTTAGTGCTCTGCAGAGGACCGAAGTCACCTCAGCAACCTAAGAGAAAAAGGAATGAAGGCTGTTGCCTTCTTTCTGTTCTGTGTCTCTGGGCCACGTCTTCTCTCTTCTCCAGGTTGGAGGGGGGCAGGGGGGGCAGGGCGAGGCTAAACATGGGTTTTCACAGAGCTACGTGCACTTGCTAAGCACTGGGTATATGAGGAACTGCTGCAGTGAGAGATGAAGGTGCCTCTGCTAAGGCGACTGGAGGCCACAATAGCTCAAAGTTGTAACAGAATGCGAAATGGACACTTTTTAAAACTTACCAAGATACCATCTTGCAGAGATGCTACGATATTAATATCTTCATGGCTTCTAATGCTGCCATAGAGGGATTAGGGAATGCCTTGTGGGCGTGCTGATCAGGCAGCTTTTCAGAGAACAGTTATATGAGTACACTGTGTCTTGATCACTCACACACTAATCAGCCACACAGCACTCAGACCAGGCAACCACTGGCAGGGTAAGGTGGCTTCCCAGGACACGATATAGATGGAATGGCATTTTTCCAGAGCTCTGAATCGGAAATATGGAACAGTACCTAACCACGGCTTGCTAAAGGACTCTCCACCGTCGAAAGAGCCAAGGACTCAGCAGTGCGTGGTTGGATGAAGTCTGGGAGAGGGGTGGGTTTGTCCAGGCTCAGCTGCGGAAGAGTGCTGGGAGCAGCTGAGCTACTTGCAGACTCATGGGGGACACAGACTAGCTCAGTGATATCTCCTAGAAGGGCTGCTCAGTCAGCGCAGCCTAATGTCCACACTTGGAGGACAGCTCACCACTCCACCTTGAAACTCCCATGTTCAGTAACACAAGTGGGTAGAAAAGGAAAAGGAAGACTAATGAAACTGTGATTTTGCTCATTGCCCATAGAAATCACCTTGACAGGGGCAGAGGTAGAAATTCCTCTGAAATAAGGATCCTGGAGTAGTTACCATTCTTTTTCTCTGTTCTAGACAGTGCCTTCCAAACCTAGCTCTGTGAGTACTGCCTGGAACCCTTTAAAATGGAAATTCCAGATTGCAGCCCCAAAGATTCTGACACAATGGCTGTGAGGTGTGCAAAGGGTATAAAGTGTGCCTGGGAACTTGTGTTTCTCTCTCAATTTTTCCAGACAGTCCCAGCACAGGGGGATCCAAGGACCAGCATTTAGGAATTACCACTCTGGCTCACCCTCTCCATATACCATCATCAATCAAGGAGAATTGGTTGCGCCTCCTATGAGGAGCTGGCATAACAGCCGCATGTTCTTCAGCTCCCATGTCTTGCTGTCACGTCACGGGACATGGGCCGCTGAGCTCTGCCTCCCAGCCAGCTCCACGCTGCCCCGTGAGCACACATGCACTTCACACCAATTCAATTCAGCAAATGTTTATTGGGCACCTACAAGAGGCAAGGCACGGTATCACATGTTGTGAGGGTGCAAAGACAAGAATGACAGGCCTCACCCCCCAGAGGCTGACAGTCTAGTGGGGGAGAGAGGGACACGCTCACAGGTAGCAGAAACACAAAGCAGAAGGGGGTGAGCTTTATGACAGAGGCCAAAACAGTGGGAAAGCAGGGAGCAGGGGAGAATAAAATATGTGCCTCAGAGTCAGCAAGCGTTTAGTGCAGTGGTGTGGCATCTCAGCTGGCCCCTGGGAGGTGGGCTGGCTTTGCACAGGTGGAACAGAGAGAAATGCGCTTGAGGCGCAAGGAGACATGCGGAGGAGGGCCAGGGTAGCGAACCTTCAGGGGGCAGAGCACTGCCTGCCTTGCTAACAGAGGCGCTGAAGCCAGAGGAGTGGCTTGGGGGCACAAGTGAAGGATCTCCCCAGAGTAAGGAGATCTGACGTCACTTTTCCATGGGCAACAGTGAGCCTTTGAAGGTTTCTGAACAAGGAAATGGCGTGACCTCATCTCCCCAGTGCCAGGCCCACTGCCGGGAGAGTGCAGGATTCGCTTGATCATTTGTATTTCCTCTACCCTGGGCACTCACACCCTCCCGTGGTCTCAGAGCCAAAGCCAGCCTGGGCCCTGCGGCCATACCCCCTTTCCAGGCTGCACAAAGCTAGGAAGCAGCGGCCTTAGCAAAGTGAGCTGTGTGAGCTCACTTGACAGCTTTGCAGCCCCTCCACAGAGAAGGAAGCGAGGCTTTCCAGAACACAAGGGAGGTACTCAGTGAAGTTCTGTAGCCCGAGCCCAGCAAGGATACGCTGCAGAGAAAATGGGGACGCTGAAGAAAATTGAGAGAGATGCAAGTGAGTCACTGGCATCACCCAAACTAAAGCATCTCCCAGGAGGGCATTGGTAAAACCCACCCAGCCCTCCAGCCTCCCCGCTGGCTGACTCACTGCAATCAGCAGGTGGGTTCCTACACACTCTACACACACAGAAGGCTCTGGCATCCTCTCTAACTGTCCAATGAGGAGGGAGAATGGCGCCCACCCCCACCTGGGCCACCCCAGCCCGGGAAGGGATGCGAGGCCACGGCTGTCCAGGTGGACACTGCGATGCTGGTCAGCGAGGGCTCCCCCAGAACCTCCACGCCGGCTGAAGTGGGTGCTTGCGCGGGGAGCACCGAGGGAGGTGAAGTCATGGCTGTGTTACTGAGAAGAAATGCCCCCGGAGCGCCGGCATGCACCTCTGGGCCCGCCCCAGCGGGGCCCCCACCGCCATTGCTGATGGTCCACAGGCACGGATAGGGGCTGCAGAGACACAGAGAGAAAGGGGAGAGAGGATGACACACGGAGGAGTCTTTCAAAGTCAGTTCTCTTACCTGGGTGATGAAATGTGGCCCAAAGTGGCTTCTGTACGTATTGAACTGCAGCCTAGCAGCCAGGGCAAACAGATTAGACCCCAGCCCAAGAGTTCACCCTGGTAACCAAGCTACTGAGCCTCAGCCAATCAGAGCAGATGAGCCCTCAGACAGGCTGAAGACTGTCAAATTATAACCAAAGAAGGCGATTGGCTGAACAGGACCAATCAGGTCATCCTTGTGTGGTCATTTCCTGATATAAAAATAGCTCACTACAGTTGCAGGGGTTGGGAGGTGGGAGGGAGAGGTTGGTATTGTGAACCATCTTTGGTCCAGGATGGTGCCTTGTTCTGGAAACATTTTCTTGCTCAAGTAAACTAATTTTACTGGGCTCAGTTTTGCTATTAACATACATAAGAAGCAAGTACCCAGTGCTGAGACCAGCACCAATTGGAAGAGGGCTCCTGGCAGTGGCTATGTTTCTAGCTGTGACACGGGCTGACCCTGCTTCTACAGAGAGACCCAGAGAAGCAGCAAGGTGTGGTCGGACGAGGATCAGGTGAGTCATCCTGAGATCTGCATCCGGTGTTGGTTTGATTCTTAGCACACGGCCTCCCTTGCAGCCCATGGAAAACTGGCAGGGAGTGAGAAGAAGCTACAGGAAGTGTGAGGCCTGTGAGTGTGAACTATCCTGGGCCAAGAGAGGCAACGCGGCACCATAACCAGGACATACTGTTGTCAGGAGGCCGGGGATGGATCCCAGCTCCCCCACATACTAGCTTTGTGACCTTGGCCAAGCTGTTTACTATCTCTGACCCTCAGTTTCCTCATCTTCATCTTTCTCCTTCCTTTATCATCTTCAGTTTTAAAATGATAATTTCACAAACCTCACAGAGACTGTTATGAGGATTACATAAAAAGAAGAGTATCCGGCCTGGAAGAGGGGCAACCAGGACAGAATCCGGCACCCTGACTGGGACTAGAACCTGGTGTGCCGGCGCCGCAAGACGGAGGATTAGCATATTGAGCCGAGCGAGGATGGCCAAGTGTTTGGGCCCTGCACCCCATGGGAGACCAGGAGAAGCACCTGGCTCCTGCCTCCAGATCAGCGCAGTGCACCGGCCGCAGCACGCCAGCCACGGCGGCCATTGGAGGGTGAACCAACAGCAAAAAGGAAGCCCTTTCTCTCTGTCTCTATCTCTCATTGTCCTGTCAAAAAAAAAAAAAAAAAAAAAAAAAAAAAAAAAAAGAGTATCCGGTGCCTAGCGCATGGCATTCAGTACATGGTGGTTGTTGGGATCAGCTCTGGTCCCTGGCAAAGAGCCTTGGGGAACTGGGACCACTTTCTTTACTTCTTTTTTTTTTTTTTTTTTTTTTTGACAGGCAGAGTGGACAGTGAGAGAGAGAGACAGAGAGAAAGGTCTTCCTTTGCCGTTGGTTCACCCTCCAATGGCCGCCGCGGCCGGCGCACCTCGCTGATCCGATGGCAGGAGCCAGGTGCTTCTCCTGGTCTCCCATGGGGTGCAGGGCCCAAGGACTTGGGCCATCCTCCACTGCACTCCCGGGCCACAGCAGAGAGCTGGCCTGGAAGAGGGGGCAACCGGGACAGAATCCGGCGCCCCGACCGGGACTAGAACCCGGTGTGCTGGCACCGTAAGGCGGAGGATTAGCCTAGTGAGCCGCCGCGCCGGCCACCTTCTTTACTTCTAAGAGTCCAGCACTGATTCACAAACTTGGTTACACATTGGAATCACAAAACAAGTATTATTAAAAAAAAAAAAAGCTGATTCCTGGGCCGACCCTAAAAGATTCCTGCCTGCCAGCAGGCAGCCTGAGTGTCGGGGCTTTCTAAAGCTTCCTAGCTGGTTATAACATGCAACAAAATTTTTATATTAGTATAGCGCTCAGATGTGTATGATTGCAGTTGGAACAGGTAGAACAGCTGCCAATCTTTGGAGCCTTTAGTCAGCAATATATCCTTACATTTCGGAGTTTCTGCATGGACTGAGCTTGCATGGCTTGATAATTGGTTGGTTAGCCAGTGGTGGTAATGAATACATTTGGTTTTTTTTCTCTGACAAAATCGCTATGGAGGCAGGGATGAGTTAAACACAACAACAAGGAAACCAGAGGTAGAGGCGCCAACCTCCAGCTGGGCCATCTGTCAATTACTGCAAACCTCCTTGGACCATATAGACCTGCAGAAGCCCACCCTCTGAGCTCTCAGCCAGCTCAGCCCTCTGGGGTTCTGACCGGACCCCCAGAAGAGGCTCTGACATCCCTTGGTGACACTTTCTGATGCCTCCTTGGGCTGGTGGGAAAACCAATGGCTTTGACTGTGGAACCAGAAGTCCCTTGTCCTCTACACTTCCACTTCTTCAGCAGTAAGACAGGAATTGTAAAACCGGCTTAGCACCTGTCTCAAGTCCTGCGGATGATTTATATAAATTATCTAGTGCAAAACTTAGCACATGACTCCTTGATAACTTCAGCTCCTCTTTGTTCTCTTTCTCACTTCTTATCATTGCCCAAATCAATATTTTCTTCACGGACCCTCCAGATCCACTGCCCAAAAGAAACAAAATGCAAGCCACAAATGCCAGCCACAAATGTAAGTTTCAATTTTCTAGTATCCACATTTAGAAAAAAAAAAAAACTTATTGTTAATTTTTCATGTAAGTGAAAATATTCCAAATATCATTTCAACATGCATTTGATGTAAAAAAATAGCACTGAGATTTTTATCTTTTGTTCTATACTAAACCTTTAAAACCCTGGGTGTATATTATACTTATAACACCTCTCAGTCTGAACCAGCTGCATTTCAAGTGTTCCATAGCCACTATACCACAGATTGGGATTTGCTGTGAGTAGCAGCTGGCAGCTGTTGCATGGGACAGTACAGCTCTAGACACTAGTGAGCCACAGCCACAGCTGAGAACTTATGAGAAATGCAGAAGCTCAGGCCCCAGCCCAGACCTACTCATCAGATCCTGCATTTTACAACATCCCTGGGTGATTCTGATGCACATAAAGGTGTGTTAGGGGGTCCAGCACTGTAGCATGGTAGGTGAAGCCGCCGCCTGCAGTGCCAGCATCCCATGTGGGCGCCAGAGTCCTGGCTGCTCCACTTCCAATCCAGCTCTCTGCTGTGACCTGGGAAGGCAGAGGAAGTCCTTGGGCCCTTGCACCCACATGGGAGACCCAGAGGAAGCTCCTGGCTCCTGGCTTCGAATTGGTGCAGCTCCAGCCATTGAGGCCATTTGGGGAGTGAACCAGCAGATGGAAGACCTCTCTCTCCCTCTGTCTCTCCTTATCTCTCTGTGTAACTCAAGTTTCAAATAAATAAATAAATCTTTTTTTAAAAAAAGTGTGTTAGGTACTGCTCTAGACAACTGTCTTTGGACCTACAAATCACAAGTCATCTGACATCTCTCTGAGTCCCATCTTCTGGTTTTGAATCCCTATGGACCATCTCAAAATTGTGTATATCCATACTGAATGCAAAAGCTGACCTTTACAGACGCTGTTACTTGCTTAGAAAGCATGTGAATGTATTTTCTCATTTTGCTCCTCAGCCATCTATAATCTACACAGATCTATGTCCCCATGACAAAAAAGAAAGCTAACGCTCAATAAAGTGAAGAAAATTGTCCAAAGTCAAAAAGTCAATGAGGGGTAGAACTGAGACTCAGACCCACATCTGTCAAATGCTACGGGGCCTTCTCGCTCCACTCTACCACCCTGATTTCCAGAAGTCAGACTAAGTGGTCTCTGGTGTTATATTTACAGCAGGGGAGACCCAACATGCTACTCTTAGCCATGTACCAGGGTCGTGAGCCAGGCACCCACTGCCTGTCCCCCTTTTAACCTGGTCTTGCTATTTTAACAGAGGTCTTGCTATTCTCAGTGTGTATTTACTGTTTTCCCCATCAGTTCCCCCTCTAGTCTATACTTATTTGCTACCAGCACAGCCTAAAGTCTTCCTGACTAGTTCGAGACAGAGGATCCCAGTGTCTTTTTCCTTTAAAATGCTGAAAAAGGCAGCATGACCGATCGAGAGCTTTCCTGCCACGCTTCCTCCAGGTACAGCAAGTCCATCTTAATGCCACCTTCATTTCCTAAGGGCTCAGCAGACAGGACAATACTTAGACCAAAGAATGGAGAAAGGACGGACCTTAGTAACCATTGCTAAGACCCCCAAGACCGGTACTGATCAGGTTGCTGGTGTTGCTCTTACCTAGGCCCTGGGTTGATTGGTCCATTGGTGTGGGGTACAGAGAGGATGCTGGCATGGGGCGTGGAGGATAAAGAAGTCCAGCTGTCAGGTCCCGAGAAAACTTGCAGATTATTGCTTGAGCTTTCTATCAAATTCACTTTGGGGAAATAAAAACAGTTCAATCACTGGAACACACAGAACATGAAAGAAGATGAGCAATGACATCCTCCCAGGGTAAAATAGTAACCATGGCTTGGCTGCAGGGATCAAGTCTGTTAGCACTTTCTGATGGAAGCAAAAAAGCTGAAGGCACTGAAGTTTATTAAATATCAACCATATGCCACGTGCTGCTCATACCCAATTCTTCACAGCAGCAATTTCCCATCTCCATTTGATACACGAGGCTCAGAGAGGTGGGACTTGCCCTTTGTAACACATTTCACATTGATTCCCCTTTTTGGATAGGCCATAGAGTCATCCCCTCAAGCCATGTCTAAGGGCCACCAGTGCCCAGGTGAGATTTCTGAGGTCTTCTCAACAGTGCCCAAGTAGATGTCAGCGTCTAAAGAGCAGTGTTTTCTCCCTGAAACAAAACACTGCCTGGTCTCACGTACTGACAGTGGACTCTTAGAAAGTCAAAGTCATAGAAGCATAGCGTAGAACACTGGTCTCCAGGGGTGGGGGGTGGGGGAAATGAGATACAAAGGATGCAAAGCTGCACATCTATAGGATGAAATGCCTACAGATCTGGTGAACAGCATGAGCACTCTGGCTAATAGTGGCTGTATTACAATACAAATATGGAAATGTGCTGTAAGAACAGACTTTAGGTGCTCTCACCACAACGAAAAAGAGGTAGCTCCGTGAGGAGATGCATATGTTCATCTGCTTTACTGTTACTTCCATACACACACATCAAGTTGTACACCTTAAATGTATACAGTTTTATGGGGAGAAATAGTATCATATTTTTCTGAATCTCTGCTTGCATAAATAGTATCAAAATAAGAGAGAGGAAGAAGACGAGGAAGGGAGGAAGGAAGGGAAGGTTCCAAAGTCCACCCTTGGTCTGTGGTTTGAGTGGGTCCCTCAAAGTTCATGGGCTGGAGACTTAGTCCCGGTGCAGCAGCGCTGAGAGGTGAGGCTCTGCTCTCATGGATGGATTCATCATGACAGTGGGTTCATTATCCTGAAGTGGACTCCTCATAAAACGGCGAGTTCAGCCGCCTTCCCTGTCTCTCACCTATGAGATGCCTTCCACCACTTTGGTGCTGCTCGGTGGCCCTCACCAGAGACTGACACCTTGATCTTAGACTTGCCAACTTCCAGAACAGGGAGAAAATAAATTCCTGTTCTTTATAAATTACCCAGTCTGAGGTCCTGTGTTATAGCAGCACAAAACGGAGAGAGACACCCAGCCGTGTTGCACCTGCACGTGACCTGGCATGTGCAGCTTCTTCAGCCTCAGCCCTGGTGTCTCCCATGGGTCCCGCTCCCTCTACACACTGCTGCAAACAGGCTCCCCAGCCAGCCCAGGTGCCTTCTCCCTCCTGGGTCTCAGCTCATCTCATTCTCTCTACCTGGAATGCCCTGCACCCCTGCCTGAGTCACATGTCAGCCCTGCCCACCTCTGTGCTTTTCTTTTCAAGGCTCAATTTAAACTTTTTAAAAGATGTATTTATTTATGCATTTGAAAGGCAAAGTGACAATGAGAGAAGGAAGGCCAGAGAGACAGAGATCTCTTCCATCTGCTGATTCACTCCCCAAATGCCTACTATAGCCAGGTCTGGCTAAAGGCAGGAGCTAGGAACTCCATCCTGGTCTCCCACATGGGTGACAGGGGCCCAGGCACATTAGCAGGGAGCTGGTTCAGAAGCAGAGCTGCTGGGACTCTGATATAGGGTGCTGATATCTAAAGTGGCAGCTTAACCCACAGCACCACAACACTGGCCCCTCAATTTAAATTGTAACCCCTCTGGGCAGCCTTCACTGCCTCACCAAACTGTTCTTTTTGTTTTTTTCCTAGATTCCCATGGCACCTTGACTTGTGTGTTTTATAGGCTGCCTCTCAAATAATGCACAAATGACTCATCAGGGGATCTTTTTAAGGTGTAGACTGTGGGTCAGGAGGAGAGCGTGCGAGTCTATTTCTAACAAGTTCCCAGGAGATACTGCAGATCCAAGTACCACATTAGAGAACTCACTACATTGTACTTTGATTACCTATGTATGAGTGTTTGTGTAGCCCCGTGCTCCTCCAAGGGTACAAGCTGTGTCTAAATCTCCTCCCTATCCCCACTGCCTATAAAACCCCTTGTGCACAGCAGGTGCTCAGGAGATGTGTTTTGTGTGTGACCACAGAAAAAGATCAGAAAGTAACCGAGGTGTCGCTCAGCTTCTGACATCATTAAGCCACATAGTCTTCCGCTATTGGTAACAGCAGTTGAGGTCATTGAGAGTAGCAGGCTGGGGGAGACAGGGGGACGGGGAGCTGGTGACCAGGAAACCCATCTGCAAATGCAGAGCTCAGGATGTCACAAAGGAAGGTGGGAAACTGAAACCTACACATGCTCCTCCATGTCCTATCCAAGGGCTTCACTTCTTTGTTTTGTTCAGTGTCCATCTTTCTACATTAGAAAAGAATCTCCATAGTAATAGGGTACTTGTCCACTTTGTTCCCATGCCTAAAACAAAGCCTGGTGTACAGTCAGTCCTCAATAAAAACGGTTGCAAGAATAATTGAGTGAACAACTAACCTTTGTTTTGATTTATCCCTTATTTCTACAAATTAAATGATCAGGCAAGATCTGGGAACACACAAGGCCAAGGCAAACAGGGCAGCATCGATGAAAAAAAAAAAAAGATACACGGGAGAAGGCAGTTAGCCCAGTGGTTAAGACGATAGTTCCAGGATCACACCCCACAAGGAAGTGCCTGGTTCAAATCCTGGCTCCTCTTCTTACAATCCAGCTTCCGGATAATTCCATCCTGGGAGTCAGCAGTGAGGGCTCATATCCTTGGGTCCTTGCCACCCACATGGGAGAGCCAGCTGGGGTTCTGGGCTCCTGACTTCAGTCTGAGCCAACCCTGGCTCCTGGGTGTGTGTGCGTCTGTCTGTCTGCCTTTCAAATAAAATGGAAGGTGTCTTTAAAAATGTGAGGAGGTGGCATTCTCACACAGTGAGTTACGTCACCACCTGCAAAACCAACATCTCATATGAGCTACGGTTCATGTTGCAGCTACTCCACTTCCTATCTAGCTCACTGCCAATGTGCCTGGGAAAGCAGTAGAAGGTGGCCCAAGTATTTGTGCCCCTGCAACCCACATAGAAGACCCAGACAGAGTTCCAGGTTCCTTGATTTGGCCTGGCCCAGCCCTGGCCATTGCTGCCATTTGGAGAGTGAACCAGCAGATGAAAGATCCTCTCTATATCTCTCTCTATCTCTGCCTTTCAAATAAATAGATAAATGTTCAGAAAGGAAAAAAAAACAAAAAAGACAGACACCTACACCCTGCATCAGAGTACAGGATTCTGCTCCCAGATTTGGCTCCTGACTCCAACTTCCTGCTAATGCAGACTGAGAGGCAGCAGTGATGGCTCAAGTTAGGTTCCTTCCACCCACATGGGGAAACCTGGATTCAGTTCCTGGCTTTCAGCTTTGGCCCATTCCCAGCCACTGTAGGCATTTAGAGAGTGAACCAGCAGATGGGAGTGTGCTCTCTCTGCTTCTTTTTTAAAAAATTTTTAAAGGCATACAAACAATAGCCCATTTTGCAAGCCTCCACTTGAATCAAACTAAGCATGAACATGAACATACAGCTCCCCAGAGGCCTTCCTAATAGCCCTTCAACACTTAACCCAGCAATCTCTGGGCTGCACCACGAATGCACCTGTAGAGAGAAACCAGGTGGAGGCAATGAGCTGAGCTTTCTGACCCACACAACCTGACTGCACTCTTAGAGGCTAGTTTAAAACTGGTCCGAGGCTCACTAGGCTAATCCTCCGCCTGCGGCGCCAGCACACCAGGTTCTAGTCCCGATCCAGGTGCCGGATTCTGTTCCGGTTGCCCCTCTTCCAGTCCAGCTCTCTGCTGTGGCCCCGGAAGGCAGTGGAGGATGGCCCAGGTTCTTGGGCCCTGCACCCGCCTGGGAGACCAGGGTAAATACCTGGCTCCTGGCTTCGGATCAGTGCGGTGTGCTGGCCGCGGCAGCCGTTGGGGGGGGGGGGGGTGAACCAATGGAAGGAAGACCTTTCTATCTCTCTCTCTCTCACTGTCCACTCCACCTGTGGGGGGAAAAAAAAAAACTGGTCAGCAGGGGCTGGCACTGTGGCGTAGCAAGTATAAGCCACCGCCTGCAGCACCAGCATCCCATATGAGCACCGGTTCAAATCCCAGCTGCTCCACTTCTGATCCAGCTCTCTGCTATGGCCTGGGAAAGCAGTAGAAGATGGCCTAAGTGCTTGGACCCCTGCACCCATGGGGGAGACCTGGAAGAAGCTCCTGGCTTCATATCAGCCCAGCTCCGGCTGTTGAGGCCATCTGGGGAGTCGAACCAGCGGATGGAAGACCTCTCTCTATTTCTCTCTCTCTCTCTCTCTCTGCCTCTGCCTCTCTGTAACTCTGCCTTTCAAATAAATAGATAAATCTTAAAAAAAAAAAAAACTGCTCAACACACTACTGCCTTGGGAAGAGGACATTCCCATTTGTTAGAAACCAGGAGATTTAATTTAATTATTCTTAGGAAATGATTACAAAACACCAATACAATTTAACCAGATCATCAAATATTAACATTCAAATAATAAAGCGAAGTCACAATGCACGATAATAGTACACATACCTATTAGAGGAAAGGGGCTCCATCTTCAGATACTTCTTCTTGGCTGTGGGTTCTCCCCTCCCTGCTCCCCCTACCCCAAGCCCTTGCCCCAAAGGTTTAATTAGCAGAAGCACACACCTGAGGGAGAGTGGTTTCTATGCACGTAGGCAGAAGGGTAGGGAGCTTGCCGGTGTCCTCGGAGACCAGGGTAGTGCTCACAGCCGGGGTGGGTGTGGGGAGCAGGCAGAGGCAGAGGAGCAGCATACTGGTAGCTGGTGTTTCCCGCTGTGCACATGCCCTCCGGGTTGGAAAAGATCCAGCCTCCCACTAGAACAGAAAATAGGGAGACACAGAGACTGAGTCTCTGAACCTCCCCACCCAGAGCCAGGGCACCAGCTAGTTGGCATAGCTGAATTTGTTGTGAATGAAGGCCGCCCCTGTAGGGATACCACCATTCCTGCCGCCACGCCCCCTCCCCAAGAGCAGGTAACTTGCTGCTTGGGAGATGACGACAGCCTCTATCAAAATATGGAAACTCTCCTGGGGAGCGCTGGAACATGGCTCTGCAAAGAACTATCTGAGTGCGAAAGTTCACAGGAATGCAAAAGTTAAGGTGCTTCTGACTCTCATTAAAATAAAAGTCAGTCTAGGAGGCATTATGCATGAGGCTACTTAAAAATTTGGGGGGCCAGCACGCAGTGGCTCACTTGGCTAATCCTCCACCTGCAGCGCCGGCACCCTGGGTTCAAGTCCTGGTTGGGGCGCTGGGTTCTGTCCCTGTTGCCCCTCTTCCAGTCCAGCTCTCTGCTATGGCCTGGGGAAGGCAGTGGAGGATGGCCCAAGTGCTTGGGCCCCTGCACCCTCATGGGAGACCAGGAGGAAGCACCTGGCTCCCAGCTTCGGATCAGCACAGCGCTGGCCGTAGCAGTCATTAGGGAAGTGAACCAATGGAAGGAAGACCTTTCTCTCTCTCTCTCACTGTCTAACTCTACCTGTCAAATAAA
Source organism: Oryctolagus cuniculus (assembly GCF_051225735.1). Classification (NCBI taxonomy): domain Eukaryota; kingdom Metazoa; phylum Chordata; class Mammalia; order Lagomorpha; family Leporidae; genus Oryctolagus; species Oryctolagus cuniculus. Next base: position 30,909,822 of record NC_142873.1, read on the forward strand.
AAAATAAAAATAAAAAAAAGTTTTTGGAAAATGGGATTGGGGTACATTTGTTTTGGTGCAAAACAATTTTGAAAGTCATGCATATGAAGGGTCTTCAAAAGTTCATGGAAAATGCGGAACTGGCACTGTGGCATAGCAGGTAAAGCCGCCACCTGAAGTGCCAGCATCCCATATGAGCACCAGTTCAAGTCCCATCTGCTCCACTTCTGATCCAGCTCTCTGCTATGGCCTGGGAAAGCCGTGGAAGATGGTCCAAGTGCTTGGGCCCCTGCACCCATGTGGGAGACCCGGAAGAAGCTCCTGGCTCTTGGCTTCGAATCAGCGCAGTTCCAGCATTGCAGCCAACTGGGGAGTCGAACCAGCCGATAGAAGACCTCTCTCTCTCTCTCTCTCTCTCTCTTTCTCTCTCTGCCTCTTCTTCTCTCTCTGTGTAACTCTTTCAAATAAATAAATGAATCTTAAAAATTTCATGAAAAATGAATACTAATTAAAAAGTAGGCATAGGTTTCAGAAATTTTTTCCAACAAAATAAACTTTGCAGGCTGATGTTGTGGTATAAGTTGAGCCACTGCCTGTGATGCCAACATCCCATATCAGAGTGCCAGTTTGAGTCCTGGCTCCTTGTTAATACACCTGGTAAAGCAGCAGAAGATGGCCCAAGTTCTTGGCCCCTGCCACCCACATGGGAGACTTGGATGGACTTCCGGTCTCCTGGCTTCAGACTAGCCCAGACTTTTTATGAGCATTTGGGGAATGAACCAGTGGATGCAAGATTCATTCTCTCTCTCTCTCTCTCTCTCACCCTCTCTCTCCCTCTCCCTCTCTTTCACTTTCCTCTGTCTTTCAAATAAATAATTTAAATAAAAGACTTGGCTTGTAATTTTCCGTGAACTTTGAAGGAGCCTCACACACATGTAACTCACGGAGCTAGAGCTGCTAGGAAATGTTCAATGTGGTGATGCAGCGACTGGGAAGGGCCCTCTGTTCCTGGGAAGGTGTCTTCACTTTTCACCCCCAGCAAGAGGAACCATGATGCTTCCCATCAGCACCCCACAGGTAGGCTCCTGAGAGCACAGAGAAAGAGAGGGAGAGGGAAAATATTTTCTAAGGTTGCAAAATATTTCATAGAAATTAAGGAATGTCCTGAACAGAAGACTGTGCTGCAAGTGGGTTCCTGGGCAAAGGCTGAGACTTGGTAATACAGACCCACAGAGAAGACCTTAGTGGAGAGGCTGGTGCTGTGGCGTAGCAGGTGAAGCTGCCACCTGTGGTGCCAGCATCCCATATGGGCACTGATTCAAGACCAGGCGGCTCCACTTCCGATCCAGCTGTGTGCTATGGCCTGGGAAAGCACTAGAAGATGACCCAAGTCCTTGGGTCCCTGCACCCATGTGGAAGACCCGGAAGAATCTCCAGGCTCCTGGCTTCGGATTGGCACAACTCCAGCCATTGCGGCCATCTGGGGAGTGAACCAGCGGATGAAAGACCTCTCTCTCTGCCTCTCCTCTCTCCGTGTAACTCTGACTTTCAAGTAAAATAAATAAATCTTTTTTTAAAAATCTTAGTAGAGGGCCAGGTGTTAGGCCTAGCAGTTAAGATGCCAGTTGGAACGCTGTTTGGGATGCCTGCATTCCATAGTGGAGTGCCTGCGTTTCATCCCATCGTCCCTGCTGATTCCAGCTTTCTGTTAAGGCACACTTTGGGAGGGAGCAGGTGATGGTTGAAGTGGTTGAGTCCCTCTCACCCATGTGGGAGACCTGAGTTGGATTCCTGCCTCCCAGCTTCAACCTGACCAAGCCCCAGCTGTTGCGGACTTTGGGGAGTGAACCAACAGATGGGAGTTCTCTTTCCTCTCTCCAACCCCTGCCCCCCAGTACTCCACTCTCAAATAAATAAAATAGCCGAGAGGTCCACAGGTGAGGATGCAGCAGGACTGGAGTTTTTGTAAGAATTGGCCAAGGACTGTCACCTGGAATTCAGGAACGAGGCAATGGGAGCTTGGTGTTAGAATCCACTGTCGCTTAGTCTTTTCTAAGAACAAATTGTACAGAATTTTTATTACTAAATATGTCTTCCATCATTGCCAACAACTTGTTTTGCTGTCTCCTTTTTTTCCATTGTTGTATAAACACGTGACCAAAGGAGTCACCACCACATGAGGAAGATCACAGTGGGCTTCCCCAAAACAGCCATCTTGAGCACATTTTTTTTTTTTTTGACAGACAGAGTGGACAGTGAGAGAGAGAGAGAGAGAGAGAGAGAGAGAAAGGTCTTCCTTTGCCGTTGGTTCACCCTCCAATGGCCGCCGCGGCCGGCGCGCTGCGGCCGGCGCACCGCGCTGATCCGATGGCAGGAGCCAGGAGCCAGGTGCTTTTCCTGGTCTCCCATGGGGTGCAGGGCCCAAGCACCTGGGCCATCCTCCACTGCACTCCCGGGCCACAGCAGAGGGCTGGCCTGGAAGAGGGGCAACCGGGACAGAATCCGGCGCCCCGACCGGGACTAGAACCCGGTGTGCCGGCGCCGCTAGGCATCTTGAGCACATTTTGAAATTGCTGTTTAGAAGGGCTGCAGACACAGGACTGGTCTGGACAGCTGTCCTCAGTGGGGGAGATTTGCAAGTGTAGAAGTAAACAGCAGGTGCAAGGCATCTGCCTCATCGGAATGTACCAGAGATCTCTCTACTCTACCATGTAGAGATCTCTACCCCCCATGTCACATTCCTTTAAAGGCTATTACCTGCCGGCGCTATGGCTCAATAGGCTAATCCTCCGCCTTGGGCACCGGCACACCGGGTTCTAGTCCCGGTTGGGGCACCAGATTCTGTCCCGGTTGCCCCTCTTCCAGGCCAGCACTCTGCTGTGGCCAGGGAGTGCAGTAGAGGATGGCCCAAGTGCTTGGGCCCTGCACCCCATGGGAGACCAGGAGAAGCACCTGGCTCCTGCCCTCGGATCAGCACGATGTGCTAGCCGCGGCAGCCATTGGAGGGTGAACCAACGGCAAAAAGGACGACCTTTCTCTCTGTCTCTCTCTCTCTCACTGTCCACTCTGCCTGTCAAAAATAAAAAAAAAAAAGGCTATTACCTGTGAGACTTCATTTACATAATTAGATAATCTTTCCTTAGTGCATCTTCCTTCCATAATCTGTGGTCACTACCTCCCACCCCAGGAGCTCCAGCCCCCTCTTTGTTTCTATAGCTCAAAATGCTATTTAAGCTTCAACTATCTGGCTTTTTCTTTGAGTCTCATTTTTTGCGTATGGCTCTCACATTTCTGCCTGCTTATACATGTGTATGCTTTTTTTCCTGCTAGCTGAATATTGTCAGTTTATTTCAGAATGAAATTATTGAACTGTTCAAATGAAAAAAAAAAAAAAGTTGAACACCCCTACACTGACGAGTAGAATTGAGAGTCAAGTGTCCAGGGAGCAAAATCAGACAGTGGCCTCTCAGGAGCGTTGAGTTGGGCCCATGTAACACACACACCTCAAGAAGTTCATTGACTGCCACACATGAGCCAACTCCCACAGGAAGGTTTGCTTTTCCAGGTCACTTTTGGAAAGTGCTTTCCTGAGAGCCGCTTCTCTTTATGTGGACAACGTGTCACTTCCAGCGTAGAAAATACAGGCAGATTTAGGAGCAGGATGGAGCAAAGCTGCAAAAACTGAAGAAAGGATCCTGGCAAGTCCCTATAACCTAAAGAGTGTCTCAGACACCAGGGCTGACTTTTCTGCCTGGGGCTTCTGCTGCAGCTGCAGGCCTTACCTCTGCCATGAGGCCACCTCTTAGCACTCTGGGTCATAGAGACTCAACTCTACCTTTGAAATCCCAGGTGCATCGGCCATCTCTCCCTACAGCCTTCCAAAAGGCAGACTCGGCCTCATAGGCCAGGCCGCAGTCTGTCTGTGGCATTGCAATAGTGACCAGCTCCCAAGTCAGCAAATACCAATAGAAAGAGAAATCCAGAACTAAGGAAAAAATAGTGGAGAGCATCAAGGTAGAAGACAGCACAGAGGGAGCTGGCACTGTGGCGTAATGGGTAAAGCCACCACCTGTAGTGTCGGCATCCCATATGGCTGCCTGTTCCACTTCCAATCCAGCTCTCTGCTATGGCCTGGGAAAGCAGTGGGAGATGGTCCAAGTGCTTGGGCCCCTGCACTCGTGTGGGAGACCTGGAAGAAGCTCCTGGCTCCTGGCTTCAGATCAGCACAGCTCCAGCCGTTGCGGCCATCTGGGGAGTGAACCAGCAGATGCAAAACCTCTCTCTCTGTCTCTACCTCCCTCTGTAACTCTGTCTTTCAAATAAATAAAAATAAATCTTAAAAAAAGAAAAGAAAAGAAATTCACCAGTTCCAGTCTCATCTCCTAAGATTTGTTGACGCCCCATAAGCTGAGGAACGCCGGCTCTCTGGGCCTTCTGGAATGGGCACTGACTTGTCTGGAGTGGAAGAAACACCACGTTGGGTCTGGATTTGGAACAGAGCTTGCACAGTTGCTGTCGAGACAGGCAGTTGGAGTGTGCAGGGAGATGACCACACAGAGCCCCACACACCTCCCACCCAGCCTTCACCCAACTCACAGTGAGAGTACGTCACGTGTTGGCTCTCAGAGATCGCCTCCGGGACATCTTTTAGGTGATTTCTGGAAAAGTAACGAAAGGGCACCATGGCTGTCCAGCTTTTACACAAGTCCAGTGTAAGCACACCCAAAATTCTCTTTGGAGAGCACTAAATGTCTCGAGATAAGAAAGCCACACACCTTTTGTCTCAGAGCGGCCCTCCTTCCCCTAAGTCACTGTTTCTACTAAGGACAATTGCTCTGCGAGTGCACTTAAACTGTTCCCCCTCTTACCACATCCACAGCTGTTTCTATTAGCTTTGGCCTTCAATAATCCTGCCTGCAGGTTTCAAGGACCTCAGGACACAATTACATATGTGGTGTCATTACGATTACTGATGACAACGTGAGAGAAATATGACTATATTCACTTGTAGATTAGAAAAGTTGGTCTGGGGGCTGGCACTGTGGCATAGCAGGTAAAGCTGTCACCTGCAGTGCTGGCATCCCATATGGGCACCCACTCAAGTACTGGCTGCTCTGCTTCTGATCCAGCTCCCTGCTAATGCACCTGGGAAAGCAGCCGAGGATGGCCCAGGTGCTTAGGCCCCCGCACCCACCCATGTGAGAGACAAAAGAAGTTTCTGGCTCCTGGCCCAGCCCCAGCTGTTGTGGCCATTTGGGGAGTGAACCAGTGGATGAAAGATCTCTCTCTCTCTCTCTCTCTCTTTCAAATAAATAAGTCTTAGGAAGAAAAGGAAGGAAGGAAGGAAGGAAGGGAGGAAGGGAGGAAGGGAGGAAGAGAGGAGGGGAGGAGGGGAGGAGGGGAGGAGGAAAAGAGGGAAGGAGGGGAGGAGGAAAAGAGGGAAGGAGGGAGGGAGGGAGGGAGAAAGAAAAAGGCATAGCAGATAAAGCTACTGTCTTCGATACTGTATCCCATATGGGCACGGGTTCAAGTTCTGGCTGATCCACTTCTGATCCAGCTCTCTGCTAATGCCCTGGAAAACACAGCAGCAGATGGCTCAAGTTTTTAGGGCCCTGCTACCCACATAGGAGTCCTGGATGAAGCTCCTGGCTCCTGGCTTTGGCTTGGCTCAACCCAGGCCGTTGCAGCCATCTGAAGAATGAACCAGTGGATAGAAGATCTCTCTCTTTCACTCTCTCTCCTCTCCTCTCCTCTCCTCTCCTCTCCTCTCCTCTCCTCTCCTTTCCCTTTCTATCTGTAACTCGGCCTTTCAAATAAAATAGATAAATCTTTAAAAAAAATAAAAAGAAAAGTTGGTCTGACTCTTCCCACTACCATTCTGTTCCCATGGTGTATAAATATCCTAGCTAAGGCTCTCAAGAGCATCCACAAGGCCAAAAAGAAGGGCAAATGCCGGGTTCTTATTAAGTCATTGTCCAGTTCCTAACTGTGGGGTGAAGCATGCTTACATGGGCAAATCTGAAATCACTGAACTGGAGAAACTGTTGTGAACCTCACAGGCAGCTTAAACAAGTGTGGAGTGATCATTCTGAGATATGACCTGCAACCCAGCTATCTAGAAAAAAATGGAAGAATAATCTGCTCTCATCCTGTCTGCAGGGTTCCATTGTCCTGACAACAGCTGGCATCATGGACCACGAAGGAACAAGCCAAAAACACAGAGAAGGGAAAATCCTGGGATTCTTTTCCTAGGGATATAATGCATACAAAGAAGTAAGAAGCCTCATTGGAAAAAAAAAAGGAAGAAAGAAAAGTATACCTTGGAGGAAAACTGATGCTTGCAAGATCAAACAGTCAGGAAATGGCAAAGCTAAGGCTCAGAGTCAGAATCTCTTCCTCAAAGTCCTAAGTTCTTTGTATGATGCTGCACCACTAATATTCTGACTATAGACTCTGTCATCTCATACACTAGACTTTTTGTTATCCGGATAAGTTATAAGTACACCATCAAAATTTACTCAAACATTGAATGACAGATTGCTTGACACATCATTTTAAATCTCTCTCCATTAATCCAGAGCCTTTAGATGAAAGAAAAGTTTGGACAGTGTGATTGGAAAGGTTCAATATCAGTAAAAGTCTGAACACTTCAAAGGTGCCCATATTTATGTTTTAGACCCTGTAGATAGAACAATCAAGCATAAGCACTTTGATCTTTTATTTTGTCCTTGAATTGCAAGGAAGTATACAGAGGTGTCATCTCACTGGCCCACAGTGGTAGCATCATCATTCATATGCCCAGAAGTCTGACTTCTCTCATCTGCAAAATATGAATCTCCCACCAGATCTCAGCTTCTGTAGTCTAAATGTAGTCTCTACAAGAACAACGTATTCAAACCATATTACTCAGAGGTGACTGGGAGAAGGCCAGAGCACACAGCCACTGCCTGTGGTGCCAGCATCACATATGAGCGCCATTTTGAATCCCGGCTGTTCCACTTCCAATCCAGCTCCCTGCTAATGCACCTGGGAAAGCAGTGGAAGATGGCCCAAATGCTTGAGCCCCTACCACCCACATAGGAAATCCAGATGGAATTTCAGGTTCCTTGCTTTGACTTGGCCCAGCCCCGACCATTATGAACCATTTGGGGAATGAACCAGTAGATGAAGACCTTTCTGTGTGTCTCCCTCTCTATATATAACTCTGCCTTTCAAATAAGTAAATAAATAAATCTTTTTTAAAAATCTAAATCACTTTTGAAAAACATGATTGCCCTACTTTCAAGAATCTACAGTAAAATGGGCTGAAAATACATTTGCAATTAGGGGTTCTCCTAGACCCTATTATAAGCTGAAATTTCTTGATTTTGTTGGCTACTTAAGGGATATTGAAACACATTTATGGGGCCAGTGCTGTGGCATAGCGGGTAAAGCTGCCTCCTGCAGTAAAGGCATCCCATATGGGCGCCAGTTCGAGTCCCGGCTGCCCCACTTCCTATCCAGCTCTCTGCTATGGCCTGGGAAAGCAGTAGAGGATGGCTCAAGTCCTTGAGCCCTGCACCCACATGGGAGACCCAGAAGAAGCTCCTTTCTCTCTCTCTGCCTCTGCCTCTCTATAACTCTGACTTTAAAGTAAACAATAAAATCTTAACAAAAAAAGAAAACACATTTATATCAAGATAATGCAAGAATTACTAGTCTAATTCATTTTAAATTTTCAGGAGCCAATTTAGATGATGTCATTGAAATTTCTCTACTCACCTTTCCTTGGCATCCAAGAAGGCTTTGGCAAATGGGTTGTACTTGATTTTGAGAGCTGTTATCTTGCATTTGCAAAGAAAAGAGGTGTTAGTAAAAAAGGAGTGCACACAGATAGTCAGAATTCTTTGTTGTCACTTGTGAATTTTGATAAAAACCAGGATACTTTACCTCTCCGTGTTTCTTTGGTTACTCCTGCACTAAGTTTCACTGTCTCTGGCAAAGAACACTTTGTCATGACATATGGTGAAAATGATAAATGAATTTAAAGTGACCACAGAAAGGGAAAAGCATTGGAAATGAATAAAGCCCTGATGTGCTAAATCTATAACACATTTTTCAACAATTATTAAGCAACTACCCCATGTGAGTTCCTTTTCAAGGCACTTGTAATACAGTGAAGAATAGCACAGATGATATCCCGCCTTGGAACATGACAGCATCAATTTCTTCATTCTTAAATAATCACTAATGTGCTGGGCCAGGCTAATGCAAAAAAAAAAAAATAAATAAACTATTGCTCTCATTCACTGTAATTATCTTCAGCTCACTTAGCCTTAGCCTGTTGCATTCCTCCTTGGAGCTATGTGACATGATAGAGACAGAGAAGGAGAAAGAGACAGAAACAGGAAAGAGGATAGAAACAGATAGATACCAAGATAGAGATAAGGAGAGAGATGTTGCCAGAGCTGGAGCTGGAGCTGGAGATGATGGAGAGGGTGAGGGTGAGGGAAACAGACAGAAAACAGAGCTAGAAACTAAATTAGAGGTAAGGATGGAGATTTTCATAGAGATAGGGAGGTAGAGATAGAGAGAGAGAGAGAGAGAGAGAGAGAGAGCGCGCCAGGGCTAGAAACTAAGACGAGATAAGGATGGAGATGTTGATAGAGAAGGATAGAAATGGAGATGAAGACAGAGGCAGAGCTGGAAACTGAGCGATAAGAGTGGAGATTTTGATGGAAATAAAGAGGGAGATGGAGAAGAAGGAGAACGAGATGGGAATGGGATGGAAACAGAGGTAGACACCGAGACAGAGATATTGCTGGAGATGTTGACAGAGCTAGAGTTGGAGCTGGAGACAGATACAGAGCTTGAAACTGAACTATAGAGAAGGCTGGGGATGCTGATAGAGGAGATGAAGACATAGAGACAGAGACAGAGATAGAGACAGAGACAGAGACTGCTAGAAACTGAGACAGAAATAAGGCTGGAGATTTGGATAGAGATAGAAAGGAAGATAGAGAGGGAGAGGGAGACAGAGACAGAGCAAGCAACTGAGAAAAAGATGGAGATTTTGATAGAGATGGACGTAGAGACAAAGACAGAGATATAAACAGGAATAAAAATAAGGGTGGAGGGGCCAGCACGGCGGCTTAGTAGGTTAAGCCTCCACCTAAGCACCAGTATCCTATATGGGCACTGGTTCGAGTCTCAGCTGCTCCACTTCTGATCCAGCTTCCTGCTAATGGCCTGGGAAAGCAGTGCACCCACATGAGAGGCCTGGAAAAGGCTCCTGGCTCCTGGCTCCTGGCTTCAGATCAGCCCAGCTCTGTTGCAGCCATTTGGGGAGTGAACCAGCAGATGGAAGACCTCTCTCTCTCTCTCTGTGTCTCCCTCTGTCTGTAACTCTGCCTCTCAATTACATAAATCTTAATCTGGTCTTGGCTAAACCTGGAGTGATCAAGCTGAGAAATGAAGCTAACAGGAGCGTTGTCGACCTCCCACGTATCCCCACCCAGCTAGCACCTCAGGAAACATTGCAGAGGGTCTCTGGGTTAGATGTTGCCAGCTTGGTTGCCGTGGGAACATGCTTAAGACCCCCAGGTAGACACAGCAGGCAGGGGAGCTTACTGGATGGGTTGCCAGGGTTGGGCAAGTGGGTCAAAGAGAACTGTCTAGCACCTGATGCCAGGAAACCCTTCTGAGAAAGTGCTGGCCACCAACTAAGAGAGCAAAGAGCACAGGAGTGGGACAGGGCACTGCCGGGAGGATGAGGCGCTGGGCAAAAGCCACCCCTTCTGCTCTCAGAATCTCTCCTGAGACAAGAAGCAGAGAGGGAGGGCTGCTGGGCAGCCACTGAGCAACTGCTGGTCCACTTCTGTTCCCACGACCTACTGCAGGGGCCCTGCCAGGAGGCCAGAGTAGTCTTCGAAAAGAGGGCCACAGTGCTGGGGGTTAAATCTGCACCTAATTTCACGCAGAAGCACTCAGGGAATTGTTTCCAAATGAGACTGATCACCAGATTCCTGAAAACAACAGATTCTAGGCACCATTCTTGGTGATTCGGGCTCATGTGGTTGGGAAGGAGCCAAAACTCTTTGAAAGCTTCCCAATCAAGAAATGCAGAGGAAAGCAATGAGCTATCATGTTTTAAACAATCAGATTGTCACAAAAGGTTGACTATTGCCATTGTTGATAAAGGGGTGAGGGCTCTAAGCAGAGACGGCCTGACAGCCTTTCGAAGGAGGCAATGTGGCAATGTCGACCAAAACCCCAAATACCCACTGCCCTGACAGAACAACCCCATGTCTAGCAAACAGGGATAGAGGCACCAGGACATCCATGGCAGCAGTATTTGCAATAAAAAATAAACAACTCGAAACAATTCAATGTCCATTAGTAGGGGGCTGATTACATGAAATATAGTATTATCTGTGCGGTTGAATACTGCATAGGCATTACAGAAAAGGAGATATGCCTGAATATAATCATATAGAGAATATCCATAATATACTGCCAAGCTGAGAGAAGAAGAGAAATTTTCAGGTTAATACATAGAATAAAAGCCAATGTATAAGGGGAAATCCACATTTGTATATATGAGGGTACTTTTAAAAGTTTGTGGGAAATAGAATTAAAAGATGATTCAAATTTTCCATGAACATTTTGAAGACCCCCTCATATGTTTATATATGCATGGGAAATGAGTAGAAAAAAGATATGTTGGGATATTATGTGTACATGGGAAATGGTATTCAAAGGCAAAAGGAAAATAGTACATTTGGGGGGTCACTGTTGTGGCACAGAAGGTTTGCTGCCATCTGCAGTGCCAGCATCCCATATGAGCACATGTTCGAATCCTGGCTGCTCCACTTGCACTCCAACTCCCTGTTAATGTACCTGGAAAAGCAGCCAAAGATGGCCCAAGCACTTGTGCCCCTGCCATCCATGTGGGAATTCTAGATGGAACTCCTGACTCCTGGCTTCAGCCTGGCCCAGCACTGGCCAATTCGGTCATTTTGGAGAGTGAACCAGCAGATGGAAGATTCTCTCTCTCTCTCTCTTATTCTGCCTTTCAAATAAATAAATAAATCTTTCAAAAAATAGTGCATCTTCGCCTTTTATTTTTTTATTTTTACATTACAAACTTCAGAAGTACTATCAGTTTATTATGTGCTTTTCAAACACATATTACTTTTAAATGTTTTTAGACTTTAATCAAAAAGAACCCAACCCTCCCCAGGTGCTGCTGATGGTCAGCAGGCCTAAGAACCACTCCAGGACAGGGATGGACCCCAGAGCAGCTCGCAGAGAGACCAGATTCTGTATACTGACCACTCAGCCAGAGTTACTGGGCAGGAAAAGACCCAGCCACACTGCAATGCTAAGAATGAACAACTGAGATAGATCACATAATCAAACCCCAAGAAGCGTGCCCATTTGGATCAATCCCATTGATTTGCTTATAGAACAGGAGAAAGTAGTCCCGGGCTACCCTTGCCCATCATGCCCATCCCAGACACATCCAGCTCTGCGCAAGCCAAGGGCACCCAGGACCCAAGAATAAAGACTCCTGAGTCTCAACAGAACTGAGTTTTATAGAGATGCACAGTTGTGTCTTCTTGGCACCAGGAGAAGACCTAGAGTACACCGTTAGCAAACAGGCAAGAGGGACTGGAGAGCAGTTACCTGGTAGCCCAACTGCTCTGCTATCATCCAGGCTCGGTCATGGCAATCAAAGGGACCCCCCGCCCTGGCCCTAGCCTGCCACACTCTCTCAAGTGACATTCACACACACACACATACCTACCTCTTCATTCTGGTAGGCAGTCACAGCTATGAACTGGGTTTCAGGGAAGGAGCAGTTCATCACCATGCGGTGGGCACCTCCAACCCGCACTATGTGAACCTGGGGCTCATATTTATGCAGAGAATTCAGCATTATCTGTTGAGATGGGAGAAAAAAAGAAAGAAACCAAACCAAGCCTTGGGCTTTGCAGTTAATAGATGAGCCAAAACCTTCGGCCACTCCCAAGCTCAACACCCACCCTGGTTAGAAACACACAAAGTCAAATCCTCAGTGACCTGAGCCACCACCACAGCTCTGAGAAATGAATGGGGCATGGGAACAAGAAAACTTTCTCAGAAAACACAGGAGCATTGATTGCATTGACGCTTATGCAGAAGTGCAAGGTGGGATGCCCAGTGTTGTTCTTAAGCTCATTGTGCTTTCTGCCAAAATCTTGGCTTCCTTTTTTTCCTTCCCTTATGTTTAGTGCAACAACGTGGATTTCAGCTCATTGAAACGTATTGGGTTTTTCCTAGTAACTCAAGATACTGACAATGGCTGCATTTTACAAGTGACTGCAGGGAAGGCCGGCGCCGCGGCTCAATAGGCTAATCCTCCACCTAGCGGTGCCGGCACACCGGGTTCTAGTCCCAGTCGGGGCGCCGGATTCTGTCCTGGTTGCCCCTCTTTGAGTCCAGCTCTCTGCTGTGGCCAGGGAGTGCAGTGGAGGATGGCCCAAGTGCTTGGGGCCTGCACCCTATGGGAGACCAGGAGAAGCACCTGGCTCCTGCCTTCGGATCAGCGCGGTGTGCCAGCTGCAGCGCGCCAGCCGTGGCAGCCATTGGAGGGTGAACCAACGGCAAAAGGAAGACCTTTCTCTCTGTCTCTCTCTCTCTCACTATCCACTCTGCCTGTCCAAAAAAAAAACAAGTGACTGCAGGGAAGGAAATCTGCTGGCTACATATAATCCACCCTTCATGATTCAAATGAAAGGTTTATTTGAAAGTCTCCAGTTGTAAAGTCTGGTAGGCAATAACAATGTGCTTTTCAATTTCTTGTTTTAATAAAGAAGTGGAGGGACCCCGTGGTGGTGTAGTGGATAAAGCCACTGCCTACAGTGCCGACATCCCATATGGGCACCAGTTTGAGTCCAGCTGCTCCACTTCCGATCCAGCTCTCTACTATGGCCTAGGAAAGCAGTAGAAGATGGCCCACATCCTTGGGCCCCTACACCTACATGGGAGACCTGGAGGAAGCTCCTGGTTCCCGGTTTCGGATTGGCACAGCTCCAGTCATTGCAGCCAACTAGGGAGTGAACCAGTGGAAGGAAGACTTTCTCTCTTTCTCTCTCTCCCCCTGCCTCAGCCTCTCTGTAACTGCATTTCCAACAAAATAAATAAATCTTTTTAAAAAAAGTGGAACTTTCCGAATATCATAAGGGCACAGGTGGCACTGGCTCCACCTCTTAATATATGAATGCCATGTGCCAGCTGAGCACAGAGAAATTACAGCAGACCACAAAACTGAGGGAAAGAGGCTGAGCAAAGCCAAGTCCATGGCCTGGGGAAGAGTATCAAGGCCTTCTCTTCCCAACTACATCTCCAATCCCCCACATCAGTCCACATTTTGTACAGTAATGAACCAGCCTTACCCCATGGATGAATACGATTACTTCACAGAAAATGAGAGGAAAAAGCCCCGAAATCTTGTTTACTCTAATTGGAGACCTTAAATAAAACCTTCCGTATTTAAGGTTTGTTTGGATTATTTTTTTCCTAACAAACTAAAGCTGATTCAATATTCTATTGATAATTATCATAATGCCCAAGTGGAGGTAGTAATTATTTCATTTAGGAGCAGCTTTTTATTAAGGTATTTGTCTATTGCCAACATACCACTTACACCAAAAAAAAGAGAGAGAGAGAGGAGAGAGAGAGAGAGAGGGAATAACAAAACCCTGGTACTGCAAACATCTCCCTCCCGGGCCTGGGTAAAAAGCAGGGCACACAAGACAAAACTATGAAAAGAGCCCCCGATGATTAAGTAAACTACTGCACTCTCACTCTCTTAACATCAGGAAGTCCATTAAAAACTGAAAGCACCAATTAAGAGCTGTTTATTCCTGTTTACATTTGGGCTCCAGGGAATAATTGGTTTCTGTGGGAGAAGAGGCTAGTGAGGACCCCTCTAATTGCCTAAATGCACCCTTGATATTTCTTGATTGTTGTTATGGGGAGGCCAGGGCCAGTGGCCGGGTGACCTGCACGTACCTGCCCACCTCCGTTGAGCTTGTTGGTCAGCTTCACTTTGCTGAAGGAGATAGGAGCTTTCATCCAGTGGGCCCCAAAGTTGGGGGAGTCGGGATGGATGTAGACACAGCTCTGGCTGGAGACCTCTGGTTTGCCTGCAGGCACCCACTCGCCATTGACGTACTTCCAGCGGTGGCTGTCCGTGGGGACAAAGTCCAGTAGGAGGGAGTACATGGCATTAGGGTCCAACCCCGTGACACTGATCTTTAGGACAGGGAACATCCGTCTGCAAGAAAAGGCAGAAACTCGGTGCTGTGGTTTGGATATACTTTGGGTGTCCCTACAGTGACCCGTGGGTTAAAGCCTGGGTGCCCAGGATGGTGCTATTGGGAGGTAGTGGAACCTTTAGCAGGTGGGCCTGGTGGGAGATCATTAGGTCATTGGGGACGTGACTTTGATGCTAATTCTCATGAGGGGATTGTTAAAAAAACCCTTCCACCATTTTCATCAGATGCCAAACCAATGGGAACCACCCAATCTTGGATTTTAACTTCCCAAACTGTGAGTTAAACCACCTTTTCCTCTATATTGAGTTAACGGCTTCATTAATACATTGAGGGGAAGCAGGGATATTAGCAGACATCATGATCTTGTCTAGAAGTCTGCCCGCTGTAAGAAGACCTTCCATGGTGTGCCCTGGGAGGGAGCCTGAAAAAACAGGGGCCAAGTCTGAAGACTCAGTTCCCCTAGAGCCTCTTTTCATTTGTGCACCTGCTGTCGGGATTTCACTTGGAAAGTTGTACTCCATTGCGTAGTCGGGAGGAGCCTGTAGCCAAGGTATTCCCACAGAGGCCTTTCTCAAAGCTTTCCTCCTGGCAGTGCTAATGTCACCCGCCAGCCCTTCCCAGTCTCACAAAGAACACTACTCCTGAGCAACAGTTACAGTCTCTGTAGCAAAAACCTGGTTTACAGTAAAACTAGTGACAGGAACTCTTCTTGGTTATGCAAAGTTAGACCAGTTGCTCTCCTTCCTAACTTCTCAGTGTCTTTAATACATAATGCACACCATGACCCTTGAAGAAGAAGGTGTGGGATTGTGCATATCCTAAACTGACACAACAGAGGTGTTTTGTGGGAATTTGTGTCCAAGAAATACACTTTGAGACCTGGCTTCATTGATCCCTTTTCCAGCTTCTATGGCAATACCAGAAAGTTTACTCTCACAAACTTTTGGAGAAGGTATCCAAACAGCCGACTTCCAATTCTAGAACATTTTCACCATCCCCAAAAGAAACTTTATAGCCATGAATACTCTCTCTCCCACATTCTGCCTGGATTCCTATCTCTAGAAAGAAAGGCAGAGAGATGTGGTTCCTGCTAACCAGGCAGGAGAGAGCAGAGCAGATGTCCTTTGTGCTTCCAACTTCCAAAGTCAGTGTTCAAGGTAAGTTTGAGGAACAGAAGCCCAGAGGGCCAGCTGCAGGGTCTGGCTATGGTGGAAAGACAGCCAGCACTTTCAGAGCTATTATTAGGACGCCAGGCATGGGAACTAGCGCCTTGCGTGAATTAATTCGCAGAGTTCTTGCATGAACTTCTTGAAGCTTTCTTGGTGTGTTCAAGGTGTGTGTAAATAGGAGGCTAGGACAAGAATATAAATTAAGTGAAATTCCTAGGAAGAAATACATCAGATGCTGCATCCCAAATCCAGATCTCGGCTAAGAGTTGCATTCCTGGCCTCTTCACTCCCCTCCCGAGGAAAAGAGAGGATTGTCCTTGCATGTTAACTAAGACGATGACCCTCGCATGGAGATGCTGCCCACGACATACAGAATCTTCCCACTGCACTTTCTTCTCTCTTCAGTAGATGAATTTTTCCCTATCATTTCCTCTTGGTTTCAGATTAAGCTATTTTCATTTACATTTTAGTATTTTCAATTATTTTGATAGTTTGAGGAAGTTTCAAAAGCTCATGAAAATATACATTACCTTTCAATTTCAATTTTCCACAAATTTTTGAAGCCCCATGATATTGGCCAAGTGTGGACACCAGACAACTCCTCAAAGCACAAATACCATTTACAAAGAATCCAGAAAGAACATCAGAAATGATCACAGGACTCACACAGGGTCATTTTGACCAGCAGTCTGGCTTGTTTATATGAGGTATTCAAGATATGTTCCCTGCCTTCTGGTCCAAAGCTTTCTCTAAAATGCTAAAGTTCATTTTACTTTTTATTTTGTTATCTTTTAGAGAGTATCATGTGTGTAACGGTCATTGCAGACACTACAGTTTAAAACTACCCAAGTTTTATCAGTAAGAATGTGTAGGATATGTAAAGGTTAAAAAAAATGAAAGGAAAAGAAAAAGGAAACTAACAAACAATATGTACCCACGTGCCCTGAGCGGCCAAGGTCAGGATGCAAATGAACAAACGTGACAGCACAGCTGGTGTCTTCAGATACAAAATGTTCCAAGTCTCATGTTGTTCTGACTTGTGACTAAGGACCTGATTCAATGCAAAACAGCTTTTCCAACATTAACAGTCACCACATACTGAGTCTTACCCTACAATGAGGACTTTGAGTTACATTGTGCCTCCTTTAAGTCTGACTTCACCCCAAGGAGGTAAACGTTACTATGTCCACTTTACAGATGAGGAGATTGGAGCTCAGGAAGCAAAAGCATGCGTTCTGTTTAGTCCTCACCCACTGCTTCTTTTTAAATGACATTTAAACCCTTTTTCCTTCTTGAGACGTATGGAAAGTTAATATGATTCAGCCACAGTGAAAAATGCCTTCCATATTTTCCCAAATAATGTTTAACTAGAGACTTATTTATTCATTTGACAAATTATTTTTGAGTGCCTGCTGTATGCCAGGAACTGTTGTAGGTGAACATGCAATGATTAACAAATCACAGCTCAGTTTACAAAGCTTACACTCTAATGAAAAGTCAGGCAGCAAACACGGATTTTTTTAATGTGTGAGATAATTTTACATTTGCAAGAGCATCATGCAGCGAGGTCACAGAGGCAGAAGAAGGGTAGAGGAGCTCCTTTAGCCAGATCTGAACAGACCTTACAGGTAGGTGAGGGAAGTGACATCTGAGCTAACACCTAAAAAATGAGAAGAAGTGAGTCGTGCTAAATGCCAGGCAAAAGGAAAGCTAAGAGCTAAGAGCTTACCTCTCTCTCTCTCTCTCTCTCTCTCTCTCTCTCTGCCATTTGAGAGTCTCTCAGAGAATGTAGCTTGACTTTTCATTCCACATAAGAAAAGATGTAAGAGGTTTTCTTCTTTAATGCTACATTCAGACTATACTTGATGTTTTAGAGACGCCATGATCGCATGAAAAGGTGCTAATCATCACTAGTACTAGAGAAAGACAAGTCAAAACTGTAGTGAGACGCCACGCCGCACTTCTCAGGATGGCTGTAGCAGAAAAGGCAGATGATAACAAGTATTGGTGAGGGTATAGAAAAACCTTCACCTAACACTGTGGGAATGTGAAATGGTGCAGTCACTTGGGAAAACAGCCTGGCAGTTCCTTATCTGGTTAAATGACCCAGCAATTCCACTCCCAGGAATATGTAAGAAAAATGAAAGTATAGTTTCACTTAAAAATAAATACATAAATGTTCGTAGCAGCATTATTCATAAGTCAAAAAGTGGAAGACACAAATGTCCATCACCTGATGAGTGAATAAACAATGGAATGCTATGATTCAGCAATGAAAAAGAATAAAGTACTGACACATGCTACAACATCGATAAATCATGAAAACATTACACTAAGTGAAAAGAGGCATTCACATAGGACCACAGAGCGTACGAATCCATTTGATGTGAAGCATCCAGAATAGATAAATCTATAGTGACAGAAAGTAGATTCACAGTTGCTAAGAACTGAGAAATAATGGCCCAGGGTATGAGATTTCTTTTTGGGGGCCAGCACTGTGGTGTAGCAGGTTAAGCCACCACCTGCAGTGCTGACATCCCATATGGACACCAGTTCAAGACCCGGCTACTCCACTTCTGATCCAGCTCTCTGCTATGGCCTGGGAAAGCAGTAGAAGATGGCCCAACTCCTTGGACCCCTGCACCCACATGGGAGACCCAGAAGAAGTTCCTGGCTCCTGGCTTCAGATCAGCGCAGCTCCAGCCATTGCAGCCAATTGTGAAGTGAACCAGCAGATGGAAGAACTCTCTCTCTCTCTCTCTCTCTTTCTCTCTCTCCCTCTCTGCCTTTCAATGAAAAATAAATATTTTTTAAAAATAAAGCAAGCAGGGGCCAGCGCCATGGCACACTAGGTTAATCCTCTGCCTGCAGTGCCGGCAGCCCATATGGGTGCCGGTTCGTGTCCTGGCTGCTCCTCTTCCATTCCAGCTCTCTGCTGTGGCCTGGGAAAGCAGTAGAGGATGGCCCAAATGCTTGGGCCCCTGCACCCTCATGCGAGACCAGGAAGAACCACCTGGCTCCTGGCTTTGGATAGGCACAGCTCCGGCCATTGCAGCCATTTGGGGAGTATCTGTAGGTATCTGTACCTATCAAATAAAAAAAAAAGGATGAACTGCACTTCTGATCAAGTTGATTTTTCCCAAGATGAGATTTAATCACAGAGAAACCCAAGTCTTTGAGGAGCTAAAGAATATGTACATCAGTCCCTAACTCAAAACATAACTTGGGATCAGTGCTGTGGTATAGCAGGTTAGGCCACCACCTGTAGTACTGGCATCCCATATGGGCACCACTTTGAGTCCCTGCTGCTCTGTTTCCAATCCATCTCCCTGCTAATGCACCTGGAAAAGCAGTGGAAGATGGCCCAAGTCCTTGGGCCCCTGCACCCACATGGGAGACCCGGAAGAAGCTCCTGGCTCCTGGTTTCAGGCTGGCCCAGCCCAAGTTTTGTGGCCATTTGGGGAATGAACCAGCAGATGGAAGACCTCTCTCTCTCTCTCTCTCTCTCCCCCTTTCTCTCACTCTCGCTCTCTGTCTTGTGTGTGTATGTGTTGCCCTTCCCTGTAACTCTGCCTTTCAAATAAATAAAATAAAGCTTTTTTAAAAATAATTCTACTTAATCCTCCAAGGCAAAGGAGTTGGCTAGGGGTGGGGGCAAGGGAGCAGAGTAAAAACCACTCCCCCAAGAACTCATGCTTGGAGAACCCCTGGAGGTCAGGCTTTTCCTGCAAACTTTTTTGGCTTTTGCGAGCCAGTGCTACTGGAGGAGGCTATGAGGAATGAGGTTTTCAGGAAGAAAGGAGGCAGAGATTAGGCAGATTTTGTAGGTGAGGGACTAGCAAAGATGATTAACAGCAAAATCCAGAAAGGTTCACTCATACACCCATCTATCTCCCCAGAGAATAGCAGATTACACAAATGCCCATGATCCTCTTGAGATGTAAACTTCAGAGAAAGAAAGCCACAAGTTATAGGAGTATGAAAATGTATTGCCCAATGTGCAACTGATATGGAACTACAGGGAGATAGGATTAGGTTCATGAACAGGAGGTCACACACCCAACTTGTCCCCTACATGATCTCGCCTGTCTCCACCCACCTGTCAATCAGATTATGTAACCACTCCCCTTCTGGAAGTCAATAGGAGGAGTGCAGAGCGCTGGGCCCGCCTTTCTCTTGCCTGCCCTCCTACCTGCACTCTCTCTCGGCTCTCCAGCCCATGCACCCTCTCACCTGCAGCCTCTGGCCTGCTCCCTGGACATGACTGGTATGGAACTCCCCATTTACCCCTCTTGACCCACTCTCCTTTAATAAAGCCCTCATGTTCCTATGTACTTCTCTCACTCTCTAAATAAATCCTAAACCTTACCATGTTGCATGTCTTGTTTGAACTGGTGCTTAGAATTCTTATCTAAGTAAACAGCAAGAACCCGAAATATTAAATTTTGGCTTAAGTTAGCCCATAACACAACCTTAATTGTCTCTTTCCTTGCAGTGACATCCCTGGAAACTATAGACCTCAGCTCTGGTCCTTAACCAACACCCCTTAATCTTCAGCAAATTCAAAGTCACCCCCAACACTCATACTAACAAACAGATACACCAGTTATACCAGAAACTTAATATCATGAAAACACACATGAAATAGAGCATTTTCCCTTATATAAAGATCTTACAGGCTAGGAGAACAAGTGCAAGAGATTTAACTTAATTGTAACTGTCTCTGAAGTCAGAAGTGAATTTCTTCTGCAACCGGAAGTCTAAAATCCTGGCTTAAAAGATGGAAGTGAAAGGAAATACAGGCTGGATACACTGGAACTGGCAGAAGTGAGCTCTAGGAAGGTCTTGTAACTGTTGGAGCTGAAAGACCAGTGACCATAAATAACTAAAAGCTTTCAGTTGGAAAAAGGAAAAGAGGAAGAAGAGGATCAAAGTGAAGGAAGGCATAGTAAAGGGGGGGGGGAGGAAACATAGGGGTGGGGACAGAACAGAGAGGTGACAGAATACGAACTCACAGCCAAAACAAATGTTGTTCAAGGGACAATAAATTTGCAGAGTTGGATGACGGCTAGCGTGCACACAGACCAAACAGGTGGCAGAGAGCACAGCCTTCCAGCAGGCTGGGTCCTGGCAGAGGGTGGGCTAAGAGTCCAGAGGGGAGGCAGTGGGTGGAACTGAGCTACTTATACAGGGTTTTCCCGTGGGCTTTTGAACTTGGAAAAGAATGCAGAGAGTGGGGTGGGGAACAACACAGGGCATGGGACTAAGCTGGTTTCTTGCAGGAATGCAGTTACTCCTCTGGGAATTTTGTCTGCCTTCAGGCAAGTAGCTAAAATGGCTGAGGCTTATGTCCTTGTTCCAACAATCCTGACTCTCTAAGTATAGATAGGGAGATAGGGCACCAGTTTCTTTCCGGCTACTTCCTGCTGATAGAGGTCATTGACATGGGGCAGGGTATTGATACTATTATCGATAGTATCGATAGACATGGGGCAGGGTATCGGTACTCTGGATCAGACTGATTACAGAAGAAGAGCAGTCTTGTGTTGTTCCTGCATGATGACTTGAGATATGGCGGTCATTTGTTCCTGTAAGAACTTTTGAAATATGTTAATTATACATGATAGGAATAGAAGCACTATGATTATAAGGATAAAAGGCGATAGTAGAGACATTGCCCATGGCAGGAAAAAAAATGGCCAAAATAAGGTAGGGTTATTTTGGTAATACATTTTGTTAGTGTGTTTTTTTAATGCATTCGATCCCTTCTCTTACCACACCTGACTTACTGGTGTCAAAGTGTTCCTCACCCAGGAAGAAGCAAAGTCCTCCTCTTTCAGCAGTGAGGAGGTCTCGTCCCCGGCAGTTTTGAAGAACTGCTGCCACCAAAGAATCCACCTGATCCTGGAGATGAGACAGTTGCTGCACTAGGTCATTATGTTTTCTTTGAGAGTGAGGGATAAGTCTGTAATTTTATTTACTTTGTCTACTGAAATGGCTAGTCCGGCCATTCTTCTTCCAATTCCTGACAAGACACCCAATGAGATTAGCAAGGGGGTGAGTCCAAAGTCCCTCAACACAGTGGGTTAGAGGGATGGAAAGTAGAGATTGGTCTAGAGTATAAGACAAAAGGGGAAAGAGGAAGGCAAGAGTACAAGTCCCTGTTCAGTTGGTGGGGAGGCAGATGTATGCCTGGTTGCCACAGAGAAAGAATGCCCCTGCTTCTGGTCCTATACAGGCAATCATATGGTAAGTGGCAAACTTTAGGAAGTCCTAGTGGCACAGCAACATGATGAGTCATTGCTATGGCAGTTGCTTCCATTGGGTGCAAGGAATGGTGATGGTTAGTAGAGGGTGGGACTGGAATAGTGATAATTATGTAACAGGTGGTACAGGGCAACGAACCCACATCATGGGAAGAGGGGAAGGAAGCATGCATGATGCATAAATGGGCTTGACCAATCAGCCAGGCCATAACAAAAATGCCCTGGACAGGCATAACAGATGGAACCATCAGTGTTTTCCCCCTTGCCAAGTTGGCCTTATTTCCTGGGAACTCCAGAAGACGTGTCTCTCCTGGGCTTCTCTCAGGAAGGTTCTGGTCCATGTAAATAAGTCCATGGGTCTTTTTCCAGAGTTGGAAATACATGCCAGCCCTCAGGGGAGGAGTATGTACAGATCCAACATGAAGAGACATTGGGATTATATTTAAATAATAGGCTAGAAGACATGTTGATGAAAGCTATGTAAGAATTCTGGGAGGAGTGTGGGTGAGAGGTGTGTGGGGACTTGGACCACAAAAGGGAACCAGGTTAGAAGCAGCAGATGGTAGTAAAACATCCTTCCCAGGAAAGGAATAAGGGAGCTGGGGGTCGGGGGAGCAGCGCTGTGGTACAGTAGGCTAAGCCTCCACCTGCAGCATCGGCATCCCATATGGATGCCAGTTTGAGTCCCGGCTGCTCCACTTCCAATCCAACTCCCTGCTGATGGCCTGGGAAAGCAGTAGAAGATGGCCAAGTGCTTGGGTTCCTGTACACACATGGGGGACCTGGAAAAAGCTCCTGGCTCCTGCCTTCAAGTTGGCCCAGCTCCAGCCATTGCAGTCATCTGGGGAGTGAACCAGTGGATGGAAGATTTTTCTCTTTCTCTGTCTCTCCCACTTTCTGTCTGTAACTCTGCCTCCCAAAAAACAAATCTTAAAAAAAAAAAAAAAAAAAAAAAAAAAAAAGAGAGAGAGAGAGAGAGAAGAACAAATTTTCAAGGGTTGCTGAAAGGTGAGTTTCCGAGCCTCAGGTATGAGATGGGTCACTGTGACCAGGATTCGCAGGCACTGGGGCCAGTCCTGATAAACCTCACCTAGTTGTTTAGAGAACTAGGCCACAGCAATGGTAGAGTCCCTGGCTTTGGGGGGAGTGCTTGTCCCTTAGAGCTGTGGATACAGAGAAGCATCAGTTTATGTGGACAAGGAAGGCAAAAAGCCAGGGCATGAACAAACAGCTGCTGGCTTCCAAGGAAGCCCCACCCACTCTGCCAAAAACCTGGGCCCTGGAAGTGAGAGTCAAGGGATCCCTGGATCAGAATCACAAAGCCTGTCGTCCCTTGACTGAAGCAGCTCTCCACTCAGCCAGGCATTGCTATGGAGGGGACAGCCCAGGGTCCTTGTAGGATCATAAATTTCTGTGCTCTCCTATTGCTAGCTAGGTCGGTATTAACCTATGTGTGCAAGAGTGACTGAAAGACAAAGCAGAATTCTTTTTTTTTTTTTTTTTTTTTTTGACAGGCAGAGTGGACAGTGAGAGAGAGAGACAGAGAGAAAGGTCTTCCTTTGCCATTGGTTCACCCCCCAATGGCCGCCGCGGCCGGCGCGCTGCAGCCGGCGCACCACGCTGATCCGATGGCAGGAGCCAGGTGCTTCTCCTGGTCTCCCATGGGGTGCAGGGCCCAAGACTTGGGCCATCCTCCACTGCACTCCCTGGCCACAGCAGAGAGCTGGCCTGGAAGAGGGGCAACCGGGACAGAATCCGGCGCCCCGACCGGGACTAGAACCCGGTGTGCCGGCGCCACTAGGCAGAGGATTAGCCTAGTGAGCCGCGGCGCCGGCCGACGAAGCAGAATTCTGTGTATGCCGTCCTATAATTCAACAAGAGCAACCCAAATGAACCACAGCAAGCCCTTACAACCACGTGCCACACTTGCAGGCACAACCAGCATTTGGGAGAATGACCCAAAACAAGAACGCTGCTTTTCTGTGAATTAACCCAGTCTCGATCGGATGCTGCTCGCAAGCTGATGGAGCACCCAGAATTCAACATCGGATGTCTGACTCTTCAAACAACTGGTTCAAGAGCCCTCCTGGCTACCTTGGCTGGTGTTCCTTTTCACCCTTCATAACGATTATCTCTTCTTGTTCATCTAGGGCCACGCGCCCTTCAGCTATGGAAACGGTTCATTCACTCAGGGGTCCAACACGTCATTCATCCCCTTGTCCACAATATCCGGCTAAAAGGCGCTCAATTCCCGCCACCGCTCCACTGATGCCAGCACAGGGAGAGGGGAGAAACCACTCCCTAACCACGCCCCCGTCAGCTGCCGTAGCCATGGAGACGGCGTCCCCCCCTCCCTGTCGCTGTTTCTCCCTCCCCAGCTCGTCTACGTAACGCAAAAGTTTTTTTTTTCTTTTTTTCTTTCTGCATATGTATTAAAGTGCTGGGTTTGTGAGAACACTGGGCCTGAACCCCCATGCCTTTTGAAACTGGGCTCAGATAGTTCATCCCAAAGCTACTGGAATGTTTTCTGTTCTAGAAAGCCCTGCGCCGGGGTTTGCCACGTACTGCAGGAACCTTTCCACCCACCGTATCAGGGTCCCCGTGGTGCTCTGCACCTCCCCCAACAAGCAGCTTACACAGGGATGCAGCCGGCTGCTCAAACGGAGCGAAGCCTTCTCCCAGGCAGGCTCAACCCCACTCTCTCTTTACTCCCTTTCTGTCCCCTCTAAAATAAAGTCTTCTCTAACCAGCCGTCTCTGCTCCTTCTTCGAACCCTAAGACCTAACAGGAAGGAAGGAAGAGAAGGGGGGAGAGGGGTTGGTTCCAGATGCCGGCCTTAGGGAATAATTCAGTATTTTTCAAGGAAAATCCTCTCACTTCCGTTCTTCTGGTTAACGCCAGAGGCAACCCTCTGATTTAAACTTAGGAAAGCAGGCCTCCTTTTGACAATGAGTCTTTTTACTCCTTCTACAGCTCATCCCACACCATTTCAAAACTTGCTGTTATGCAGAACAATGAGACCTTAAGAGATGTACAGAGTTACACAGTTATCCCAATCGAAACCTCTTCTAAAAACATCAAAAAGTCAACCCCCCAAAGACCAGGCAGTTAATGCAACCCAAAGGGGCTAGGAGCAGGGGCTACACACCAGGAACACTCTCCACAGAGAGGGGCCACGGAACCCTGGGTCAGCCTCAGGACTGGGTGTGGAGGGCGGGGATTTGGAGGAGGCATGGAAGGTGTAGACAGAGGAGATGGGGGAAAGGGGAGAGAGAACAGACGGTTAGGGGGAGAAGAGACAGGCACAGGAGCAGAGATGGCAGAACAGAGAGGTGAAGGCACGCCTACGTGGAGAACAGTAAGATGGGCTGCTGCCTGCACTGAGAAACTCCACAGACTGAGAGCAATTTCAGACCAAGCGCATTCATTAGTAACCAAGTGTTTATCTCGTGGCAAAGCCTTGACTGACCCTAAACGGTTCAGTGAGCTTCCGAGGACTGAAGAAAAAGACTGTAACCACAGTAAGGGGGAGGCGGTAACAGGACATCCAGGGCGAACCAATCTGACTGCAACGAGACTTTTTTCCACGTGGAGTATTTTCACAGAGTTACTTTTAAGTGACTTTGAACATGAAGAATTTTACATGTTAAACAGGGTTTAAACAGGTGACAAAAAAAAAGGCAAGAGAAAATTCTTAAATGGTAAAAGTACAATCCAATATAACATTTTTAAATTAGATTTTACGATGGTTTCAGAAACTTTTATTGAAAGAGAGGAGCCATATTTTTCTTGATGGCTGTATTTACTTTTTACTTTAATACATGACCATTTTGACCATCCAATAGATAGCATGAGGGTTTTTGGCAGCCCAACTACATGCACAAAGAATAACAAAGAAAGTTCTACCCAGTGCCAAGCATAATGGTATTTTTATAATTGCATTGAAAGGGAAGACTAAATCCAATTGAAAATTTGCGATGATTCTTTGAAATTAAAAATATGTCTTATGTTTCTTTCTAACAGAGGCTAAAAATAATGTATAAGTACAGATAGAGAAGAAACCCATGTAATTACAATTACAAATATTAAAATCAATAAACCTTGTATATGAAGTAAATATGGGACTTATTGAGAGAAAGAAAATATAGATTATTAAGCAAGGTTGATATTCCTGCTACTAGTATAATCACAATTTATTGAAATGGGCTTACTTCTGGTTCAACTTTCACTTAGGAAGCACTTTAATGTGATGGAAGAACTCTCAAGTTCATATTTCTCCCAGATGCTCAGGAATAGTTCATTTTTCTATACTGTGTGTTTTATTCAAAAGCAGAAAATCAAGGCATCAGGACTGGAAGCATTTTGCACAAGGACAAAAGCCTGTCTCGACTTTTCTCTGCTAGCCAAATTTCTTTTGAGGGTGTCATAATTAGAGTCCTGGCAAAACTAAGCCCACTGAAAATGCCTCCCAGGGTTTTATCCCTCTGGGATCCTGCATACCCTAAAGGTCTGTGCACAGCAACTGGACGTTGAGTCAGCATTCAAAATGTTTGCATCCCTGATACTAAGCGAAACTTTCTAATATGACCTCGACAGTCCCTTCGCGCACTGCAGTTAATAGAATCCAAGAAACTCAGCAGAGATCAGTGCCCGTTAATTCCAGAAGGCATCTTCTGGCTCTAAGGCAGAGTACTAGGGGCACTGACTTTTCCTGAGACAGCTCTCACATCAGCACAAACACACAGCACCTCAAATGAATGCTGTCCACAAACACACCAGGGGAAACAGATGGAGTGACAGGCGATGAGTTTCAGGCTTCCCTTTGGCTCCCAGTCTCCAGCCAGTCAAAAACATCTGGCAAGTTTACTAGGCTTGAACCAAAATGATCCAGCTTCCAAATAAAATTGGCTTTTGTTTTATCTAAACAGGATTGGAACTCAGGTCTGCTCAGGCATGCAACTAGTCCAAAGAGTGCATTTCTCCAGCCTATGGGGCATCCCTGCCACACACACACACCCCATCACCCCCACCGTTACAGTAACTTCTCGGAATTTCTCCACTGAAAATGCATGTGAGACAGGTGGCTTCATCCGGTACCTCTCTGATGCTCTCAAAGCTATGAATCAAGTTGGCTAGCGGGGGAAGGTGAGATCTGACCCCGCTGCGAATGTGTTGAAATCAGACCTCACTGCCTCTGCAGACACAGCGGCAGCCCCTTCGATATTCAAGGGGTGCCACCTCCCTAGCCAAGCCCTGCCAGCACCCCCTGGGCGGGCGACAGACTCACCGGCCACTCTTGGTCACGATCATCTCGTTAGTGACTTCCTTGAACCTCTGCCAGAGCGGAGCATCCTCCAGGGTGATCTGAAGCTGCTTCTCTGTAGGGTCGCCTTTTTCCCTCCCTGCCTGAAGCTCACTCTCCACCACATGGAGCAGGCGAGAAACGGTGCCCTCGCTGGTCTTCTGTGAGCCCGGCTCACTCATGGCCTTAGGCCCCTCTCCAACTTTGCTAAGCGCCCTCACCTACCTTGCCTGCCTCACCCTTTCCGTCCCTCTCTTGCCTGCTTTTTCACACCCAGCTGGACAGCGCCCAGGGAGCTGGAAGAAGACACCCCGGCTCTTGCCTAAGCTCCTAGTACAACACCTTTGAAAATCTCCAAATTATACCACCAACCTGTTAAGCTTTC
Source organism: Oryctolagus cuniculus (assembly GCF_051225735.1). Taxonomy (NCBI): domain Eukaryota; kingdom Metazoa; phylum Chordata; class Mammalia; order Lagomorpha; family Leporidae; genus Oryctolagus; species Oryctolagus cuniculus. The sequence goes on from NC_142873.1 coordinate 30,937,226, forward strand.
GTTGGGGAGCAGGGTGGAGGGAGGGGAGAGGTGGGGAAGAAAAAGCCCTCTCTTAATTACTCATTGGATCAGGTGGAAGAGAGCCTGGCTTCCCCATTGGCTGCCGTGCCTAGAGTAGACGTTAAGAAGAGTACTCCATCCAAATTATCAGGCTTTTATCTTGTTGTACCTGAAGAGGTCTAATCAGTGTATTGAGGACCACTTTTCTGTTAATTAAAATTATTCCAGGCCCAGACTGCAACAATCAGGCAAATCATGTTTGTATATAAATCAAGGCATAAGGCACCTATAGTGATGGGGCCCTGGGATGGATCGGCAAAGCTGAGACCAACTCAGGCTGTCCTGATGCAGCGGAGAGCCCAGGTCCCTGAACCGTTCTCCAGCACCAGACAGATGATGGGGCCCTGGAGAACAGAACAGTGTACCTGGAAGGTCTAAGGCACGGTGCCAAGTGTTTCTCGACTGTTGTAGTAGCAGAGTAAAGGAAGATGTTCTGGAGACCACCACGAAAGGGGCAGAACTCAGGAGAAAAGAGCTAAGGACGCCTTTCTCCCAGGGTATCCCCTACTGGTCACCTCTGGCCTGTGGGGTCCCACACATACTCACTCCCTCTTCATCCCAAGGGCCCTGCTTGCCTCCAACAAGCAGAAGAGCTCTGAACCCTGAATCCAGAGCCGCAATTTTTCTTATTATCAGCCCTGGTCAGAGGGAGAGGAAGAAAGCAGTTAGCATCGTATTATTCTTTCTAAGATCCCTGGTCTCTCTCTTTATTGTTGAGGAACAGTGATTTTTTTTTCTTCAAATTATTTGTTGAACTCTTAGTGTAGGGTTAATCTTATGAGTGCAAAGTAAACTGAAAATAGATCTTTGTACAAATTAAGAGTTGGACTAGGAGAGGGAGGAGGAAGAAGGGTGGGAGCGTGGGTGGGAGGGAAGGTAGGGTGGGAAGTATCACTATGCTCCTAAATTCATATCTATGAAATACATGAGATTTATATACCTTAAATAAAATTATTTTATAAAAAGAAACACTCTGCTCTCAGTGAGTAAAAATAAACTTGGAAAATTAGTATGTAGAGGGGCCAGTGTTGTGGTGTAGTGGGTAAAGCCACCGCCTGCAGTGCCAGCATCCTATATGGGCACCGGTTCAAGTCCTGGTTGCTCCACTTCTCATCCAGCTTTCTACTATGGCCTGGGAAAGCAATGGAAGATGGCTCAAGTGCTTAGGCCCCTGCACCAGCATGGGAAGACCCAGAGGAAGCTCCTGGCCCCTGGCTTCAGATTGGCACAGCTCCAGCCATTGCAGCCAATTGGAGAGTGAACCAGTGGATGGAAGACCTCTTTCTCTGCCTTTCCTTCTTTCTGTGTATAACTCTTTAGAATGAATACATAAATCTTATATATACACTATATATATATATACTATAGAGTATATATATATATATACTATAGAGTAATACTCAGCTATAAAAAAAATGAAATCCTGTCTTTTGCAATAAAATGGATGCAACTGTAAACCATTATACTTAGTGAAATAAGCCAGTCCCCAAAAGACAGATACTGTATGTTGTCCTTGATCTGGAGTAACTAATAGAGTATCTAAAACATAATGTATAGGTGCAAAAGTGACATTTGAGATGGGATGATTGTTTATAGCCATTGTCTCTATTGTTGAGGAATGGTTTTTTTTTCCTTCATACTATTTTTTGACCTCTTAGTGTGGGGTTAACCTTATGAGTATAAAGTAAACTGAGGGGCCGGCACTGTGGCATGGCAGTGGGGCCACCACCTACAATGCCGGCATCCCATGTGGGTACTGGTTCAAGTCCCAGCTGCTCCACTTCCTATCCAGCTCTCTGCTGTGGCCTGGGAGGGTAATGGAGGATGGTCCAATCCTTAGGCCCCTGCCCCCATGTGGGAAACACGGAGGAAGCTCCTGGCTTCAGATCGGTGCAGCTGCAGCCATTGTGACCACCTGGGGAGTGAACCAGCAGATAAAGGATCTCTCTCTCTCTCTCTCTCTCTCTCTGCCTCTGCTTCTCTGTGGCTCTGCCTTTCAAATAAATAAATTTTAAAAATCTTTTTTTAAAAAAAGTAGACTGAAAGTAGATCTTTGCACAAATTAAGAGTGGGAACAGAAGGAGGAGGAGGAAGAAGGGTTGGGGCGTGGATGGGAGGCAGCAGGGCCATGCGTTGGGTCCTATCCACTTCTGATATAGGAAACTACTGGAGAGTGTGAAGCAGGAGAAATGCATGATCCACTCTGTGTTTTTTTTTTAAATGCCAGCTGATTTGTAGAGTATAGACTGGAAAAGGCAAGAGTCGAAGTTAAGAGGGGCAGGCATTTTGCACTGCAGTTAAGATGCTCACATCCCCCATTGGAGTGTCTGGGTTCAAGTTTCACCTTCACCTCTGAGCCAGCTTCCTAATGCACACTCCAGGAGGCAGCAGGGGTAGCTCAATCTGCCGGTCCTTGTCGCTCGTGTTAGACACCTGGATTGAGTTCCAGGCTCCTGGCTGGCCTGGCTGAGCCCCAGATACTGCGGTATTGGAGAAGTGAATCTCAGAAGATCTCTCTCCTCTGTCTCTCTGCCTTTAAAATAAAAATACACAGATAAATTAAAAGAAGGAAGAGGAGGAGAAGATGAGGAGGAAGAGGAAAAGGAGGAGGAGAGGGCCAGCGCCGTGGCTCACTAGGCTAATCCTCTGCCTTGCAGCCCCAGCACACCGGGTTCTAGTCCCGGTCGGGGTGCCAGATTCTGTCCCGGTTGCCCCTCTTCCAGGCCAGCTCTCTGCTGTGACCCGGGACTGCAGTGGAGGATGGCCCAAGTACTTGGGCCCTGCACCCCATGGGAGACCAGGAGAAGCACCTGGCTCCTGCCATCGGATCAGCACGGTGCACTGGCCACAGCGCACAGGCCGCGGCGGCCATTGGAGGGTGAACCAATGGCAAAGGAAGACCTTTCTCTCTGTCTCTCTCTCTCTCACTGTCCACTCTGTCTGTCAAAAAAAAGGGGGGGGGGGAATCAGGAGGACATTATAATGGTCAGGCAAGAGATGATGGTGGCTTAGCCTAAGGAGGTTGCAGTGGCCCCAGAGTGAGGGAAGTAGATTCTCAATACATTCAGCAGTATACACAACAGAACAGTACAGAGCACTCGGCGTGAGGGCAAGGGAAAGAGAGAAATTGATTGTCAGCTGTGACCAATTACTAGATGGTGAGAGAGCCAGGGCTATGGCATAGAAGGTAAAGCTAATACTTGCAGTGCCAGCATCCCATATGGGCTCTAGTTCGAGTCCCAGCTGCTCCACCTCCAATCCATCTCCCTGCTAATTCACTTGGGAAAGCAGTGAGAGATGGCCCACGTCCTTGGGCCCTTGCACCCACATGGGTGACCCAGAAGAAGCTCCTGGCTCCTGGCTTTGGATCAGCACAGCTCCAGTTATTGCAGCCATTTAGGAAGTAAACAAGCAAATTGACAGCTCAGGGATTGGACATATAATATAGCTCTGAAAAGGAGGAGGGTAGGCCTAGCTAGGACCAAAAAGCAGCTATCTTGAAATCTTGTACTTTGTATGAGAATCAGTTAACCTTTGAGATCTCTGCCCTTCAGCCAGGCAACTGCCCCCTGCTGGTTGCAGAAGGAAATAAGACATTGGCTTTCTGAAGACAGTGGACTTCAGAGAGTTTGTACTCATACACCCCCACCACTGATTGGACATACTGGAAATAGAGGATAAAAAACACTTCGTAGTTAAGAGACAGGATTCCTTAGTGAACTGATCCATCCCCAATCACCAACTATCCCAATCCCATGGGTAAAGTCAACCTTTGTAAAGCCCTATGCATGCACATGGTAATTTCAGTGTTGGCTATATGTGGGATCTTCAAAACGTTCATGAAAATGCTCGTTATAAATCAAACAGCCATGGATTTCAAAAATGTTTGCACTGGGGCCACTATCATATTACATCTGGTTAAGTCGCTGGCCGCATCCCACATGGGAGCATCAGTTCAAGTCTCCGCTTCTCATCCAGCTCTCTGGTAATGTGCCTGGGAAAGCAGCAAACATGGCCCACCTGCTTGGGTCCCTACCAGCCATGTGGGAGACCCAGGTAGAGTTTCTTAGCCTGGACTAGTCCCAGCCATGGTCATTTAGGGAGTGAAACAATGGATGGAAGATTGCTCTCTCTGTCTCTCCCTCTTTCTCTGTCACTCTGCCTTTCAAATAAATAAACATCATTTTTTAAAATGTTTGCACCAAAATAAACTTATCATTTAATGCCATTTTCCCATGAACTTTTTGAAGTTCTCTCATATGTCTTTCCTTAAATATGATCACGCAGTAAAGGAGCAAAACGGTTAAGATGTGGTGAGGACTCCAGCTCTATCAGAGCGCCTGAGTCGATATCCAGTTCCACTCCTGGTTCCAACTTCCTGCAAATGCAAACCTAAGGAGCAGCAATGATGGTCCAAGTGATTGCCACACATGTGGGAGACCTGGATGGAATTGTTGGCTCCCCACTTTATTGTGGGCATTTGGGAAGTGAACCAAAAGATGGGATGGGAGTGCGTTTTTTTTTTCTCTCTCTCTCTCTCTCTGCCTTTCAAATAAATGAATAAATCCTTTAAAAAAATAAAAACTTGGAGGATAAAGTTGAAAAAGTCTCTAGAAAGTAAAACAAATGACAAAGAGTTCCAAATAGAATACAGAAATAAAGGGGCAGAAAGTCTCCAAGATATAAAGCAGGAGAAGTCCCCAGAACTGAAGGTTTAAGTTCCCAAACTGAAAAGTCCATTAAGAGCACAGCACAATGAATGCAAGCAGATCTACTTCAAGTCACATACGTGTCATCATGAAATTTTAAACACTGGCAATAAAGAGAAAAAAATAATAAAAGTCTCCAAAGGAGAAATAGGTCATATGCAAAAATATCATAAATTACAATGCCATCAGCCTTCTCAACAACCTGAAAGCTATAAGAAAATTGAGTTTTGGCTTTATATTTATGATGGAAAATTACTTTTTACTTTTATGTATTTTTTTAACTTACTTATTTGAGAGGCAGAGAGAACTCCCATCTACTGATGGCCTGCAATAGCCGGGAGACTGAAACGAAGAGCCAGAAACTCAACCCAGGTCTTCACATGAGTGGCAGGGACCCAACTAGTTGAATCATCACCGCTGCCTTAAGTCCACATTAGCAAGAAGCTGGAGTCAGAAGCAGGGCAAGACACTCTGATGTGGAGTGTGGATATCTTTTTGTTGTTGTTGTTAAGTTTTTTTATTTATTTGAAAGGCAGAGCTACAGAGAGGCAGAGGCAGAAAGAGAGAGAGGTCTTCCATCCTTTGGTTCACTCCCCAAACAGCCACAATGGCCAGAGCTGAGACGATCTGAAGCCAGGAGCCAAGAACTTTTTCCAGGTTTCCCCTGTGGGTGCAGGGGCCCAAAGACTTGGATCATCTATGCTGTTTTCCCAGGCCATAGCAGAGAGCTCAATTGGAAGTGGAGGGGCCAGGACTTGAACTGGCACCTATATGGGATGCCAGCACCATAGGTGGTGGCTTTACCCTCTATGCCACAGCACCAGCCCCAGGGTGTGGGTATCCTAACTTCTAGGCTAAATGTCCATCCTACAAAACTATTATTAATCAAGAATTCCATAACATCCAAACAATTAAGTATGAAACTAAAATGAAGACACTTTCAACCCTGGAAGCTATCAAAAATTTTATCTCCCATGCACTCTTTATCATAAGTCTCTACAGAATACTCTTTTTTATATAGAAAACTTTTATTAGATAAATATAAATTTCAAAAGTACAACTTTTGGATTGTGGCGGTTCTTCCCCCCTACAATCACCCTCCCACCCGCAAACCATCCCATCTCCTACTCCCTCTCCCATAACATTCTTCATTTTTAATTTAATTATCTTTTAGATTATCTTTATATTCAGAATTATTACTTATTTTTAATTATCTTTATATACAGTAAATCAACTCTATACTAAGTAAAGATTTCAACAGTTTGCACCCACACAGAAACACAAAGTATAAAGTACTGTTTGAAGACTAGTTTTATCATTAATTCTCATAGTACAACACATTAAGGACAGAGATCCTACATGGGGAGTAAATGCACAGTGACTCCTGTTGTTGATTTAACAATTGTCACTCTTATTTATGACATCAGTAATCACCCGAGGCTCTTGTCATGAGCTGCCAAGGCTATGGAAGCCTCTTGAGTTCACCAACTCCAACCTTATTTAGACAAGGCAAGTCAAAGTGGAAGTTCTCTCCTCCCTTCAGAGAACGATACCTCCTTCTTTGATGGCCCGTTCTTTCTGCTGGGATCTCACTCACAGAGATCTTTCATTTAGGTTATTTTTTGCCACAGTGTCTTGGCTTTCCATGCCTCAGATACTCTCATGGGCTTTTTAGCCAGATCCGAATGCCTTAAAGGCTGATTCTGAGGCCAGAGTGCTGCTTAGGGCATTTGTAATTCTATGTGTCTGCAGAATACTCTTAAGCAAAACAGGAGAGTAAACCAAGAAAAGAGAGCAAAACATGAAACCCAGGAAACAGGAGACCCAATACAGGAGAAAAGTGAAAGAAAGCCCTTGGAATGGCAACTACTGAACAGACAAATGTCAACGGTAGGATAGGAATTACAAAAAAAACAGGAATTGAGACCATTTGGGTAAAGCAAATAAGGTTGATTTATTTAAGAGCTACAGAAATGAGCTCGTAAAGCAGACAGAACACCAACATTCCCAAATACACACACGTGTGAATTTCTGTTTTTTTGTTTTTACAAATTTATTTATTTTGAGTCAGAATTACAGAGATAAAGATCTTTTTTAAGATTTATTTATTTGAAAGGCAGAATTACAGAGAAGCAGAGGCAGAGAGAGAGAGTTCTCTTAACTATCAAACCTAGTAGCTGGCATATAGGCTTTCTGTTAATTAATATTGCCTGATTTGTTGTTTAATATATCAAGATGGAATGAGGTAAAAACTGATGTTAAGAAATATAAAGGGGGTGGGCGTTTGGCATAGTGGTTAAGACACTGATTAAGATGTCTGCATCCTACAGTGGAGGGCTACTGATTCTAGCTTCCTGCCAACACACACCCCAGGAGGCAGCAGGTGGTGGCTCAAATAGTCAGGTCCCTGCCACCCACATCAGAGATGGAGTTCCCAAGTCCTGGCTTTCACTGCCATTTGAGAAGTGAACAAGTAGATGGGAGTGCTCCTCTCTCTCAAATAAATACATCAGTTAAAATTACATTTTAAAACTCTCCATCATCACCACTGTGGTGATGTCCTATTATGGAAACATTTTTTTAAAAAAATAAAAATAAATTTATTTACTCATGTACCTTTAAGGCATTCTGATATTTATTGAGGCATTTTTAAGAAAAAAATTTCATATTTTTTCAAGAACACTTTGTAATTTCTTTTAGACTTATTTATTTGGAAGGCAGACAGAGGGAGAGAGAGATCTTCCATCCTCTGCTTCACTCCCCAAATGCCTGTAATAGCGGGGGTAGGCCAGGCTGAAGCCAGGAGCCTGAACTCCATCTGGGTTTCCCTCATGGGTCACAGGAACCCAAGTACTGGGGTCATCGTCTCTGCCTCCAGATTCATTAGCAGAAAGCGGACTGGAAGTACAGAGGAGCCAGGACTTGAACCAGGTACTTCAATATGAGATGTAGGCATCCCAAAAGCAGTGGGCTACAATACCCACCCCAAGAACATTTTGTTTTTAAACATTTTGCTCCTAAAATATCTTTGAGACAGTCTGAAGAAATTTTGATGAAAAACATTAAAAGATAACTTTCCACCCAGAGATATTAAAGCATAAAACATAAAAACAAAAGATAATAAATAACAAAAGTATTATTTTAAGTCAGATTTTTTAGAAAGCTTTTATTTAATAAATATAGATTTCATAGGTACAGCTTTTGGAATGTAGCGGTTCTTCCCCCATACCCGCCCTCCCACCCCCACTCCTGTCCTATTTCCTACTCCCTTTCCCATCCCATTCTTCATTAAGATTCTTTTTTTTTTTTTTTTTTTTGACAGGCAGAGTTAGACAGTGAGAGAGAGACAGAGAGAAAGGTCTTCCTTTTCCATTGGTTCACCCCCCAAATGGCTGCCACAGCTGGCGCACTGCACCGATCCGAAGCCAGGAGCCAGGCACTTCCTCCTGGTCTCCCATGGGGTGCAGGGCCCAAGCACTTGGGCCATCCTCCACTGCCTTCCCAGGCCACAGCAGACAGCTAGACTGGAAGAGGAGCAACCAGGACAGAATCCGGCACCCAAACTGGGACTAGAACCGGGGTCCTGGCACCACAGGTGGATGATTAGCCAAGTGAGCTGTAGCACCAGCCTAAGAATCATTTTTAATTACCTTTATATACAGAAGATCAACTCTATATTAAGTAAAGATTTCAACAGTTTGCACCCATACAGACACACAAAGTATAAAGTACTGTTTGTTTGTTTGTTTGTTTTTATTTGAAAAGTTTTTTTATTTGAAAGTCAGAGTTAAACAGAGAGAGAAGAAGAGGCAGAGAGAGAGAGAGAGGTCCTCCATCCGCTGGTTCACTCACCAATTGGCTGTAAAAGCCGGAGCTGCACCGATCCGAAGCCAGAAACCAGGTGCTTCTCCTGGTCTCCCATGCGGGTGCAGGGACCAAGGACATGGGCCATCTTCCACTGCTTTCCCAGGCCACAGCAGAGAGCTGGATTGGAAGTGGAGCAGCCAGGACATGTACCAACGCCCATATGGGATGTCGGCACTGCAGGTGGCGGCTTTACTGGTTCTGAAACAGCGCCGGCCCCTAAAGTACTCTTTGAAGACAAGTTTGACCATTAATTCTCATAGCACAACTCATTAAGGGCAGAGATCCTACATGGGGAGCAAGTGCACAGTGACTCCTGATGTTGATTAAACAACTGACACTCTTATTTCTGATGTCAGTGACCCCCAAGGCTCTTAACTTGAGCTGCCAAGGCTATGAAGCCTTTTGAGTTCACCGACTCTGATCATATTTAGACAAGGTCATAGTCAAAGTGGACGTTCTCTCCTCCCTTCAGATAAGGTACCTCCTCCTTTACATGCTGCTTCCTAGATTCTGAGAATACTAACTTTCAACAATGTTGAGTCAGGTAAAACAAGGACAGATGCACACACACATACACTCACACATACACATCCTCAAAAGTCAGTGCAATGAAGAAACAAAAATCCTGACAATTCCTGGCCTAGGAAGACCATGAAGCTGCTACACCCCAGCGATTTCACGCTAACTTGGAGATGGGAATACTCCGAAGTCATACAAATCCCTGGGCACCTTACAATCCTGGCATGGATAAAGCACTCCAGGAAAAGGAGGATTTGAGGAAAGCTTCACTTGGGATAGCCCGAGAATAATTCCTAATTGTCCAATGGCCATGCACAGGATCTAGAACCGCTCCTCTCCCTGCACTGGTGAGGCTGATTGTCGAATTAAGCGGCCAAGTTTCATGCCTATAAAGATCCAGAGGCCCAAACATCTGAACTGCTTTTCCAGTTGCTTTGCACCAAGAGCTCCAGCTAGTAGGTGGCAAGGCCCAGGCGGGAACCTTGGCCACTTGGGATTGTGCTCCTCAGGCTGGGGCCCGTGTGTGTTCATCGTCCCCAGGTGGGACACCTTGTCAGGAGACATTGGAAATGTTGAAGTCTACAGGAAAGAGTAAAAGAATGATGATTCTTAGGGCCAGTGCTGTGGTGTAATAGGCCAAGCCTCTGCTAGTGGTGCCGGCATCTTATATTGGTGCTGGTTCAAATCCCAGCTGCTCCTCTTCCAATCCAGCTCTCGGCTTATAGCCTGGAAAAGCAGTAGAAGATGGCTCAAGTGCTTGGACCCCTGCACCCACATGGGAGACCGGGAAGAAGCTCCTGGCTCCTGGCTTCGGATCAGCCCAGCTCCGGCCGTTGCAGCCATTTGGGGAGTGAACTAGCAGATGGAAGACATTTGTCTCTGTCTTTCCCTCTCTCTACCTATAACTTGACCTCTAAAAGAAATAACTATTTTTTTATTTGACATGTAGAGTTACAGTCAGTGAGAGAGAGAGACAGAAAGAAAGGTCTTCCTTCCATTGGTTCACTCCCCTAATGGCTGCTACAGCCAGGTCTGGACCAGGCTAAAGCCAGGAGCCGGGTGTTCTTCCTGGTCTCCCATGCGGGTGCAGGGGCTATGCACTTGGGCCATTCTCCACTGCTTTCCCAGGCCACAGCAGAGAGCTGGACTGGAAGAGGAGCAACCAGGACTAGAACCTGGTGCCCATATGGGCTGCCGGCACTGCAGGTGGAGGATTAACCTAGTGTGCTGCGGCACCAGCCCTGAAATAAATATTTTTTTATTATTATTTCTCTGACAGATAGAGTTAGACAGTGAGAGAGAGACAGAGAAAGGTCTTCCTTCCTCTGGTTCACCCCCTAAATGGCTGCTACGGCTGGAGCTACGCTGATCGAAAGCCAGGAGCCAGGTGCCTCTTCCTGGTCTCCCATGCGGGTGCAGGGGCCCAAGCACCTGGGCCATCCTCCACTGTCTTCCCAGGCCACAGCAGAGAGCCAGACTGGAAGAGGAGCAACCAGGACCAGAGCCCGGTGCCCATATGGAATGCCGGCGCCGCAGGCAGAAGATTAACCTAGTGCACCACAGCGCCGGCCCTGAAATAAATATTAAAAAAAAAAAAAAAAAAAAAGAATGAAGGAAGGTTCCAGGCTCTTCCATGAATAACCATGGGTCTATGGGCAGGTAACTTCGCTCCACCTCTTTCTTCACATGCTAGAAGGAGTTGAAACCTTTGGATCTCCCAAATGCCCTCAAGTTTATAAGTGCAGTTCACATTTCAGGCATGGAAAGCCAAGACACTGTGGGAAAAAATCTCCTACATGAAGGATCTCTGTGAGTGAGACCCCAGTGGGAAGAAGTGGTCATCAAAAAAGGAGGTACTTTTCTCTGAAGGGAGGAGAGAACTTCCATTTTGCTTATGGCTTTGTCTGAATATTGATGGAGTCTGTGGATTCAGAAGGCTTCCATAGCCTAGGCAGCTCATAGCAAGAGCCTCGGGTGATCACGGACATCACACATAAAAGTGTTGTCAAATTAACAACAGGAATCACTGTGCACTAACTTCCCATGCAGGACCTCTGTTCTCAAAGAGTTGTATTATAATTATGTCTAAGTGCTTGCAAAAGATGTATCATTCTTGGGTACTTCTTTAAAATTAATTAAGTTTCGGGCCGGCGCCACGACTCACTAGGCTAATGCTCTGCCTTGTGGCACTGGCACACCGGGTTCTAGTCCCGGTCGGGGCGCCAGATTCTGTCCCAGTTGCTCCTCTTCCAGGCCAGCTCTCTGCTGTGGCCAGGGAGTGCAGTGGAGGATGGCCCAAGTGCTTGGGCCCTGCACCCCATGGGAGACCAGGATAAGTACCTGGCTCCTGCCATTGGATCAGCGCGGTGCACCAGCCGCAGCGCGCTGGCCGCGGCAGCCATTGGAGGGTGAACCAACGGCAAAGGAAGACCTTTCTCTCTGTCTCTCTCTCTCACTGTCCACTCTGCCTGTCAAAATAAATAAATAAATAAAATTAATTAAGTTTCTTTAAAAAAGGGGGGGGGGGTTAAATTAACTTCAAGATGCAATGACTTTGAACAGCCCTTGTCTCCACTGTTGAGGAACAGTTTGTGTGTGTCTGAGCATGTGCAGATCGTTGAACTCTTTAGTTAGTACAGAGTTGGTCTTCCGTATATAAAGTTAATGGAAAATGGATCTGGGAATGGGACTGGGAATGGGAGAGGGAGGAGGAGGAGGGGTGGGAGTGTGGGTGGGAGGGCAGGTACAGTGGGAAGAATCACTATATTCAGCCTGCAACTCTGCCCCACCCCAGGGACACCTCACACAGCAGGGGACACTGAAGCTGAGATGTGAAGCAGCAGATGTTTGGCTCAGACACAGGGAGGGGAACTACATTCCAGGAGACAGAATAGCCCAGGGAAAGGTCAGAGGGCACAAAGACTTTGACCATTCAAATAACAAAGCTCCGCCCAATGGACCATTAAATTGCAAAGTAATGATCCTGGGCTTTAGATATCAGCACTTCCCATAAGGAAACTATTTCAGCTGGCCCATAGGCTACCAGCTGTTACAATTGTTACAGCAGAGAAATGCAACTAGCACGTGGAACCAATGCCTTTAAGAAGAGTATTGTTTCAGACAAGTGGGAGGCAAGCTCTGGTCTCATGAATGCGTGGATCCATTCATGCACTAATGGGTTCTTTCAAGAGTGGGTCTCTTGCAAAAGCCAGTTTGGCTCAGTCTCTCATATGTGACCTTCTCCCCATGTGAGGCCCTGGACTACACCGGGACTCCACAGAGTCCCCATCATTGTTCCTCCCCCAATGCTGCCCCTCAACCTTGGACTTCCCAGTCTCCCAACAATGAGTTGGAGTAAACTCCTTTCCCTTATGGCATTCAGTGACAACCACAGAAAACAGACTGAGACACCTCTGAAAGGAGAAGCACCCAGGAAGAGTGCATGGGTGCAGGACGGAGAGCGGCTCCATTTTCCGGGAGGGAGAACGCAGGGAGAGGAAAGGTAGGCAGAGTGACCGGCCACGCTCATCACTGGCAGGATGGTCCATTTTGATGAAGTGGATGGGCACCGACTGGCACACTCTGAACCGAGCAGCTGCCCTGTATCTGGTATTGCAGGGCAGGGGGGAGGCGGAGGTGATGAGCTACTAATTACAGGTGTGCAGTCTAGCTGACACCTGATAGTACTGCTGTGTCCTCTGGCACATAGCGGCCCAGGTCTCTAACTTAAAGGACAGACATTAGAAGCCATGCAACCTGAGCTCACAAGCTTGAGCTCCTCTGACAGCACCTGGGTCCCTGGGCACACGCTGGGTCGAGTCCCCGTCCGAACATCCAGTCCTTAAGAAACCTAACACCTTCCTCCACCCGCCACCGCCAGTGCCACCAGGAAATTAACACTCATCCAGGTCCTTGGTCCTAATTAAATTGAACAAAAGAGACAGCTGCTCCCACCTTTCTTTTCTAATCACCAAAAGGCAGCCCTGGGGATTACGAGCTTTGGGGTGATTTAGGGAGGATTACTCTTTCATTAGTGCCTGGGGTTCATTCCAAACAATGTCATAAGAGCTGCCCTCCCGTGCCAACAGCTCTTCCCGTGTCTGAAAGGTTACGTTTTACAAGCTTCTGGCAGCCTATTTCTCCCAGGCTCCCAGATATCTGTGATTTTTAAGCAGAAACACCACCTATTTTTTAATTTTTATTTATTTATTTTTGACAGGCAGAGTGGACAGTGAGAGAGAGAGACAGAGAGAAAGGGCTTCCTTTTTGCTGTTGGTTCACCCCCCAATGGCCGCCGCGGCCAGCGCGCTGTGGCCAGCGCACCGCGCTGATCCCATGTCAGGAGCCAGGTACTTATCCTGGTCTCCCATGGGGTGCAGGGCCCAAGCACTTGGGCCATCCTCCACTGCAGTCCCTGGCCACAGCAGAGAGCTGGCCTCAAAGAGGGGCAACCAGGACAGAATCCGGCGCCCCAACCAGGACTAGAACCCGGTGTGCCGGTGCCGCAAGGCGGAGGATTAGCCTAGTGAGCTGCGGCGCCAGCCAGCAGAAACACCACCTAAACGTGATTTCTGCACCAAGTCTCCGTGTGTGTATGAGGAGGTCATTCTAAATCCCCGATGTGCTCTGTTAGAATGATGAGAAGGAACACATTTGGGGTTCAAAATATGGCACAGGGGCCAGTGCTGTGGCATAGCGGGTAATACCGCCACCTGCAGTGCCAGCATCCCATACGGTCACTGTTGCGTGTCCCTGCTGATCCTGTTTGGATCCAGCTCTCTGCTATGGCCTAAGAAAGAAGTAGAAGATGGCCCAAGTGCTTGGGCCCCTGCACCCACACAGCAGACCCAAAAAGAAGCTCCTGGCTCCTGGCTTTGGCCTGGCCCAACCCTGGCCTTTGTGGCCATTTTGGGTGTGAACTAGTGGATGGAAGATTTCTCTCTCTGTCCATCGTAGACGGCAGCTTTACCCACTACACCACGATGCCTGCCCTTGTATATGAAAACTTTAAAACACTCAATTTTGATCCCCCAATGGTCCTATTTGACATATTCCTTTACTTCATAGTTTATCTCCTCATTCCCAGGATAATTTAGTTGAAAATTACATATAAATAACCAAACGACAAGAAAAAAATATGTACAACTGGAGAACTGTACCTAAATCACTAAATATACTAGCTTCTATTTTAAGTTTCCCAGCAAAAAGTTCCTAAAGGGGCCCAACAAACTTCTCTGGTTATGAGGAAGGTGAGAAGAATGAAAACAAGGCATGGTGACACAGCAGGCAAGGCCACCACTTGGGGATGCCTGCATCCCACAGTCAGTGCCTGGGATCAAGCCCCGCCTCCACTTCCCATCTGTGTTTCAGACTGAGCAGAACATGGCTTCCCAAACTCACACAGAAGTTTAAACTCTGCCGTCTTCTGTCGAGGGGATGAGGAAGCAAGGGTGGAGATGCAGACCCAGCTGTGGCCTCTGAGAGGTGGGCCTGGTGGGAGGTGAGCATTTGGCACAGCAGTTAGAACACAGCTAGGGACGCCAGCATCTGCTATCAGATTGCCTGGCTTCAAGCCATGTCTCTGCTCCCCGGTTCCAGCTGCTTGTGGACACACATCCTGAGAGGCAGCAGGTGACAGCTCAGGTGATTGGGCTCCTGCCACCCACGTGGAAAAGCTGACCTGAGTTCTCAGCGCCTGCTTTCTGCCTGGCCTACACCTGGCTGCTGCACACATTTGGAGAGTGAACTAGCACATGTGGCCCCTCTCTCCTTCTCTCTCTCTCTGCCTTCAAATAAATTCCATTAATTATTTTTAAAATAAAATAAAATAAAATCCATTTAATTTTTTAAAAAGCAAATACATTTTCAGACAAAAATTAAGATAATTCATCACTGTCAGATCTGAACTCAAAAACTCTCCAAGACAGTTCTCTTTGGGCAGAAGAAAAATGATTCCTTTAGAGCTACACAAAGAAATGAAAAGCACAGAAAATTGTTTTAAAAAAAGTGGGAATATAAAATAATTTTTCCTTGTTTCTTAAATATTTTAAAAAGATAACTGTTGGGCCAGTGCTGTGGCGTAGTAGGCTAAGCCTTTGCCTGCGGCACCTGCATCCATATGGGTACCAGTTCATGTCCTGGCTGCTCCACTTCCAATGCAGCTCTCTGCAATAGCTTGGGAAAGCAGTATAAGATGGCCCATGTGCTTGGGCCCCTGTACCCACATGGGAGACCCAGAAGCAACTCCTGACTCCTGGCTTGGGTCTGGCCCAGCTCCGGCCATTGTAGCCATTTGGGGAGTGAACCAGCAGATGGAGGACCTCTGTGTGTGTGTGTGTGTGTGTAACTCTGTCTCTCAAATAAGTAAATAAATCTTAAAAAAAAAAAAAGATAACTGTTTAAATCCAAAATAATGCGTCATGAGGGTTATAATACATGGAACTAAAATGTATGACAATGATCTCAAAAACAACTAAGATGAGGACATGGAAGCAGCCTGCTATGAAATTTTTTAACGTACAATATATATTTTTTTTTTGACAGGCAGAGTGGACAGTGAGAGAGAGAGACAGAGAGAAAGGTCTTTCTTCCTTTTGCTGTTGGTTCACCCTCCAATGGCTGCCGCGGCCGGCGCACCGCGCTGATCCGATAGCAGGAGCCAGGTACTTATCCTGGTCTTCTATGGGGTGCAGGGCCCAAGCACTTGGGCCATCCTCCACTGCACTCCCTGGCCACAGCAGAGAGCTGGCCTGGAAGAGGGGCAACCGTGATAGAATCCGGCGCCCCGACTGGGACTAGAACCCAGTGTGCCGGTGCCGCAAGGCAGAGGATTAGCCTAGTGAGCCGCAGCGCCGGCCCACAATATATTTTTGAAGGCAGACTGTAGTGTACTTAAAATGCATATTATAAGCACTGGAGCAAACACTAAAACAATAAAACAAAGAGCAAAGCTAGAGGCCAGCACTGTGGAGTAGCAGGTAAAGCCTCCGCCTACAACGCCGGCATCCCATATGGGTACTGGTTCATGTCCTGGTTGTTCTACTTCCAATCCATCTCCCTGCTGATGCACCTGGGAAAGCAGCAGAAGATGGCCCAAATGTTTGGACCTCTATCACCAACAAGGGAGACCCAGATGTAACTTCAGGTTCCCAGCTTTCTCGCTCTCTCTCACACATTCACACAAACTTTGCCTTTCAACTAAATAAATAAATATTTTCTATTGTTGTTTGTTTGTTTTTAAAGATTTTATTTGATTATTTGAGAGGTAGAGTTACAAACAGGGAGAGGGAGAGACAGAATTCTGGTCTTCCATCCGCTGGTTCACTCCCCAGATGGCTGCCAATAGCCAGAGCTGAACAGATCCAAAGCCAGGAGTTTCTTCTGGGTCTCCTGTGGGGAGCAACTTGGACTAGACTAAGTTACTGGAATTAAGACTTATTCTATGCATCTGCTCTCCCACAATATGGCGCTGGGAGAGGAGAAAACAGCTTCTACACAGCTGCCTCCAGTTCAGCCAATAAACTGTAGGACTTGCTCCTGATTGGAGGAGAGCAGCGTACTCGGCGTGTGGGCAGTCGAGTTGGGATTGGCAGAGGAGGACTATAAAGGAGGAGAGAGACGGCATGCACCAGGAACATCTAAGGGGAACATCTACCTGAAGGAACACCTGTGCAGCCCCCAAGAGAGCCGGCCGGCGGTGTGCCGCTCCCCTGCGGAAGTGGGGAATGTGGCCGGGGGAACCGCCCTTCCACGGAGGTGGAAGGGACGGTAGCCAACCCGGGAAGGACCAGCAGCCAACCCGGGAAGGACCAGCAGCCAACCCGGGAAGAACCAGCAGCAAACCCGGGAAGGGCCGAGCAGACGAAAGAACAACGCAGGGTCCTGTGTCGTTCCTCCACGAAGACGGGGAGCGACATAATGGTGCCGTGACTCGGATAGGAAACTTAGGAGGGAAGAAACGGGAAGAAGTGGAAAATGCCAGAGAGAGAGACTAGCAAACAGCCTAGGGAAAAGCCGGACGAAAAAGGTGCCAGAAGAAGCTATTGAAAGCCTAGGCATAGACTCGGATACGGACTGTGGGAAAGAAGTTAGGATTTAAAGTGAAAGCAAGAAGAAACTTAGACTCAGATACGGACTGCAGGTTGAAAGTGAAAGTGAAACCTATAAGAAACTTAGACTTGGATACGGACTGTGGGGAGAGGCCAGGAGAAATGAGGGAGGAATATTGTTGGAAGAAAACTTAGGGAAACATACCGGGTAGAGAAAAATGTTAGGGAGGATGAAGCCGCGAGTGCAGGCCGAGGTGGAAACGTAAGCCACCTTGGAATTCTTCAAGTCACCCCGGGGAGCAAGAGGCGAAGATCTGGAACCAGAGACGTGGGCCGCCAGGTTGGAATTCGCCAGGTTAGTCCGGGGAACTTGGATTGAATACTAGTGGCGGAGACGTAAGCTACGCTGTGTGACTCGCGGAAGCCGCCGCGTGCAGAGAGAGCACAGGGCGTGAATAGATAAGGAACGCGGGGCTGGCGCAAGGCCGTGGTGCGGGCGCGAAGTGCGTGGAGACCGCGGAGCGTGCGCGCGAAGCCGAGCCGCGCAGAGCCGGGAGCCCGCCGGCGGGGCGAGGCGCTGGGAAGCCGCGCAAAGCCGGGAAGCCGCGCAGATCGGAGAAGTGCGGGCTGAAGCGGCTCAGAGCCGGGAAGCCGCCGAGAAGCAGTCTCGGGGCGGGCGCCGGGAAGCCGCAAGGATAAGAGAAACAGAAGTTTAGAAGTAAAATGAGAGAAATAGGAATGTTGGCAGACAGAAGTAAAATGGGAGAAATAGGAATGCCCGGAGATAGAGAAATAGAGAAAAATAAGGCCTCCCCACAACATGGCAATGAGAGAGCTTGGATTCGGTCTGCCTGATTAGTGAGGCGATGAGCACCTGCGGGCGGCTAGCAGCTTATGCGCCGCAGGTCACCGAAGACAGGCACGTTATTAACATCAATAGTCTCCCCACAATACCGCAATGAGAAGGCTTGGATTCGGTCTGCCTGATTAGTAAGGCGGTAAGCACCAGCAGGCAGCTCGACCAGAGTGTGAGCTGCAGGTCACCGAAGATAGGCACGAATCAACACCAATAAGCCTCCCCACAATATGGCAATGAGAAGGCTTGGATTCGGTTTGCCTGATAGGGCTTGTAAGCACCTGCAGGCAGAGCAGAGCATGCGCTGCAGGGCACCGAACACAGGCACGCATCAGCGCCTAAAAACCTCCTCACAACATGGCGAAGAGAGGACCCGGATTCGGTTTGCCTGATTGATAGGACTTGTAAGAACCTGTGGCAACTCTAGCAAGCAGAGCAGAGTGTGTGCCGTGGGACACCGAAGACAGGCGCGTATCAACGCCAAAAAATAAAAAGAAAGGGGGATCTGTGGGGAGCAACTCGGACTAGACTAAGTTACTGGAATTAAGACTTATTCTATGCATCTGCTCTCCCACAATATGGCACTGGGAGAGGAGAAAACAGCTTCTACACAGCTGCCTCCAGTTCAGCCAATAAACTGTAGGACTTGCTCCTGATTGGAGGAGAGCAGCGTACTCGGCGTGTGGGCAGTCGAGTTGGGATTGGCAGAGGAGGACTATAAAGGAGGAGAGAGACGGCATGCACCAGGAACATCTAAGGGGAACATCTACCTGAAGGAACACCTGTGCAGCCCCCAAGAGAGCCGGCCGGCGGTGTGCCGCTCCCCTGCGGAAGTGGGGAATGTGGCCAGGGGGAACTGCCCTTCCACGGAGGTGGAAGGGACAGTAGCCAACCCGGGAAGAACCAGCAGCAAACCCGGGGAGGGCCGAGCAGACGAAAGAACAGCGCAGGGTCATGTGTCGTTCCTCCACGAAGAGGGGGAGCGACAGTCTCCCACACAGGTGCAGGGGCCCAAGGACTAGGGCCATCTTCTACTGTTTTCCCAAGCCACAGCAGAGAACTGGATCAAAAAAGCTGGGACTAGAACCAGCACCCATATGGGGTGTTGGCACCACAAGTGGAAGCTTAGCCCACTCTGCCATAGGCCGCCACCCAAAAATAAATAAATCCTTTAAAAAAAAAAAAAACACAAGTGAGCAAACTTGGGGGAAGGGCAGGAGGCAGCATTTGGCCTAGCAGTCAAGATGCCACTTAATACACCTGTGTCCCACACTGGAGTGCCTGTGTTTGTTTACCAGCTCCAGCTTCCTGCTAATGCAAACCCTGAGAGGGAGGAGTAGCTGGGCCCTTTCCACCCACTAGGGAGACCTGCAATGAGTTCCAAACTTCAGCCTAGCCAGGTCAGGCCATTATGGGCATGGGAGACAAAGAGCAAGCAAGCTGGAGTTGCTATATGTTAGTGACATTCCATTACCACATCAAAAAGAAGCGATAACTCTAAATGTCTGTGTACCTGGTAATAATGAGTCTGATTTCACTTTTTTCAAATGTGACTGCTGACACCTCTTCAGCCTCACCTGTCCCTCTACGCCTTCCGTCCCATGCTGGAGCAGTGATTGGGTGCTCCCTCCACCAGAACCAGCAGGAGGTCCAAACGAAGCAAGTGGGGGCAGGCAGGAACTCTCACCCTTTCCCGACCTCTCCAGCCAGCTTTGAACCTGCTTGGGAAGCCTTCCCTCCTCTCTCCAGGAGTAAAAACCTCCTCACAGCCCCTCTGTCAGCATGTGACATCATTAGTCTCCCTCAGATGAAATTTTCGGTGGAGTCCATCTCACTTCTGCGGAGTAGCACAACACACGAGCAGAGCCTCAAAATACAGGATAAAACTGGCAAAATGCGACAGAAATAGTTAATCCAAACTATAATTGACACTTCTCTCTCAACAACTGATAGAAATGGAAATGAGTAAGGTTACTACATGAACATCATAACAAGCAGTTTGATCCAACTGACAGTTAAGAGAACAGTCCAACCAACAATGGCAGGATGCACACTCTTCTGAAATACACTTGGAACACTCACCAAGACAGACTCAGATGCTGGGCCATGAAACAAGTCCCAGTACTTTTTTTCATTTATTTTTATTTTTTTAAAAAGATTTATTTATTTGAAAGTCAGAGTTACAGAGAGGCAGAAACAGAGAGAGAAAGAGAGAGGTCTTCCATTCAATGGTTCACTCCCCAATTGGCCACACGGCCAGAGCTGTGCCAATCCAAAGCCAGGAGCCAGGAGCTTCTTCAGGGTCTTCCATGTGGGTACAGGGACCCAAGGACTTGAGCCATCTTCTACTGCTTTCCCAGGCCATAGCAGAGAGCTGGATCAGAAGTGGAGCAGCCAAGTCTCAAACCGGCACTTCAGGCCAGGGTGTTAACCCACTGTGCCACAGCACCAGCCCCTTAATTTATTTTTAAGGAATACAAATTTCATAAGTACAACTTAGGAATATAGTGATTCTTCCCATCATTCCCGCCCTGCCACCCACACTCCCACCCCTCCCCCTCCTCCCTCTCCCCTTGCCAGTCTCATTCTTCATTATAATTCATTTGCAATTAACTTTGTACACAGAAGACCAACTCTTTACTAAGTGAAGATTTCAACAATTTGCACACAAACACACACAAAAAAAACTGTTTGAGAACTAGTTTTACAGTTAACTCTCATAATACAACTCTTTCAGGACAGAGGTCCTACATGGGGAGTTAGTGCACAGTGACTCCTGTTGCTGATTTAACAATTAACACTCTTATGTACAATGTCAATGACCACCTGAGGCTCTTGACATTAGCTGCCTAGGCTATGGAAGCCTTTGGCGTCCACAAACTCAGTCAGTATTTGGAGAAGGCCATAGGCAAAATGGAAGTTCTTTCCTCCATTTAGAGAAAAATACATCCTTCTTTGATGGCCCCTCCTTCCCTCTGGGGACTCACTCACAGAGGTCCTTCATGTAGGACATTTTTTGCCACAGTGTCTTGGCTTTCCAGGCCTGAAATGCTCTCAGGGGCTCTTCAGCCAGACCAGGAAGCCTTAAACTGATTCTGAGGTCAGAGTGTTACTTAAAGTGATTGTCATTCCATGAGTCTGCTGTGTGGACTGCTTCCCATACTGGAACATTCTCTACTTTTTAATTCTATCTATTACTATTACATGGTACTTGATCCTATTTATATGATCACTTTAACAATCCTATCTATATGTTCACTTTAACACTTAATATGATCACTTTAACAATTAAGACAGCATTTTTACCACCAAGTTTTGTAGGATTTGGAATCCCATGACAAGTTTTTTAAACTCTACCCTTAGAAGTAAGTCTGTAGGAATGTATGCAGAACTATACAGCTTAACGGTTACAAACTTCCTCCTCACTCTTATTCCCACTCTTATTTTTTACTGAGATCCATTTTCAATTGACTTTATTTACACATATGATTAACTCTATGTTAACTAAAGATTTCAACAAATAGTATGAAGAAAAAATGAAAAAAATAAAATAAAATGAAAGCAAAGCTATTCCTCAACAGTCAAGACAAGGGCAGCTCAAGTCATCCTTTATCAAAGTCCATTTCACTTCTATAGATTTCATTTTAGGGGCTCTATTAGTCTTCACAGATCAAGGAGAACATATGGTATTTCTCCCTTTGAGACTGGCTTATTTCACTAAGTATGGTATTTTCCAAATTCATCCACTTTGTTGCAAATGACAGTATTTTAATTTTTTTAACCACTGTGTAGTTTCCCATAGTTTACATATCCCATAATTTCCTTATCCAGTCTTCAGTTGATGGGCATTTAGGTTGATTCCGTATCTTAGCTATTGTGAATTGAGCTGCAGTAAACATGGAAGGTACAGATAACTCTTCCATATGCTGATTTCATTTCCCTTGGGTAAATTCCCAGGAGTGGGATGACTGGGTCATATGACAGGTCTATATACAGATTTCTGAGGTACCTCCAAACTGTCTTCCATAGTGGCTGCACCAGTTTACATTTCCACCAACAGTGGATTAGGGTACCTTTTCCCCCACATCCTTGCCAGCATTTGTTGTTTGTTGATATCTGTATAACAACATGTGGGAGACTCCACATGCTCAGGGCTTCCTGTTTACTTGGTGAGGGACATTGCTGGGGAATCTGAGCTTACACTGAGGACTGCACAGATCCTTTGTGTGGTACTTGGGGCAGAGCGGATGAATATTATACCCACTGGGGCTAGCGCCCAGGTACTGGTCTCCTTTGAGGAGAAGAGCTCAGCTGAGCAGAATAAACTTCTCTTCTGATTAAAAAAAAAAAAAAAAGATTTACTGACAACAGGAACTGCCAACAACAACAATTCTAACTGGGGTGAGGTGGAACCTCTTTGTGGTTTTGATTTGCATTTCCCTGATGATAGTGATCCTGAACATTTTCATGTGTCTGTTGGCCATTTGGATTTCCTCTTTTGAAAAATGTCTGTTTAAGTCCTTGGCCCCTCTCTTTACTGGATTGTTTGTCTTGTTGTTGTGGAGTTACTTGATCTCTGTATATTCTGGTTATTAATCCTTTATCAGTTGCATAGTTTGCAAATAATTTCTCCCATTCTATCGATTGCCTCTTCACTTTCCTGTTTCTTTTGCAGTACAGAAACTTCTCAATTTGATGTAATCCCAGTTGTTTATTTTGGCTTTGACTACCTGTGTGTCTGGGGCCTTTTCCAAGAAGTCTTTGCCTGTGCCAATGTCTTGCAGGGTTTCCCCAATGTTCTCTACTAATTTGATGGTGTCGGGTCATGGATTTAGATCTTTAATCCATGCTGAATGGATTTTTATGTAAGGTGTAAGGTAGTGATCTTGCTTCATACTTCTACATGTGGAAATCCAGTTTTCCCAGCACCATTTGTTGTAGAGACTGTCCTCACTTCAGGGACTGATTTTAGCTCCTTGATCAAATATAAGCTGGCTGTAGATGTTTGGATTGATATCTGGTGTTTCTACTCTGTCCCATTGCTCTATCCATCTGTTTTTGTACAGTACCAAGCTGTTTTGATTATAACTGCCTTGTAGTAGGTCTTGAAATCTGGTTTTGTGATGCCTCTAGCTTTGTTTTTGTTGTACAAGATTGCTTTAGCTATTCGAAATCTTCTGTGTTTCCATATGAATTTCAGCATCACTTTTTCTAGATCTGAAAAGGTCTTTGGTATTTTGATAGGTATCATAATGAATCTGTAAATTGCTTTCAGAAGAATGGACATTTTGATGATATTGATTCTTCCAATCCATGAACATGGAATATTTTTCCATTTTTTTGTATCTTCTTCTATTTCTTTTTTTTTTTTTAATGTTTTGTAATTCTCATTGTAGAGATCTTTGACATCCTTGGTTAAATTTATTCCAAGGTATTTGTTTTTTGTGTAGCTACTGTGAATGGGATTGATCTTAGAAGCTCAATCTCAGCCTTGGCATTGTGTATATAAAGGCTGTTGACTTTGGTGTACTGACTTTATATCCTGCTACTATACCAAACTTTTCTATGAATCCCAATCGTCTCTTAGTGGAGTTTTTTTGATCCAATACATATAGAATCATGTCATCTGCAAATAGGGATAGTTTAACTTCCTCCTTCTCAATTTGTATCCCTTTGATTTCTTTTTCTTGCCTAATGGCTCTGGCTAAAACTTCTAAGAATATATTGAATAGCAGTGGTGAGAGCGGGCATCCCTGTCTGGTACTGGATCTCAGTGGGAATGCTTCCAACTTTTCCCCATTCAATAGGATACTGGCCATGGGTTTGTCATAAATTGCCTTTATTGTGTTGAGAAATGTTCCTTCTATACCCAATTTGCTTACAGCTTTCATCATGAAAGGGTGTTGTATTTTATCAAATGATTTATCTACATCTATTGAGATAAGCATATGATTTTTGTTCTGCAGTTTGTTGATGTGATGTATCACATTGATTGATTTGTGAATGTTGAACCATCCCTGCACACCAGGGATAAATCTCACTTGGTCTGGGTGGATGATCCTTCCAATGTATTGTTGGATTCAATCGGACAGAATTTTGTTGAGGATTTTTGTATTTATGTTCATCAGAGAAAATCATCTGTAATTCTCTCTGTTGCATCTTTTTCAGGTTTAGTAATTAAGGTGATGCTAGCTTCGTAGTAAGAATTTGGGAGAATTTCCTCTCTTTGTTTTGAATAACTTGAGAATTGGAATTAGTTCTTGTTTAAATGTCTTGTAGAACTGAACAGTGAAGCCATCCAGTCCTGGGCTTTTCTTTGTTAGAAGGGCCTTTATTACTGATTCAATTTCCATCTTGGTTATTGGTTATTTTGGTTTTCTATGTGTCTTCATGGCTCAGTTTAGGTAAGAAATGTGTTCAGGTATCCATTTCTTCTAGGTTGCCCAGTTTGTTGGCATATACTACTCTTTGTAGTAATGTCTGATGATTCTTTTTATTTCTGTGGTGTCTGTTACATTTCATTTTTCATCTCTAATTTTATTGATTTGTTTCTTCTCTCTCCTTTTTTGGTTAGTTGGGCCAATGGTGTGTCAAAAATTTTTTTTTCAAACGCCAGCTCTTCATTTTGCTGATCTTTTGCATTATTTTTTTTTGGATTCAGTTTTGTTTATTTCTTCTCTAATTTTTTCTTTTCTCCTACTGGTTTGCTGTTTTCTTGATATGCATTGATAGTTCATTTATTTGGTCTTTCCAACTTCTTGATGTAAGCACCAATTGAATTTTTTTTTTTTTGATTTCTCTTTAAGATCTGAATTTCATGGGAGAAATTTCATCTCATGTACAGATTTCAGTAGTTTGTCATTTGGTTCTGATTACTTTTATATAATCCTGTAATTTTAATTCCATTTCTTGCATTTCTTCCATCTCATCATCTTCACAATCTAGTATTGAAGTGTTGTGTTCTTTTGGGGGCATCATGTTGTCTTCCTTATTCTTGTTTCTTGAACTAGTGCGTTTGTTGTTCAGCATTTGTGGAGATACTCTTTGGTTTCTTCTTTGGTTTTTGTTTGTTTTTTGCTGTAGTGGCTTTTATCTTTGTACTATGCCTCTGTAGATAAGCGGAGTGTCTGCTTTCAGTGAATATCTAGAGGCTGTGGCCAGGGAGCTCTGCTCAGTTCTCCAGGGTGAAGAGCATGTCTAAGGTGACACACCCAGGTTTGGCTCAGTAAATCTTTTTTTTTTTTTAATCAGAAGAGAAGTTTATTCTGCTCAGCTGAGCTCTTCTCCTCAAAGGAGACCAGTACCTAGGCGCCAGCCCCAGTGGGTATAATATTCATCCGCTCTGCCCCAAGTACCACACAAAGGATCTGTGCAGTCCTCAGTGTAAGCTCAGATTCCCCAGCAATGTCCCTCACCAAGTAAACAGGAAGCCCTGAGCATGTAGAGTCTCCCACAGTGACTGCCCAAAGTCCCAGCCACACCATGAGTCCTCCTACACAGCCTGTTTTTTTCACGGTCCCAGCACAGATGCCTCCCAGATCATGAACTCCCAGCTCCCTGTTAGTTCTCCCCACCAGAGTCAGGAGTCTCCACTCAGCTGGTTGCTGGGCGCAGACATGAGCTGGTGCAGCTGTTATGTATGTCCAAAATGGCACCCACTTTATTGGCTTGTTATAGGACGCCACTGGGGAAAGAGGAATGTGACCTTCCTTTTTTTTTTTTTTTTTTCTCCTCTAGTTTGGCGTGTACACTATCCCCTACAGAGCTCCAAGCTGGGTTCCCTCTAGGCTCTTCCTGAAGCTTTAGCGCCAGTGTCTTGGGCTGCTGCGGTCTGGTCTTACCTCATTTTCCAACACTGGTGCATAGGCTCTTGGCTGCTGGGGTCCTAAGTTGTGGGCATCAACGCCCTCCACCTAGGTCCACTGTGTCCCTCTAATTTGTGTGGAGTTTCCTCTGCCATTTTCTCACAAACTCTTCCCTGAAACTGCACTCTCCACTTTTTTTAAACTATCTTCCCCTGGACTAGAGCAGTAAGCTCCCTCCCTATTCCACCATTTTGGAACTCCTCTCCATCTAAAGCCCAGGACATTTATAAAGATTAAAATCATTTCAGATGTTTTCTAACTACAGTCAAACTAAATTTAAAACCAGTAATAGACTTCTAAAAAGTTCTCCCAAATGCTTGGAAATTAAATGTACTTCTAAGTACATATGATCAAAAGGTCAAAAAAGAAATCACAGGATAATAAGAAACTATTTTAAACTGAATTAAAATGAAAATACCACCTATCAAAATGTGCAAGATGTAGTTAATGCAGTGCTTTAAGGGAAATTTATAGCTTAAATAGTATTATAAAGGCAAAAAGGTCTAAAATCAAAACTTTAAGGTTAAACCTTAAATAGAGAACAAATTAAACACACAAAGCAAGCACAAGAAGAAAATAAAGAGAAAAAAATCAGCTATATGACAACCAATAGTGAAAATTAATGAAACCAAAAGCTGATTCTTCTATTGTAAAACATATCATGTAACAGAAGTATACAAACAACAAAAAATACAGTATGACTTCCCACATACCAGGGAGCTACCACTTGATCACAGAAGACAGGACCAGCACCCAGTGGCACCCTCACATCCACTCCCCTTTCAACATTTCCCTCTGTTCTCTGTCCTCCCCATAATCATCACTATCCTAACTTGCATGCTTATTATATTATCATGTAAGAATGTATCTTTAAGTCTATACTTAATTTTTTTAAAAAAACCTCACATGATAATACAATACATGTGCTTGCTGTCCACTCATGCATCTTCCTTTGTTAAACATGTGTTCTAGGGGCTAGTGCTATGGCACGGTGCATAACTGCCACCTGAAGTGCCAGCTGCTCCACTTCCACGATCCAGTGCTCTGCTATGGGAAAACAGTAGAAGAGGGCCCAAGTCCTTCAGCTTCTGCATCCACGTGGGAGACCCAGAAGAAACTCTTGGCTCCTGGCTTCAGATTGGCACAGTTCCAGCCATCGCAGCCATCTGGGGAGTTAGCCAGCGGATGGAAGACCTCTCTCTCTCTTTTTCTCTCTTTTCCTCTCCCTCTGCCTCTGCCTCTCTGTAACTCTGCCTTTCAAATAACTAAGTAAATCTTAAAAAAAAAAAAAAAAAGATCTAGTTACATAGGTCAAAGCAACAACAACAAAAGACTCACAATAATATTAGCAATTAAAGATGGGGTCTAAGTACAAATGTTACAGATACTAGAGGACTGGGTTATTATGGACAGCTTTAATATCAATAATTTGATAACCTAGTTTACACCAAAGAGTTAAACCAGCTGAGGATGCAGAAATATTCAAAAACAAATACTTCAGGAAATTTCTTACCCTTCAAACACCTTCAAAACTGTCCTTAAACCCAGGTTAAACCCAGGTAATTTCAAAGAGAGGACTACATATCAATCTAGCTGAAAATAACCATCCTTACGTGCCTGTACATCAAGATTTCAAATTAAGGATGTGATCTTTTCTTATAGTTATACAATAGTAAAAAACACACATGAATAAGAGACAACACTCAATTTATTAAAGATGATTTTACTAACATTTATTGGAGAAGAAAATAAGCAAATTAATAATTGTGATGTGGGGGAGAGGCAGCTTGGTTACCAGCAATGTTCTTTTTAAAATAAGTTAGTAAAAGGAACACAATATTTATTATATGAAATAGATTCCCAAGTTACAAAAAATCATACTCAAGAATATATTTTTAGATATAAAAATTCAGTTATGCAATCAGTAGCATTCAAAATTAGCTATGTGTGTCTCTACAATTATAAAAATGGATTCATGTTTTAACGAAGTGTTTTAAGAGCTCATCATGTGAGAAGAGGCACAGTGTTCTGAAGGCATATAAACTCACTATGGGCTACGGAACGGCCCCACGCCAGGTCACAAGCACAATATACAAATGCAGCCAGAGATCTGAGTTCAGAGCGATTTGTTTTTTTCATTCCGGTATTCAAGCAAACACATTGAAAATGGCAAAATAAACACTTTTCATAGCAGAAAGGCCACAGAATCGAAGGTAAACTCTGGCTCTGCTTCAGGAAATGACAAAATCACAAGTTCATCTGTACTTAGTACACAGCGTATCACGTCTTGTGCTAGGGACATCTGAGAGGCAAAGCGTGACATTCACCCAGGTTCCAGCCTCAGCTGGATGTTGAAAGCTGCTGTGCAAGGTGCTAAGTCCAGGCAGCCAGTCCATTTCTACCAGGGAACACATGTCCTTTTTATCTTGCTTTATTTTTGATTCTTGTGTCTGCTGATCAAGTGGCATTGCTTTGTTGTGAACACATACATTGTTGTTCATTATAATGCTGTAGATTGATCTTTCATTTTAAATAGCAACGCTTCTCCTGGTTTTAGATCATCCTGTCTACAGAAATATCCTGTACATCTCCTAAGCTATTTAACAGTTTGCCAGCTCCTGCCCAAAAACATAACCCAATAGACAGCAAAGTTAAGCAGCAGCAGCGCTAGGGGGCGCCACCTGTGTATTTGGGGTGTAAGTGGAACTAACCAAAGCGGAACCAAGCACCCTATTTTGGGTGATCAAATAAACTCTACAGCACTTTCCTGGTTACCTGACTAAAAACACACACCTTGCTTTTAAAGAAAAATTTCTAAACAACTTGGACTTGTAGATTTTTGACAGCTTATCATGAGTTATATAAGCATGAGTCTGCATGTAACTTCAGCTAAAGGTCTATGAACTGGCTGAAAAATGATATCTGAAAAATAAACTGTAGCATATCTTGAGCTTACAAAAGCAAACATGGGTTTTTAAATTTTAAAAAATATGCCCCAAAATCTAGCAAACAGCTTCACGTACTTTTAAACACTGATTTTTAATTTATTTGCTCAAAGTGAGGCTTCAGGAAAGGCTATGAACTTTAAGGTATTTGTAATCCTGCAGCCGACTGTAATCAGAAGTTGTGTGAGCAGAGGTGGGGAGGCCTGGAGCAGTCTGTCCCACGGGAAAGGAAATCCAGGGCTGCCCTTTGATTTCCCAAGCTCATCCCACTAAGTCTCACCACTTCCAGTGCAAAGCAACACCTTCAACAGGGACCTCAAAAGCAGAAACCAAACCAGCCAAAGCCTTTTTTAAAGGTACAGTGCACTTATTACCTGCTCTAATGGTGGAATTAACAAGTAATTTCATTTGGAATGCATTTCATGACATCACTTTTGCTGAACACGTGCTAATTAGAAGGGAGGTGGCTCTCGGGTAGATAATCCTCAAAGTCACTGTATGAGGCTGAGAGACAGACAGCCCAGCACCGCGACAGGCAAGCTGGCAAAGATGCTAACCCGGGACAGTGTTTCGCCATTCCCAGTGACGAGACACCTCAAGCTGGGTTGTGGCCACACAGAGCTGGACAACCCATAGCTCCCTAGAGCACAGTCTGCAAGAGCCGTTTTGCTAGGGAGACAGGAGGTAGGGGCCAGTGAGTTACAACATGTGACGACCCTGAAAAAAAACAAGCAGTCTCTGGGGGCTGTGGAGAATGGGGAGGGCACCTAGGAGACTGAAAGCTGCCTCCCCTGGTCTGGAGGCAATGTTCCTCCCCATGCAGTGTCCACAGGGCCAACGGCCCAGGCACCAGAGCACCGGGGCCAGTGCTCCCACACAGCTGGAAGTGTACCCTTGGCTGATACCGACAGTCACCTTAAAGGTTCCCTTCCTTCCTGAAATGCACTGACCCCTCCCTCACCCAGCAGCGAAGGCGTCAGGGTAGAGACTACTGCCAGCCACGTCCCTCCCACTAGATTACTGACCCAGTGCTGCTGCTAGGGAACAGACTTCAGATCTGAAATGGACTCCCTCTTCCCACAGACTGCACAAGCCCACCACAGCATATGGCAACTTCAGGGAAACTTCTGTTTAGAAGATCCTGATAGAGTCCGTCATGACCAGAGCTGTGTGAGCAAGCCGGCCACAGACCAGGATTGAAGCCTTCACCAGAGACTGCTCTCTGCCAGGAACCCCCGACGCCCTCTACTGGTGAGAGCTGGTGCCGGTCCCCGTCCTGCAAGGCTGCTCCTTCTCTATAACAACGCAGACAACCCAACCAGCCTGGCAGAGACCGGGAATATTAAATACCGGGCAGAGTCTAGAGTGCCAGACAGCACCAAATATTTGTTAGACAGATTAATGTTCATCCTGTCACCTTCACGGGTTACCAGGCACTTCTCGGATTAGGTAACACTTCCCCTTCACTGAGACTCTACGCTTGGCCCCACGCTAAGCACCCGACACCTAACTCACCGACATTCTGCAGTGATCCAGTGGGGATTGCTGTCTCCACTGCTGTTAGAGGCAGAAACAGGAAGCGAGCTTACAGAACTTGTTCAACACAACACTACCAGTGTGTGACTAAGCCACTGCTAACACTAACAACCCAGTG
Organism: Oryctolagus cuniculus; assembly: GCF_051225735.1. Classification (NCBI taxonomy): domain Eukaryota; kingdom Metazoa; phylum Chordata; class Mammalia; order Lagomorpha; family Leporidae; genus Oryctolagus; species Oryctolagus cuniculus. The sequence continues at coordinate 30,967,749 of NC_142873.1, forward strand.
ACTCTTAGAGGTACCTCAGCCTCACGCCCCACAAAGTCCAGCCTCTAAAATGGGCAGAGGGGTCAGCCTTCTAGGTGCACTACTCCAAGCCGGCTGGAGCTCTTCCGTGACCAGCCTGGCCTCACACCCACTCTAAAGAGGAACCATGAGTGCTCCTGATCTCTTTCATACCGCTTCTGACACCAGAGCCCTTCCCAGGTCTCAGCTGACGCCAAAGAGCCCCACGGAAGCCAGAGGGTAGCAAATAATTTTCTTCCCTGGCTGAATGCAGGTTGGGAACCTCAGCAAGCACCCCCAACAGCCTACACAGGGCCCAGGAAGACTGGCCCGCATCAGGCCATCAGCTCCCCAGCTCCTGAGAAATGCGGTCAGTCTGAGTTCTCAGCCATGGTGGATTTCAGCCACATGCAAGGAGACAGCCAGAGCAGGAGGCTGAGTAGGCCGGCTGGCCCTGGGTAAAGAGCACAAAGGCAAACCCAGAGACTTCAGTGTAGGGGGCTCTGCAGGTCCTGGAGCACCAGGAACTCTGGCTGATCAAGATGGGGCACTAACGGTGGTCAGGGGCAAGGAGGAGCTGAAAGGGAACCCAAGAGAACAAGGAACATCCTACACACTCAGAGGAAGCTTCCAAAAGGAGAACTGGGGTGGGAGGGCCAGATAGATGGCACAAGCGACACACAGAGACCACAACCAGAAAGGCACAAGGCCTGGCTGATTAAAAAAAAAAAAAGACCAGGAAAATTGTTACAGGAAGCACAACCAGAGACACACAGGGAGACACTGGGTAGTGGAGTCTGAAGCCGGGGCAGCCAGCATCTGGTTCAACTCTGCTGCAGCTGTGTTCCGCGTGGATTCAGAAACTAGTGTGGGCCTCAATTTTCTTGACTGCACAGTGGGATAACAATGGACACTACATCACAGATATAAACACACTGGGCAGGCACCAGGCTGGGGCACAATGACCTGCAGTCCATGGTGTCCTCCCCATGTCTCCAGCACAGGCTAAGTGCAAAGGCCAGGATTGTGTAAAGGTAACCTACTTCCTGTTGGCACCACAGCAGGGATCTGTCTTTACCTTCTTTTGCCAGGCCCTGCTCTAGAGAGAACAGAAAATAAAACCAACTGAACAGCAAACATTCATAAAAAATGAACGAAAAAAATACAGCAGAGAGCAGCAAGATTTTTCACCTCTCCTTGGCCCTAGTCCAAAAGGAAAGAGCAGTGTTTTCTGTGTGCTTTGTTCTCTCTCTCCTGAGTGCTAGGAGGTCAGAGTAAAGGCCAAGGAGAACAGGGAGCCACAGAAAAGTAAGGGGTCTGTGCTCAATGCTCCAAAATAGATTCCACCGTCAGCTGTAGAATTAGAATAGCAAGAATACCTATGTTCAGAGGAAGAAAAAATCCTGCCATCATGAAAAAGTGCTGATTACTTCACTCCACGACACAGCAGAATCACCTGCTCTCAGACACAGAGCAGGAGGTCCCTGCTGTGTGCAGCAGTGGGGACAGTTTCCATGCTGAGAGACACGTCTGCAAAGTCCCTGCTGACCCCAGTGTCTCTCACTTTCACCTCCCGTGATCTCCAGGGGGGCTGTCTGTCACCACCTGGGAATCACTGGCCCCGGAAGCTTAGCTGCTGCTGCTGAACAAGGTTTTATTCATGAGAATTTGGTGGGACACCATCTAAAGAAGAAACAGGTGCGTGAGAAAGATCTGACTCCATAAGACCCAGAACCCACCTCTCGTATTGTGCTACAGACATTTGGGTTTAGGAACACTCTGTTGCTTCCAAAATCAACCCTCCAATGTCCAAACTGCAAGCAACACACTGCTACAAGATAAAAAGCACACCCTGTAAGACAGAGATGTAGCAGATATTTACACAACAGGCCTCCGACTTCTGCTCCGCAGTGCCTTCCAAAGTTTCGCACAAGTGGCAGTGTATTATGCAAGACACACAGTAAAACACTTCTTCACCGCATCCCTGGAAAGGAAAAAACAAAGATGAGTAGGAGAGCATCCCTCACCCTCCAGGGTTCCCTTAGACTTTGCTGGGCACCTGGAATAGCACACAGCAGAGTAGAAACTGCCTCAACGGCAACATCAGACCTCCTGGACGGCACGCCCCCCACCCCCGCCCCCAGGACCGTTCCTGTGTCAAGTAAAGACCTTCCCTTAGACTTTGCTGGACATCAGACCTCCTGGACAGCAAGCTGCAGCTTTGACACTTCTTGGCAGGATTAACCTGGATGAGACACTTGTCCTGTTTGAGTTTCAAGTTCCTCCTCTATAAGAGGGGATATCCCCCCCCATAGACAAGTTGTAGGAATTGGTGCATTGAATAGAATAGATAGGTAATAAATGATAGCTGTCATCACAAGCAGTGTAAAACAGGAAGAAAGGACAGGCCTCCAGACACGGGAATCAGGACTGCTACTTCCACGTCAGCCACAATCACAGAACTCACTGAACGCCTTAAGTCAAACACTGATTCGAGGCTTCTTTCATTCTAACCAAGCGGTGGGAACTCTTAAAGGGACATCCATCAGGAGCTCACTAGCACAGGGAGTCTCCGTAGGTACTGAGCACTAATTCACACACTGAGAGCCCCATCCCAGGCATCTACCCCTGGGAAGTCAGTGCAGGGAGTGCAAGGACAAAGCAGGCACCTGACAACTATGCCTCCATCCCAGCAAGCCTCCCCACCTGCCCCCAACATGGCTCCTGCCAGGCTCCCAGCTGCACTTGCACTAAGGACACCGGGAGGCACACGAGGGAAGGAGAGGTGAGCGAATGTACCCGTGAGACAACACTGCATTTCAGCACTAACGACTCTAGGGCTGCACGTCCTGAGACAGGGTCTACACTGTAGTCCCAGGAAATGTTCTACCAGGGAAGTGCCCCTTGTGGCAGTGTACAACACACACAGCCTATTAAAGATGGGGAAAGCCAGGCAACAAGGAACCCGCCTGACTAGACTTAACCTGTTGCCCAGGTACTTGCTCAGAGGCCCCTTTTCTTCCACATAAGCACATTTCTGTGGAACACAGTGGGAAAAGCTACTCCAGGGGAAGCTACAAACAGAAGGGTAGGACCCAGCACTGTGACTCCCTCCTGGCTATAGGAAATTTTCATCAGCTTAGCACGTGAAACTCACTGCTTCAAACAGAATTCCCAGTTCTATTCCCTTGTCTGTTAAGACCTACACACGCCAATCCAGAGCAAACCTGAAGTCCTGAGGAACGACACCAAGCAAGTTCAGGCTCGTGAGTGAGCCCTGAGCAATTGCCCTGGACCTCTATTTAGAAGGGTCTACATCTGGACTAACACCTTGATGTTGCCATCTTAAAAGTCTTAATCATTTTTGAACAAGGAGCCCATACTTGTATTTTGCACTGGGCCCTTCCTGCAAATTATACAGCTGGATCAAGCACCAGATACACTCAAAACACTGGCAGGTTAGCCAGTACCTCAGTGGCTACTCACACATGATGTGCTCTGGCTTACTTCACATAAAAACTTGGCTTCTCAGGACATCCCTGCCCACGCTCTTCTCAGATAAGCCACCATCCCACAACTGGCCAGGCCTTCCCTCACGGAGTCGACTCATAACTGCTGTCCTCCCAGGGCCATCCATAAAGACAGCCAGCTTCTAGCACGATGAGCTGTAACATGATCAGCTTAATGACCCGCCTGATCAATCACTCCCCAGAACTTCCAAACCACTGGCAGCAGCAGACGTGGAATGCTGCAGAAACAGACTGATCTTCCCACCTTCCAGGCTCCTGCACATTTAAGGGAAAGCTTGCTTGCCGTTAACAGGTAATGACAGAGAAGAATGGAAACCAAATGGCTGCATTAGAACAGAGTCAGAGGCCCATTAAGAAAAGTGCTTTCGTAAGGAGGTTCAGGGCAGGGAAGGGCCTCTGGGGATGGACTAATCCACCCACTCTAGTTACCAATGCCTCATTTGAAGCTGCAGGGGTTGAGAGAGTCGCCCAAGGTCACCTGCTACTTGGGAAGCCCTGGCCTTGCTCACTTCCCCTTTATAACCTCTTCTGATGCTTTCCCCTAAGTGGGATACTGGAAGAAAACAAGCACAGATTGAGATGCCCGTTTCTTGTTCGATGATGGTAAGGTTATAATAGTCACTTTGGGGGGAAAAGCCTACTCAAAGCTACAGAGTGAAAGAATGATAATGTGCACACAGGACAAGGTTCGTGACACCAGGAAATGATGGCCTAGGCCACACCCATCATTAGCTGTATGAAGGGGTCTTCAAAAAGTTCACGGAATATGTGTATTACAGGGAAACTATGCAGGGATTTCCAAGTAGTTTGTACCAAATAAACTGATCCCTTCCATTTTCCACCTTGGAACAACCCCCATATAATCAGGGTGGGTGGAAAGGTGACCCTCAGCTACTCCCCTGTGAAAAATATATACAACATTTGCCTATCTGGTTTAAAGGACTTCAGTACAGATAGGTAAAACAGCAGGTACCCTCTGAACACACTTTCAAAACCAAAAGGCCCTGTGCCAATATACCATCCTCAAACCACAGAAATGACATTTCCAAATAGTCTTACCTTGCAAATGGTATGAAGGAAAGGCTATACCTACAATGAAAAACAAACAAAAGATGAAATCCAATGAAGGGAGCAGACAACTGCACAGCAGGACAGAGGCCCGAGCTTGGGAGCATCTGCAGTGACTTGTGCAGGCCTCCCCTCCTGGGCCTGGGGTGTGCACGCACACACACAGGCCGTGCACGGAGCTGGGTGGCCACAAAAGGAAAGCCAGGGCCTCTGCAGGGATAACTTCTGTGACCCCAGCCTCACGGTGGTCCTGCCTTACCAGGAGACAGCAGCGATCATCTAAAAGAGATGCCAAATATTCAGATGGCATGGCAGCCCCATCCTGAAAACATGCGACACAAAATCCACATCACATCTTACAAACCTCAGCAGAATGGAACTTCTACTCACATGGACACATTTCCTGCCCTGCTCCTACTACTTGTGAAAAGCACTACCAAGTACTCTGAAAAATCTGCCACAGCTATGATTACTCAAGGACCCAACCCAAGGTTTCTCGGGAAATCACTGTCAGCTCAGCACGCAGGGCAGGCAGCAAGCCCTGTGTGTCAGGCAGGCTGCTAAGTTGGCCACACCTAGGAAAAGGAAGTACAGTCAGAATAGGCCAGCGTTGGCAGTAACGTCACCGTTTACCTGAGTCCACAAAAACGGTGAACCTTTGAAGCTGGCTCCAAAATAAGCAAAGAAAGGGGTGTGTGTGTCTGGATACGAATTTATTCCACAAGAAGAAACCCAAAATATAAACATAAGCCATCACAGCAGGCCCTTTTAACATCCACTGCCAAAATGTGTAGGTCAATACTGAAACCAGAGCACTGGGGCCAGCGCTGTGGCATAGCAAGTTCAGCCACTGCCTGCGACATCTGCACCCCAAATCGGAGTGTCTGATCCAGCTCCTGCTAATGCACCTGGGAAGGCAGCACAAGATTACCCCAAGTGCTTGGGCACCTGCCACTCATGTGCAAGACCTGGAAGGAATTCCTGGCTCCTGGCTTCAGCCTATCCCAGACCTGACTGCTATGGCCATTTGGAAAGTGAACCAGTTGGGCTGGCGCTGTGGCTCAATAGGCTAATCCTCTGCCTGTGGCGTCAGCACACCAGGTTCTAGTCCTGGTCGGGGCGCCGGATTCTGTCCCGGTTGCCCCCTTCCAGGCCAGCTCTCTGCTGTGGCCAGGGAGTGCAGTGGAGGATGGCCCAAGTACTTGGGCTCTGCACCCCATGGGAGACCAGGAGAAGCACCTGGCTCCTGGCTTCAGATCAGTGCAGTGCGCCGGCTGCAGCGCACCACCGGAGCGGCCATTGGAGGGTGAACCAATGGAAAAAAGGAAGACCTTTCTCTCTGTCTCTCTCTCTCACTGCCCACTCTGCCTGTCAAAAAAAAAAAAAAAAAAAAAAAGTGAACCAGTAGACGAAAGATATATCTTTCTCTGCTGCTCTGCCTTTCAAATAAATTCATTAATCTTCAAAAAAAGAAAAGAAAGGAAAAAAAAACAGGTTCTATTTAAAAAAACAAAACAACCATCATCTCTGTATCTCACATTTACCAGGTACAGAAGAGGTTCATTTACTCATGAACATGGTAAACCCTGAAAGTCAGTTTTAAGGTACATTTAGGGTTATATTCTCAAGGTCCTCCCTTTTCCTTGCATACAGCAAACACTGTTGCCATCATGGACCAGCCACATTTACACTGAATCTCTACTAGCAGGTGCCACTCCTTGATGCACTTTGAAAGGCTCACGGAGATGACCCAGAAGCTATAGATCCCACAGACACCACCACCTCTCTCACTCAGATGCACAAGGTCTGAAAGGGTAATGAGGTGGGAGGGTGGGGTGTGCAGCATTGTGGTGTAGCAGGTAAAGCTGCCCCCTGCAGTTCCGGCATCTCATACGGGTGCCAGTTCAAATCCCAGCTGTTCCACTTCTGATCCAGCTCTCTGCTATGGCCTGGGAAAAGCAGAAGATGACCCAAGTGCTTAGGCCCCTGTCCCTCACATGGGAGACCCAGATGAAGTTCTTGGCTTCGGCCTGGTCCAGTCTCAGTCGTTGTGGCCATCTAGGGAGTGAACCAGCACATGGACAGAAGATCTCTGTCTCTCCCTCTAACTCCTTCAAATAAATAAATCTTAAAAAAAAAAAAAAGGAAAGAAAAAGAAAGCGCCATTCATGTTCTGAAAGATAAGATCCCCAACAGGCCATCTGCCATGTCTGGCCCCAGATCTGCAGTTCCCAAGACGCCACCTGAATTCCCCGAAGCCACCAGGCCTCCAGCATGTGCACTGACCCTCCAGCTCACTGCCATGTGGGTTTCTCCTTCACCAGCCATGGCTCCTCACCTGCTGCTAATTCACTCTCTGTCCTTATTTTTCTGACCACTTCCCTTTTTCATTACTGTCCATTTGACTCACAAGCATCTTTTCATGGCGTTAACACTTGCATTGGCCCTGCACTCACCGACAAGAGTGGTTTAATAACATTAGGAACACCTCAAAACCATCCACGAGCCAGCAAACACACACCCTCTGGTGGCCCGTCAAGACCACTACCACTATCTCTTGGCAGTGGGCTGAGGTGCCCGGCTCCTGCTCTGGAGCCTACCTTCTCCTGCATCATCGAGAATTCTTAAATTGAAGAGCACCTGTGTTTTCCCAAGCCTCCCACTGCAGCATGTGGGTTTCATCTCTCTGGCTGCATTAGTCAGAGGCCTGTGTGGGAGGACACGGTTTTAAAGGTTACTTACCACGTCAAGGCCAAGGACTGCAAAATGCAGAAGATGAGCGCAAGTCCCTTGTTATGCCACTGAAAGAAAAATGATACGGTTACAGGAAGTGTGTGACGAGGGGCAGAAGCCAAAAAGGTTAAGGGAAGATAAAACAGACACTCACCCAAAAGGCAGAACACAGGGTCAGTGCAAAACACACCTGGAAGGAGAAAGGACACATTATAGAATACAATGGTGATGACGACATGGCAAAAATCAAAAATAAAACAGGAGAGAGTATTGATAAATTCACAATACTTGCTGGTCCACAGTAATCTGATTCTCTGATTATCATCGTGATCAAACAGAACCTAATTTTGAAGCATTTAACCCACTGAGCACCCACATTTAGCAGAAGAGTTAAAATCCCCATGAGGGGTCAGCATCGTGGCTTGTGGCACTGGCATCTCATATCAGATCACTGGTTCAAATCCCAGCTGCTCCACTTCGGATGCAGCTCCCTGTTAATGTGCCTGGGAAGGCAGTGGATAACGGCTCACGTACCTGGGCCCCTGCCTCCCACATGGAAGACCCAGGTGGAGTTTCAGGCTCCTGGCTTTGGCCTGGCCCAGCCCCAGCCAGTGCAGCCACTTGGGGAGTGAACCAGCAGATGGAAGACCTGTCTCTCCCTCCCCTTTTCTCTTTGTCATTCAGCCTTTCAAATAAATAAACAAGTAAATCTTTTAAAAATGAATCCCCATGAAATCAAACTCATCAATAGAGTATGATGTAGACTAAAAAGAGAAAGATGCACCTCTCCTTTCAAGTCTTCTTAAAAAAAAAAAAAAAACTCTTCCCAGTGAATAAAATCACATTTCTGGTCTACCCATTCATCCATCCATCTTTTTATTCAAAAACACTAACGGAAACTTAATAAGTCCAAAGTTTTTAATTCTGCAAATATTTCAACAACACGACATTTATTCCAAAGTTATCCTAAGTGGCAAGTGCACTGCTCAATTTAAGTCTTCCTAGGTCTGCTAAGTTACAGGATGATAGGACATCATGGTTTAACGCAAACCTCTGAATTTTAACTCTTGCCAAACGTTGGAGTAGAAAGGGCATGTGAGGACCTACCTCAACAGGAGATGTCAATCTCACAGTCAGCAAGCCAGCTTTCAGTTCACAGGCCACCTAACACTTCCTTCCCTAAGTCCTCTCTTGGAGAGTTCTTTCTACAAGAGACTTATGCAGGCCATCTACACCTGGAGTTGTCTACAAACAAGGGGTGTCCAAGCTGCCAGCCATGCCTTTTGTCTGCCTCTTTCTGTACAGTAACTACTCAGGAAATACATCTTAAATGGTTCCTGATGTCCAGCCTTTTGATCAGTGCTCTAAGAGCAAACAAATTACATGGCAGACGTGGTCATGGCCTCAAAGAATCTACCTAGGAGGACAAATGAGGTATACACAGATGATGCTAAAAATGAAAACATGTTGATCAAGTTCCAAATGTTCTGACACCAATGATCATAACACGAGTCCAGAAGGTGGTCTGGAATGATCCTGATGCCACACAGGAGAGTAAGGGCCAAAGAAGGGAGAGGCATTCTGGGTGAATGGGACAAGCAGACATGGAAAACCTGCAGGCAGTGTTGTCAGTGCAGGGCACAAGGAAGACGGGCCACACAGAGGGCACTCTCCTTCAGGAAGGCCAGTGAAATTGAGGAAATATGATCCCAATGTCAAATGATGATGAGCAAATAAGCAGCCCTTCCTGAAGGCTGGAGGCCACCCTAGAGAATGAACCTTGTGTTTCTGAGTTAATCCCTCTAAGCACTGCCCAAGTGTGCTGAGCTCTCTTGCAACTCGAGCAGTTGTGCTTATGTGACGAGCATCGCCCTCTAGAGGTTCTATGTAGAACTGCTAGTACCTTGACCCCGACTGAAATGCAGAGGGGGAAAGGGGTGCGGTGATTATTTGAAGAATTCTCCCTCTGCCCTGTGGTTACAGAATTATAAGTTAGGTCAAGACAAAAGGAAAAAGGATAGAGGTCCTTGGGTTTAAGAGGGAAAAAAATTCCAAATCATTTGAGAAGTGCAACTAAAAAGCAGGCCTTACCAGCACCATGATGGTTGCAATCAATCGCGTGGGCTCAAACATGCGCTTGAGCTGCTTCAGCGGTCCCATGAGGAAGATGGTACTAAGAGAAAACACACACGAGCTGATCAGAACAGACAGAACCACACCAGGCACACGGAGTCACCCCTCCTAGACTTCCTGTGGCAGTAACGGCAGCAACAGCAGCTGACGCGGAGCGTCTTATACGTTATTCTAACAACCTATAGGACAGGCACAGTTATCATGCTGATTTTCCAGATGAGCCCAGGGGTTCCTGACTCAAGGCCACCTGATGAGCACATGACAGAGCACAGCTGTAAATGCACAGTCCCAGCCATCCCACCAGGTTAGGTTTCCCTGACACCCACCTAGCCACAGAAACCAACCAACCAACAAGGCTCAGGCAACTTAAGAAAAAACACACCTACAGCCCTGGTTAGTTGTGTTAAGAAGCAGAACGTCTCATTTTCTTTCATAATCTCCAGGGAGTAATTTCCATGATGATAACTTCGTCTATTATCTGTCAACTGTTTGCTGAATGTCAGATATTGCAAACCTTACCTCACGGCAGCTCCTCAACAACTGTGCGAGTGAGGTATTATCACACTTACTTTAGAGATGAGAAGATGAAACTCAGAAAAGTTGATCTATTTATGCAAGATCACGCAGCTAGGAACCCCAGGAGCTGACACTCAACCCACATCAACTGGATCCCAAGCTCTGAAAGACGTCTGTCACGTGCCCCCTTGCAGGGCTTGAACCTGAGAGCTGGCTGGTGAGAAAGCGGCATTACCCATGAAGCACTGCCTCACGCCTAACACGCCACACACCAGGGCCAGCTTCCGGCTGTGCTTCCTGAATCCTGCGGAAACACCCACCCGGCATCATCCTATGGTAGCTCCCCACAGGTAGTGTTTAACACAGGTCAGTGAGCAGATGAAATCAGCTACTGCTGTCAATACCAAAAATAAAAATAAAAAATTTAAAATTCTGCTTCTCTCTGAAGTGCCATTAAGCTCCAACCTGAATTCAAGGCTGCACTCTCAGCTCAAGTGTCCAAGCTCAGAGTGTACCTCCAGCCTATACAGAACAAGAAGCAATAGCCAAGGCTGTTCTTAAAAATTAAACACAGCAAACTTTTACAGGTAAAACCATGAGCTCTTAGATGCATGCTAGAAAGAACAGTCTGCTCCCTCTAATATTTCCCTACATGGTGCTCTGAAGAGTCTGTCCCATTGGGATCTGCTAAATAGCAAATCTTTTGGACCAAACAACACACCCATATATTTATGCTCATTCTAGACTATGTATTAGAACCTATACTATCTGGGTTTTTTTTTTTTAAGGTTTATTTATTTATTTGAAAGTCAGGGTTACACAGAGACAGGAGAAGCAGAGAGAAGGGTGTCTTCCATCTGCTGGTTCACTCCCCAAATGGCTCCAATGGCTGGAGCTGCGCCAATCCGAAGCCAGGAGCCAGGAGCTTCTTCCAGGTCTCCCACGCGGGTGCAGGGACCCAAGGACTTGGGCCATCCTCCACTGCTTTCCCAGGCCATAGCAGAGAGCTGGATCAGAAGTGGAGCAGCTGGAACTCTAACCAGCACCACATGGGATGCCGGCACTGCAGGCGGCAGCTTTACCTGCTATGCCACAGCGCCGGCCCCGTTAGAACCTACACTGTCTAACAGAAACCACCCCCTCCACCAAAGTTAGTGCTTGAGAAAGCTTTAAAGGCAACATTAGATGACTCTGAAAGCCACCATCTGATTGTCACAAACATTAATAAATTAAGTTGTAAGAAGATGGCCAGAATCATGCACTCAACCATTTGGCTAACATTTCAGCCAGACACAGAGCTAAATTTGGGTACAACTGAGGACCAGAAAAACACAGGCACAGCCCCTTTCAACTGGCTTACAGACTTGTAACCGTCACTGTGATAAAATTCTACCTGTGTGTCTCATAAGTATGTATGGGGTACAAAGAGCCACAAAGGGGGAAGTCACCAATCCTGGGGAGGAGGAGTAAGAGAAAGCGTCACAGAAGAGGTGACTTGGGGCCGGTGCTGCGGCATGGCATAGCGGTAAAGCTGCCACCTGCAGTGCCGCCATCCCATAAGGGCACGGTTTAGAGTCCTGGCTACTCCACTTCTAATCCAGCTCCCTGCTAATGTGCTGGGAAAGCAGTGGAAGATGGCCCAAGTGCTTGGGCCCCTGCACCCACATGGGAGACCTAGAAGAAGCTCCAGGCTCCTGGCTTCGGATCAGCCCAGCTCCAGCCATTGTGGCCATTGGAGAGTGAACCAGTGGATGGAAGACCTCTCTGTGCCTCTGCCCAGCAATGGGGGGAAGTACTGAGGAGACAACACTCCAAGTGGAACAAATGGTCCCAGCAAAGGCACAGAGACGCTGGGAGAAATACGAGGGTTGCAGCCTGGCTGGGAGTACAGGGGTGTGGAGCCGGGCCTGGGTGAAGCCAGATCTCCTAGGACCCTTTTCGTACACAGGTTGAAGGGCAGGGAGCCACTTGAGGGGGTTAGGCAGGGCTTTAATTGAGACTCGACAGCTCAGCAGAAAATGGCCTGGAGAGGAGCCACAGGGCAGGCTGAGGAACCCATCAGAGGCATCTTCTAGGAGTTCAGGTGGGAAACGATCCAAGGCAAAGGTAAGGCCAGCTCCAGTCTCAGCTTCCCTAGGAAGCCCTCCTGGACCACCCAGGTCAGGTGGGGCCAGCCAGCTTCCACTCCTTGGGCATCTCTCTTTCCACATGGTGCCGGGTCCAACTGCCAGCCAATCATTGAGCTGTACTACAGCAGGGACCACACTGTACTTGCCTTGGTACCTGCAGGGTGACCCAGACTCACCCACTGAGCAAAGTCCATCGGTAAGGGGCAAACAGCATGGGACAAGGAAGAAGGAACCAGTGAAGACAAGTCAACACATGGGAGAAGAGGAAACTTGGATTCCCAGGACCCTGAGGGTGTTTATAGAGATAGGAGGGAAGGACAACTGAGCTGAGGCTCCTGGGGGCCATTCAGGTAATGAGCAGGCCACCAACCGGAGCTGCAGAGGCAAGATCCACACTGGAGCATTAGAGTGAATGAGCATGAGCTTGACCTGGGATGTCTGTGCACCTGCTGCACACGACATGGCCCGCCCACCTCCAGGAAGTGATCCATCAGACGCCCTGCCCATCTGGATGGAAACTTGGGTCCAAAACGGTCCGACACTAAATAACGACCAGTTTCCCTCATGGCCGCTGGCCTGGCGAGCCCTCTGAAAGCCCTCAACTCAGCCCCTGACCACAGCAGAAAGAGAGCAATGGGGAGAACCGTGTTGTAAACGACACAGAAATCATTCACCTGCTGTATGCCACAGCTGCTTCACATGTAGAACCACAGTGGTAACGTAGTCCCTGCTTTCTCCCAGGGGTGTTTCACAGATAAACTAAGATATGAAATGTTCCAAAATAACAGGATACAAATGCAATGTATCCTAACTATCTCGTTCTTCTTAAAACCAATGGAAGTACTGGGCACCCTCCTCCACCGCCTCCCTCAAGCCCACTCCACAGCCACTTTCCCATCTAACGACTGGGTTACCTCCCAATTGATGCGATGTTACCAAAGGTATAGAACACTGCGAAGAGGGACAGTCCCTTCCTGGGCACCCACAGCAGAAGAGTCCCCTGCAAAGTAAAGCACAGGGCATTTGCCATGAGCAGCCCCTCGGAGCCCTGCCACAAAACCAGGAGCTGGGAGGCAGCCATGATGAGCCTTTTGCTGCCCGCCTCCCTTACCTCCCCCTCCTCTTAATTCATGCATTTTAGCGAAGGGCAAACAAGAAATGGAGGTGGATGAAGGGTAAAGACACAGCAAATGGAGGCTGGGGGTAAAGACAGCGGTGGGAGGGAGATCTTACCAGCAATGAGCAGAGAATTCCTATTGCAAAGCATGCGATGAAGCCTTTAACTCTGGTACCCCAGCTGAGCGTAGATGCCTCAACCACCTGAAATTTTAAAGAAGAATGACACACTCATATTATGTCCACGCACACTTAGGAAAAACAAACCAAGCACGTCATTAAATCCAGAGGCAGGGTTAGCTTGTACTGCGGCAGGCAGGGAACACAGAATCCGACCTGCTCATAGCCACAGGCGTCACGGAATCCAGCTCTTATCAGAGCTGGGAGCTCTGATCCAGACATGAATCTCCTCTCCAGCAGCTGATAAGAGCTCACCCTGCAGGTGACTGAACATCTCAAGCCATTTCACAAACACGGAGGCAGGACAGCAGCGCCTGGAGTTGCCCAAAGCCTCCTAGCAGCCAGGAAGCCATGGGCTCCTCCAGCGAGGCTGCAGCAGACGGCGCTCAGGGGGCTGGGTGCCCGGGTCCCCGCTCCTACGCCCAGGAGCCAGGCTGGGGCAGTGGCACTTGTGGGACCTCGGAGGGTGACGGCTCCCGTCCTTACCAGGAGACGCGTTCACATTCTTCACCCTTGATGATGATTTTGCGCTCACAGGATGCCGGCATCAGCCAAGTCACCCAAGTGTGGGACAGATCCTAGTTAATCAATCACTGACTTGCCCATTCTGACTCTTGCCCAGGGCAGAGTTCAGGAGAAGCCATGATTTCCAGGAAAACTCTATGAAAACAGGAGAGCCTCAACACTTTTTTCCCCACGTCAGAGACCTTCCCAGTCTGTCCACCTGATACGGGTGGGCACGGCTGCCCCAAGCTGCACACAGACAGTTGCCATAGAGAAACCAAAGCAAGGCAGGGCAGCCAGGCCCAGCACATGCCCACAAAGGGCTCTGCTTGTGTAGCCAGCACAGTCTCCATCAGACACTGTGGTCGGCGTTGCCTGCCCCACTTCCACCTGGCCGATGGAGGAAGGCAGGTGGCAGCAGAGGCTATAGGAGTCACTAGACGGACAGCTCCCTCTGCCTTGGCTGCCCCAGCTCAGGGAGTTGTTTTCAATCCTGTCTCCCAACTTCCTGTCCGACCAGCAGCTTGGCAGAGAGGGACCAGAGGCTCCACCGGGGTGGCAGGTGTTATTACAGAATGGCTTGATCTCCACCCAGGAGAAAGGAATTTAGGTCATCAGAAAAGAGTCCCTTTCTATCACATAGACTCACATACTGAAACGGAAGTTGGGCTTCTAGCACTGCAACACCATGTGCACATGCACATGCATGCACACACACACACACAATACACACACACTCTCAGAACACTTGCAGGAACTCCTGGCACTGTGTGGCCCTACCCAGAAGCACATCTAGGGACCTGACAGCAGAACTATTGGACTCCATGCTGAGCAGTCTGCTTTGTAGAACCTCCGTGGGTTCCAAAATGCACCCTGTGAGATGGGTCTGTCTTCAACTTACAGCATGACTGACCCCACCAGCCACCCCTCTTCCTACTCAGGCAAGAACCAAAGAACTTGCCTTGCTAGGGTGGGGAAAAAGACCCGAGCTGTGTGTAGGAGAGAAGCATGATGGCAGGACTGGATTGGACTGGGGTTGTTGCCTGAGTACTACCTGGCGTCAACAGAGATATTGAAAAGGATCCGCTCTTTCTTAAGACTATAAGCCCTGGGCTGGCACTGTGGCGTAGCAGGTAAAGCTGCCGCCTGCAGTGTGGCATCCCATATGGGCTCCAGTTCAAGACCCAGCTGCTCCACTTCTGCACCAGCTCTCTGTTGTGGCCTGGGAAAGCAGTGGAAGATGGCCCAAGTCCTTGGGCCCTTCCACCTGCGTGGGAGACCTGGAAGAACTCCTGGCTCCTGGCTTCAGATGGGCCCAGCTCCAGCCGTTGCGGCCTTTTGGGGACTGGACCAGCGGATAGAAGACACCTCTCTCTCTCTCTTTCTCTCCCTCTCTGCCTCTCTGTAGCTCTGCCTTTCAAACAAATATTTTTTAAAAAAGACTATACGTCTCATAAGGTTTGGTAGAAAATTTGAATTAGCCTTAGCCTGAAGAGGCTGTAGACCTGTAGAGGTCCCAAAAGGACAGTGAGATCCCAGCCCGCATAAACCTCAAAACCACTGGCGACAGGAAGCAGTTCCACCAAAACCTGTCTCTGGCTCTCACTTCAGAGAGGGAAGCACCACTTTGGCTCCATAGGTCCCTCAAGCTGAAGCCACCCAAATGCTGCCTTTCTGGCCAAATGGGGCAAGGGTCCGGGGTGGGTCATTTCACCCTTGTTTCCCTCCACGTGCTGCTACAGGTTCTTGCTCCTGGCCACCTGCGCGCAGAAGGAGGCCACTTCTTCACACTGGACTCAGTGAAAGAAAAACATCATGCCAATTTTGGAAAACAGTGAGTGTAAAAAGTCCCTCTAAATTCACGGTCACTGAAAGCTACGCCAGTGCACCATTTTGGGAATCAGAGTGGGTAAACTCACACCTGGAAGAATTTGCAGGCCATGTGCTCACTGGCATTCCAACTGGCAGCTACGCACAAAGGTGCTTTGACTCCGGGAGGTGGAGAGGAAAAGGGCTCTTGCCAAAAAAGCAAGGCTCAGAATTGTTTGGGCAAACAGGGAGAAACCAGAAGAAGATGAGAATGGGACATTGCTTTCTCCCAGCCCTTCTCATTCATGCCTTCCACGTCTAGCATCCTTGATAGAAAACATAAAACCAGTACTTCCAGAAAGCAGTCGGTCCGGACTAAGGACCCAAGGTGTGTTCAGGAAGATGAGGTACAATCAGCACTGATGAGGTATCATCCCACGGCTGCTTATGATCAGCACTGCCAGGCAAATCCTACAGCTGCCAGGAGAGGCGGGGGCGGGGACGGGGGACAGAACTAGTCATACTCTGCTGGCTGGCTGGCTTTAAAAGAAAGATATCAAAGGTGCTCGCTTCGGGTGCCCTCTGCCAGGTTCTGTAATTGAATTTCAAGAAATTCTAAGGGTCCCTAGTCCAACTCGCCACACCACACAAACATCTGCCCCCAGAAGCCGCCCATGAAAACGCGACACCACTGCATCAGTGCCGGCATTTTCAAGGAGGACCTAGCCTAGGCAGTAAAAACTAAGCCAAGACAGCCCTGAAAACACGTCTGCCGGCTACAAGATGTTTCCGAGGAAACACAAGAAGCACACAAAATGAATCTCACTCAGAGGGACTCGTATTTCAGAACGAGAGAGGGGCATCCACTCTTTGTAAAATAGATTTAATACATGTGTGCACTGACAACACATTAAAGCCCTCCACGGCATCCACCACTTCAGGGGAAAAACAAACAGCATTTATGTTTCCCAACTGCACTTCTGAGGGCCCGTCCACTGCCTCACGAAGACTTTCTAATGCATAATATCCACATCACCCCCAAGAGTCTTCAGGAGGAGAAAGGGTCACCCTCTTTTTCTAAGATTTACTGAACTATTGGAAAGGCAGACGAGAGAGAGAGAGAGAGAGATCTTTCATCCACTGGTTCACTCCCCTAATGCCCACAACAACCAGGGCTGGGCCCAGCTTGGAACTCCAGCCAGGTCTCCCACATGGGTGACAAGGACCCAGTTACTCGGGCCATCTTCTGCTGCTTTCCCAGTTGCATTAGCAGGAAGAACGGATCAGAAGCGGAGCAGCCAAGACTTGAACCAGCCTTCAGATACAGAATGCTGGGGGCCACAATGCGTGCCCCAAGGGTCTCCCTCTTGAGTACCCACAGCTCCTAAGAGTTTGGGGGCAGTCAGTGGGGCCACAAGGCTTTCAGGAACAATAAGGATCAACTTCCTGAGTGTCAGACCTTTCTTCACAAGAGACCAGAAATCAAGAAAAAAGAACCCATCAAATCACTCCTGAGCTTTGGCCAATTAATAAAGGTCATAAATTTTTTAAAACCAACAGAGCTGTGTTGCAATGTCAGAAAAGCCAAACCAGTGAACACGTCATCCCAAGCACATCAGGCTGGGGATGCCCACATCCCACACTGGAGGGCCTGAGATTGAGTCCTGCCTGGTTCCCATCCAGCTTCCTGTGATGCACACCCTGGGAAGATGGCATATGATTGCCCAAGTACTTGGGTTCTGCCACCCACGGGAAGATCCAGATGGAGTTCCAGGCTCCTGGCTTCAGCCCGGCCCACCCTAACTGTTGCTGACACTTGGGGAATGAACCAACAGATGGAAGATCTCTCTCTCTCTCTCTCCCTGCCTTTCAAATAAATAAACTGTTTTTAAACTTTGGGGCTGGCGCTGTGGCGTAGTGGGCTAAGCCTCCGCCTGCATTGCTGGGATCCCATATGGGTGTTGGGTCAAGTTTTGGCTGCTCCTCTTTGGATCCAGCTTTCTGCTATGGCCTGGGAAAACAGTGTAGGATGGACCAAGTGCTTGGGCCCCTGCACCTAAGTGGGAGACCCAGAGGAAGCTCCTGGCTTCAGATCAGCTCAGCTCCAGCTGTTGTGGCTATCTGGGGAGTGAACCAGCGGACAGAGGACCTCTCTCTCTCTCTCTCTCTCTCTCTCTCTCTCTCAGTAACTCTACCTCTCAAATAAGTAAATAAAAATCTTTAAAAAAAAAAAAAAAACAGTCAAACTTCAATTTTTGCTAACCCTTGACTCTTAGAGTGTTCACCCCTTCAAAGCAAAGATTCAAAGAACAGATTTTACACTGAGATTTCACGGAGGGAGTGGAGGTACTAGCAACATACAAAACAACACGCATTATAAAATCAGCAATCCCCCAAGCGGGAAAGCGGCGTGCTGAGAAAACAGACTCAAGCTACAGCGAAAACTCGAGTTCCCAGCCGAAAGCAGGTGCATCATCTTGCACAACGTCCTTAACTTCACAGGTGGGAAAAGTGAGACTACGGAATGCACCAAACAGCAGAGGAAAACGCTGTCTGCCATCCAGAACGCCAAACGAAAACCAAAGCTATAAAAAGCACTCAAAACAGAAACACGATGCTGTGCGGTTCTAGAGCTCCGGGCATTAGCGACCGCGTTTCTCTGCTCCATCAAAAATAAACAAAGGCGCGGGCAGAGCCTAGGCGCAGACGGCGTGAACAGAGAGGCATAGGGGATGGGGGTTGGCCCCTGTCCCCCGGGAGTTCGCGGTTTGCTCGTGGAGCCAGTTGTGCAGCCGAGGCGGGCGCGGGGCAGCGAACCGGGAAGCCTCAGCCCCGCCAGCCCGGACCAGCCACCTTCCGGGCCACGGCTCTCTCCGCCTCGGCTCAGCGCCCCCAGCCCAGGGCCTGCACGCCAGCTCGCTCGCTCTCGCAGACTCTTCCGAGCTCTCCCTCCAGCGCCGCCCCCTCTTTACGGGAAATGAAGCTGAGAAGGCTGACCGGGCGCAGAACAAAACAGGACACAGAGGGCGACAAGCCCCGTGCTAAAAAGCTCCTGCGCTCCCGTCCCCTGGGTCGGGGGTCCTAGCGGAGGCCCGCAGTGGGGTAGCGGGGAGGAAGCAACAGGGGCAGAGCTGCTTTCCAAGGAACCCTGGAAGTCCTGCCCGGCTTTCCCGCCCGCATCCGCCGGCGCCGACTTCGGAGGCCCGGGCCGGGGGCACGGCCATCGGCTGGGGACAGTCGGGGGCCGGCGAGGTGCGGCCGGCCCGGGCATACCCACCTCGGACAGACCGCTGCGGTCCTCGGTGTCCTGCCCGCTCAGCACCTTCTTCAGCTTGTCCATCGCGGGGCTGGTCCCTCGGCAAGCAGCCTGTTGCGCTCGCCGAGCCGACGGCTCTTCCGGGTCTGGGCCGCGGCGGCCGCCGCCCCTCGCCCCGCCGCCAACCACGGCACGCCCCGCCCAGGTACCTGCCCACCTGGCCGGCCCCGGCGTGCCCCGCGCGGCCGCCCCTGGCTCTGCGGACCGGAGGAGGTGCGGCCTCGTGCGCACTTGGGAACGGGTGCCCTGGCTGATGCACCCTGTGAGTGTACTGACAGGGAAGAGATTTAAAAAAAAATCGGGCGAGGCTAACTGGAGTGAACGCCATCCAACAAGCTTTGTAGAGATGGCAAAGAAGAGTAGCTGAGCCCGCTGCAACTCCCCCTGCATCCCATAGGAGCCCTAGTTGGAGTCCGGGCTGCCCCACTGCTTTCCAGCTCCCTGATAATGCGCCTGGCATTATCATTAAGGCAGTGTAAAATGGGCCCTGCACCCCTATGGGAGACCTGGATGGAGTTCCTGGCTTCATCCTGGCCCGGCCCTGGCCACAGTGGCCATTTGGGGAGTGAACCAGCAGGTGGAAAATTCATCGTGCTCTCCGTAACTCTGCCTTTCCAATAAATATTTAATTTTTTTTTTTTTGACAGGCAGAGTGGACAGTGAGAGAGAGAGAGACAGAGAGAAAGGTCTTCCTTTGCTGTTGACAGGCAGAGTAGACAGAGAGAGAGAGAGACAGAGAGAAAGGTCTTCCTTTGCCGTTGGTTCACCCTCCAATGGCCGCCGGGGAGGACTTGGGCCATCGTCCACTGCACTCCCGGGCCATAGCAGAGAGCTGGCCTGGAAGAGGAGCAACCTGGACAGAATCTGGCGCCCCTACCGGGACTAGAACACGGTGTGTTGGCGCCACAGGCGGAGGATTAGCCTACTGAGCCACGGTGCCGGCCTCCCATAAATATATAAATCTTAAGAAAGAGAAGCAGCAACACTGCTGTATTTCCACCTGGAAATGCATCAAGGTGGGTGATCTCGAGGCACGTGTTAGACCTTGGTGGACCCGGAAGCAATATTAGACTGTTCTGTTTGTTAAATGATTTGTTTTACTGACCTCCCACCAGACTCCAGTGCTAATGCTTGGTTTTGGAGAATCCATGTGTTATCCCCTAGGCAAGATCAAAGGCAAATCATGGACTCAGGTGGCAAACTGGTAGCTGGATAAGGCCTGGGAAACCTACTCTGAGATTGAATCAGCCAGGAACATGCATAGATTTTCAGGAGCACCCACTGGAAGATCGGTTACAGCATCTGCTCCTAATACTCACAACAATGCTGAGGAACTAAGTAGGAATTCTAATGTTACCAAGAAGTTGGATCTCTTAGAATTTAATAATAATTAAGCAAAGGGATTTGCACAAAACCATACCCAAGTCAGTCAAATGGTACAACCCATATGTGATTCCATCTTTATGGATATTCAAGCCCACTTTGTTTAGTAGTTATTTTATTTTATTTTATTTTATTTAGACAGGCAGAGTGGACAGTGAGAGAGAGAGAGAGAGAGAAAGGTCTTCCTTTTCCATTGGTTCATCCCCCAATGGCTGCTGAGGCTGGCGCACCTCGCTGATCCGAAGCTAGGAGCCAGGTTCTTCCTCCTGGTCTCCCATGGGGTGCAGGGCCCAAGCACCTGAGCCATCCTCCACTGCACTCCCGGGCCACAGCAGAGAGCTGGCCTGGGAGAGGGGCAACCGGAACAGAATCTGGCGCCCCGACCGGGATTAGAACCCGGTGTGCTGGTGCCGCAAGGTGGAGGATTAGCCTAGTGAGCCGCAGCGCCGGCCTGTTTAGTAGTTTTAATTTACACCTCCGATCTTTTTTTTTTTTTTAAAGATTTATTTATATTATTTGAAAGTCAGAGTTACACAGAGAGAGAAGGAGAGGCAGAGAGAGAAAGGTCTTCCGTCCGCTGGTTCACACCCCAGATGGCCGCAACAGCTGAGCTCTGCTGATCTGAAGCCAGGAGCCAGCAGCTTTCTCCAGGTCTCCCACGCAGGTGCAGGGTCCCAAGGACTTGGGCCATCTTCTACTGCTTTCCCAGGCCATAGCAGAGAGCTGGATCAGAAGTGGAGCAGCCAGGACTCGAACTGGTGCCCATATGGGATGCCAGTACTGCAGGAGGCAGCTTTACCTGCTATATCACAGTGCCGGGCCCTCACCTCCGATCTTAAATAACCAAGTTTATTGTATTTGCCTGGTTCTCCTTGCTCCTAGCCCACCTTGTCCCACACAAGAAAGTTCCTTTACATCTTCCAAAGCTTTCCAAAGCCCATCACTATGGAGCTGGGATGGTGAGAGTTGCAACTCTAGCACCATCACTTAATAGCTGTGTGGCTTTGAGCAAGTTACTCAACCTTTGTGTCCTCAGTCTTTTGCTTTGTAAAATGGACACAAATGACTCTCTGGAAGGTCTTGTGGGAACGAAATCTGTGTAGGCAGAGAGTTAGTAAATATAGCAGCCATTCAGTTAGCATCGAATAGAACCTACATGAGCTTCTGTGCCATCTCTGAAACCTTGCCTGGGCCTGCTTACTCCAGCATGGGCAGTGCACTGTCCTCTTCGCTTCCGTAGCACTTTATTTGTTTCTATTTACTTGAAGGCAGATAAAGACAGAGAGAGAGAGAGAGTCCCCATCTGCTACTTCACACCCCAAATGCCTGCAATGGCTGGGGATGGGCTGGAGACAAAGCCAGGGGCCAGGAATGTAATCCCAGTCTCCCACATGGTTAGGAGGAACCCAACTACTTGAGCTGCCTTTGCTGCCTCCTAGGAGCTGCAGGAAACAGGTCAGGAATTGGAGCTAGGAATCAAATCCAGGCACTCTGATGAAGGAGACAGGTATCTGTATCACTAAACACCCACTTGTGCACTTTAAACACACCTGTGAGACTCACTGTGGGGAGCAACTGAGACTAGACTAAGTTACTGGAATTAAGACTTATTCTATGCATCTGCTCTCCCACAATATGGCGCTGAGAGAAAGAGACCAAACAACCTCTACGCAGCTGCCTCATCAGTTTGACAAGCTGCAGGAGCTGATCCTGCTCCTGATGGGAGGAGAGCAGCGTGCTCGGCGTGTGGGTAGCAGAGTTGGGATTGGTGGAAGAGGACTATAAAGGAGGAGAGAGACAACATGCACCAGGGAACATCCGGATAACATCTGAGCAACCCCCAAGAGAGCCGGCCGATGGTGTGCCGCTCCTCCGCGGAAGTGGGGAAAGTGGCAGGGGGAGCTGCCCCTCCATGGAGGTGGAGGGGTTGGCAGCCAACCCGGGAAGAACCAGCAGCAAACCCGGAAGGGCCGAGCAGACAAAAGAACAGCGCAGGGTCCAGTGTCGTTCCTCTGCGAATGGGGGAGCAACACTCACCATATAATCACTGTTCATGTTCCAGTCTGTCACCTCTAGGTTACGAGGTCTTCATGGTATCATTCAGCTCTTTACTCCCCAAAGAGGAGAGAGAGAGAGGAGAGGTCTAGAAAACAGTGTTGAGTAAATACATATTGAATAATGGAGTGAGAAACTTCATTCTGGAACAGTCTCCGGGCCTGATCTCCCTATAGGAAAGCATTCATATGAGAGACAGAGGTTGGCAATAAGCAAGCTGGTGAAGTTTAATGAGGCTCATACCTGACAGACCAGACAGGCAGAGGACTGGGTGCCCTGGCTGTGTGTAGACTGGGGTTTTTATGAGTATAGAATGATTTTTTTCCTGCCAATTTCCATTCTTCCCTCCTTTGGAATGTTATTGAGCAGGAAGATTCCTGGGGCACTGGACTTCTCCTGGAATGTTACCAAGGAGGAAGGTTCCCAGGACACGGAACATCTCCTGGAATGAGACTGGGCAAGAATTTTGATTTGCAAGCATTGGGCTGCTTTTAATACATGCAGGCCCTTCCTGCATGAACTGTCATTCTTTCTTCTTGCACACAGGGGTTCATATATGTCTTTCGGCCTAAACTAACACTCCTCCCTCAAGAGAATTAACCCATAAATCGTATAGGGATAGCATGGGTGGAAATCAGTCTCCTCTAGTTTCTTCCTGATGGCATAGGGGCATACAACAGCTTATGGGTATTCTTCTTGTGCTGTCTTTCCCGTGGTGTTTGACAATGGCCTGGCAAAAGATCATCCCACACAATCTAGAGGACCAGTCATATCACCCGACGGGGTGGGCCAGAACCCCTACCTTACTATCACCTGGAGGGGCTGGCACTGTGGTATAGCCAGTAAAGCCACTGCCTGCAGTGCCAGCATCCCATATGGGCACCAGATTTGAGTCCTGGCTGCTCCACTTCCGATCTAGCTCTCTGCTGTGGCCTAGGAAAGCAGTAGAAGATGGCCCAAGTCCTTGGGCCGCACCAGTGTGGGAGACCCAGAAGAAGCTCCTGGATCCTAGCTTCAGAACAGTCCAGCTCCAGCCATTGTGGCTACCTGGGGAGTGAACCAGCAGATGGAAGATCTGTCTGTCTGTCTGCCTCTCTCTCTCTCTTTCTCTCTCTCTCTCTCTCTCTCTCTGCCTCTGCCTCTCTGTAACTCTGCCTTTCAAATAAATACATACATATTTTAAAAAATAGAAGACCACCTGGAGCTGAACAACATGTAATCTGCTAGCAACGGAATGGGCAAGGACATTAAAGACGCATGGTTCAAAGAGAAGTAGTAAGAGTCTAGAAGGTAGGAGAGCCAGGATCTCCATGACCAGACATTAGGCCAAAATTTCCAACCCCTTTTAGCTTGGGCCTGAAGTTGTCTGGAGAAAAAATTCAACATTCAAGAAATGCTGAATATGGTGTTGTGCCTGCCCAGTATGACTGGCCCCAAAGCAGCATTCTTCTTGGAACAGGGTGCAGATAGCCCCTTGGGCAGTGGTTGGCATGTTTAAGCCCCACCTATTTTAAAGGACAGTTGATCTGATTTTCAAGAATGTCGAGGGAGGCCTGCAGTCTGGATCCAGCTAATCTGGTGGAGGTGTTAGCCAAGTTGCTCCTGTGGTGACCCCTGCTGCCCCAGCCTTGGTGCTAATTCCCACCAGGATGGAGAGTAAGGGGCCACCTTTCTTAGAGACCCAAGAAGTGGTATGTAAGGAAATAGGAGCTGAGCAATTGGCAATAGATGTGGTAGATAAGACATAGGCCACCATGCAGAGCCCCATCCAATGACTGGGATAGCATTGGTAGGTAGAATTTCCACAAAGTACACCACTCTTGTAAGAGGGAGACATCCCAACATGTGATATATATTAAGTTGGGTTCTATGAGAAGTTTTCCCATTAAAGGTGTACTTCCATAAGTATGTGGCAGCAAATGACATGCCAACCAGTGGACTAAAGCATGGGGTGTTGTGGGAGCTGTGGAGGCTCTATTAGTCCGGTTCTTCCTAGAACATTACACACCATGTGATGCTGATCAAAGTGTGAACTAGTTTTTTATCTTCATGGATGAGGAGCAATTTTCTTTTTCTTTTTGTTTTAAGAAATATTTATTTGAAAGGCAGAGTTACAGAAAGAGAGGGAGAAACAGAGAGTGAGATCTTCCATCCACTGATTCACTCTCCAAATGGCCACACCAGCCCAGGGCTGGACCAGGCCAAAGAGGGAGACAGGAGTTTCATCTGAGTCTCTCTCATGGGTACAGGGGCCCAAGCACTTGGACCATCTTCCGCTGCTTTCCCAGGCACATTAGCAGGGACTTGGATTGGAACTGGAGCAGCCAGGACTCCAGCATGGGATGCCAGCATTGCAGGCAACGAATTAACCCACTGTACAATAATACTGGCCCCAAAGGAAGCAATTTTCTATCTCTGTGCTACTCCACTGGGAATTGGCCATCAGAGATAGGTTAGGCCTCTCCCAGCAAACACCTCTAACATAACTTAGCCAGTGTGCCACGGGCATGTTTGGTAGGGATGAGAAATGAGAGGTGAGTAAGAGGGGATCTGAGAAGGGTATCTGATCATTATTGTGTATGGTGACCCTGAAGTTACAGAAAGTTATCGAAGGATCCCATAGGATGTCCCTAGGAAAACTCAGGCAAATGGAGGAGGATGGGGTAGGTGAGGAGTGGGAATGCAGCCTTCAGGTTGATCTCCATATAAATTGGCCCCATAAAGAATATGAGAGGCCATGTTTCCTGGTTGACACATACAAGTTCTGATACCCAGAAGGAGTTCAATAGTACGTGAACCCCTCTGAGTCCATTGCCAATTTTCCCCAGGGTGAGCCCCCTTTCTCTGCATGAGTTTTATTGAGAGTGGAGGTAGGGACCCCTGGGAATTATTGACAGTACACAGAGTACAATTTTGGCAGATTCTTTGGATAGTTTTTGTCAGGCCCTTTCCAGGAAAATAGTTTCCTGGTAATTTGTCTCAATTTGTCTTTAATTTGATAATTAACTTAAATCCTTAAATTTGTCCCTCTCAAGGTGGCAGGAGGTAAGTAGGCCATTTATAATTTTCCAGTACGACACCTGAGGAAGATATGTTGTCTCCACTCACTGATACAATCCTCCCATTGTTTTTTTTTTTAATTTTATTATTATTATTATTTTTTTTTTGACAGGCAGAGTGGACAGTGAGAGAGAGAGACAGAGAGAAAGGTCTTCCTTTGCCGTTGGTTCACCCTCCAATGGCCGCCATGGCCGGCGTGCCTCCCATTGTTTTAATGTATTCCTGCTCTTTGGTCCAAGCATCCTCCTCCAGGGTGTATGGAGGGGTTCAGTTTTCCTTTGGGACTGTTGGGATTAGAGGGTCTAAAAGGGCAGGCTGAGTAGTGGTAGTCTTTTTAGCCACTGAAACTGCAAAAGAGTCACCTACAGAAATGTCACCAGGCCCCTTTTGATGGCCTCTGCAGCACATGCCTGAAACCTACCTAGGAAGATATATTGCATCAAGGAGTTGGAGTATTTGAGCCCCATATGTGATGGCCGTGTCTCAGTTCCTTCAGGGTATCTCCTCTCTCTCCAGATGGCTGCATGGGCATGTAAGACCAAAAAGGCATATTTGGAACCAATATAAATCCCTTTGTTTTTGCCTGCTTCCAGTATCCTTGTTAAGGCAACCAATTCTGCTAATTGAGCCAAGGTTCCCTGTGGAAGAGCGTGGGCTTCAGTAACTCATCATGGTTTGACTACTGCATATCCCCAAAATATGATCTTATATCTTACAAAACTGTCTCAATCGGTGAACCGAATCTTATCTGCATTGATCAGGGCTTGGTCTTTTAGGACCTTCTGCTAGCATAGGTCAGGTCAATAACCGAGGTACAAGAATGAAGGGGACCCTTATCTCCTGGGTAGCTGGGTTTAAACAGGAGCAGCTTGTTATTTTGATCTAAGGATTTTTTAGGAGGAGGATCTGGTATTTGAGTATTCTGTCCATCAACCAATGAGAACTTCTTCATTCCAGTAGGGAATTTATTTGCTGTGAGGTATAGAGAATGATTTCTTGTCCTGTTGTAATCGGGTTGCCAATAGAGCAGCAGCCACTGTTATCGGCAGTCAGTGAGGCCACCCCTGTGCAAATGTATCCAAAGTTTTAGAAAAGTATAGGACAAGCTGCTTAAGAGGTCCCAAGTCCCAAATTAATATTTCTAATGCCATACTTTGCCTCTCAGATGGCCCAAGTCCTTCGGTCTCTGCACCCATGTGGGAGACCTGGAAGAAGCTCCTGGCTCTTGGCTTCAGATTGACACAGCTCCAACCATTGCAGCCAATTGGGGAGTGAACGCAAATGGAAGACCTCTCTCTCTCTCTCTCTCTCTCTCTCTCTCTCTGTCTCTCCTTCTCTCTGTGTGTAACTCTTTCAAATAAATTAATTAATTAAAAAAAAAAAAAAGTGGAGCAGCCAGGACTTAAACCAGGGTCCATATGGAATGCCGGCATCATAGGCAAGGGCTTAACCTACTACACCACAGTGCCAGCCCCAGTCATTATCTTGTTTGGTATTTCTTATTCCTCAGTGAATCACTACTGCCCCTGGGACTCCCATTATATATAAGGATGCTTCAAAGTGTTTGTAAAGAAAATGAAACTAAAGTTTATGGGTAGCAGTTAAAGTTGCCACTTGGGGTATCCACATCCCATATCCGAGGGCCTGGTTTCAGTCCAGGCTACCCCACACCCAGTCCAGCCTTCTAATGTGCGCCCTGGGAGGCAGCAGGTGATGGCTCAAGTAACTGGGTTGATACCACCTGCGTGGGAGAATCAGACGGATTTCTAGGCTCCTGACAACAATTTGGCCCAGCCTTAGTTGTTGCAGGCATTTGGGGAGCAAATCAGCAGAGGGAAGACCCCTCTCCATCTGTATCTCTGCCTTTCAAATAAAATGAAAATAAAGTTTTAGGGACAAATGTTATAGTGTATTAGGTTAAAGGCATCACCAGCATCCCATATCAGAGCACAGGTTTGAATGCCAGCTACTCCACTTCAGATCCAGCTCCCTGCTAATGCACCTTAAAAAGCACCAAAGGATGGCCCAAGTACATGGCAGACCCAGACTGAGTTCCAGGCTCCTGTCTTTGGCCTGGCCCAGCCCAGCCCCAGCCATTGTGATCATTTAGGGAGTAAATCAGCAGACAGAAGATCCCTCTGTCTGCCTCTCTCTGTCACTCTGCCTTTCAAACAAATAAATAAATATTTAGATTTATGTTTATTTTGGAGCAAAAAATTGAAATCCATGTGTATTTTTATCATATGAATTTTTATGAATTTTTAAAAGATCCTTATATGCATAGATTCGAAATTTTTTTAGTTCCATTTCTCATGAACATTTTGAAGTAGCTTCAGATATAAGACCATTTGATCTTTTTAAAGATTTATTTTACTTATTTGAAAGAGAGAGAGAGAGAGAGGGAGAGAGGAAGAGAGAAAAAGAGAGGTCTTCCATCCACTGGTTCACTACCCAAATGGCTGAACGGCCAAAGCTGAGCTGATCCAAAGCCAGGAGCCAGGAGCTTCTTCCAGGTCTCCCACATGGGTGTAGGGGCCCAAGCACTTGGGTCATATTCTACTCCGTTCCCAGGCCATAACAGAGAGGTGGATCAGAAGTGGAGCAGCTGGAACTTGAACCAGCGCCCATATGGAATGCCCGTGCTTCAGGCCAGGGTTTTATCTGGCTGCGCCACAATGCTGCCCCCAGACTATTTGATTTCATCCCACAATTTTTGGATGCACAGTACTGTTTCCTTACCACTAGTCTTTTTTCTTTCTTTCTTTTTTTTTAAGATTTATTTATTTATTTGAAAGTCGGAGTTACACAGAGAAAGAAGGAGAGACAGAGACAGAGATGTCTTCCATCTGCTGGTTCATTCCCCAGTTGGTAGCAACGGCTGGAGTTGTGCTGATCCAAAGCCAGGAGCCAGGAGCCAGGAGCTTCTTCTGGGTCTCCCACATGGGTGCAGGGGCCCAAGGATTTGGGCCATCTTCCACTTTTTCCCAGGCCATAGCAGAGAGCTGTATTGGAAGTGGAGCATCCGGGTCTTGAACTAGCACCCATATGGGATGCTGGCACTGCAGGCAGCAGCTTAACCTGCTACGCCACAGCGCCGGCCCCTCCACTAGTCTTTTTTCGTCTTTGTATCCCCATTTAGATAATTTCTTTTTTTTTTTTTAAGATTTTTTATTTATTTATTTGAGAGGTAGAGCTATAGACAGTGAGAGGAAGAGACAGAGAGAAAGGTCTTCTTTTCATTGGTTCACTCCCCAAATGGCCGCAATGGCCGGAGCTGCACCAATCCGAAGCCAGGAGCCAGGAGCTTCTTCCAGGTTCCCCATGTGGGTGCAGGTGCCCAAGCACTTGGACCATCTTCTACTGCTTTCCCAGGCCATAGCAGAGAGCTGGATCGGAAGAGGAACAGCCGGGACTAGAACCGGCGTCCATATGGGATGCCAGTGCCACAGGCAGAGGATGAACCTACTGCACCACGGTGCTGGCCCCAATTTAGATAATTTCTAGTGACCTCTCTTCAAATTCATTGATTGTCTCTTCAACTGTATCAAGGTTCCTGAAGGAATTTGCTATCTCTGATGTGGCTTTTCTAAAAACATTGCGGCCGGCACCGCGGCTCACTAAGCTAATCCTCCGCCTTGCGGTGCCGGCACACCGGGTTCTAGTCCCGGTCGGGGCGCCAGATTCTGTCCCGGTTGCCCCTCTTCCAGGCCAGCTCTCTGCTGTGGCCAGGGAGTGCAGTGGAGGATGGCCCAAGTGCTTGGGCCCTGCACCCCATGGGAGACCAGGAAAAGCACCTGGCTCCTGCCATTGGATCAGCACAGTGCGCTGGCGCAGCGCACTGGCCGCGGCGGCCATTGGAGGGTGAACCAACGGCAAAGGAAGACCTTTCTCTCTGTCTCTCTCTCTCACTGTCCACTCTGCCTGTCAAAAAAAAAAAAAAAAATTGCGAGTTACCCACTTCTCAGCTAAAGTTCCCCATTTGTGATATCCATCTTTTCCACCAGAAACATTAATATATCAGTTGTCTTAAAATCTGATAGTCCAACCTCTGTTTCATCTCTGAATCAGGTTCTGTTGAATTCTGATTGAGCACCACATATCATGTGTATAACTGAAGGAATTAGATTGTGTTTACCTCTGGGTATGTGTACATTTCTGTGTCAATGCAGACTGAAGTTCGCATGGTTTTAGATTATACTATTGCTGTCTTCAGTATATCACAGGTTTCAAATTCTTCCAGAGGTTGACAGCTATAACCTGTGCTTACAGTACACCTGGAGCGCAGAAGAATTTTTTAAATTATAGAACTTCTTTATTTATCTGAAAGGCAGAGAGATACAGACATCTTCCATCTGTTGGTTCACTCCCCAAATGCCCACAAAAGCCAGGACTGGGTGAAGCTGAAGTCAGCAGCCCAGAACTCCATCTAAGTCTCTCACATGGGTGGCAGGGATCCAAGTATCTGAGCCATCTCCTGCTCTCTCCCAGGGTGTTTTTTTTTAGCAGGAAGTGGCTAAACAGGACTCAAACATAATCAGTAGGCCAAGGGATACAGTGTCCCAAGCAGCGTCTTAACTGCTGTGCCAAGTGTCTGCCCAAGATTTTTCTTTGACTTCTACTGTCAGTTTACAGCGATCCTCACACACCTACACCCCACAGTAGAGTGGTGTTCCTTGTTATTTAGTGGCAGGCTCAGAGTAGGGACAGGAAGGTTTTCTCCGCTGACCTTGGCTAACCTTCAGTGGACTTTGTGTTCCTGGCCCTCAAGGGTACAACTTTCTCAATATTCCTGTTCCATTTCCCAACAGTAGTCAGATTCTGCTCTAAATGTGTTCTGGTCTCGTGTGAGAAACTGTCTGCTGGACCAGCCACGGTGGATTATAATTTTTCTAAGACAGTCAGATCCTTTTACCCTTTACTCAATTGACAAACTAAGTGTGGCAAAGACAGTCCCTGAGTTAATCAGTTTATTGAAACGCACACAAAAGCAGAATAAGCAAAAGGAAAATACGAAAAGGCAGACAAAAGTGGATCAAATAAAGTTATCTGAGCACAGAGTGCCAGTAATGAACCAAACACTGTGCATCCGTGGAGGAAAATTTTCAAATGCTCTGGAAAGCACCCTTCAAGGTGACTCCCAGTGGTTCCAGATGCCACCGAGCCTTTGGCAAGGACGTAAAGGACTGTTCAGTTCAGCGGAGCCTCCAATGGCCCCTGACTTTTCAGAGTGAGTCCTTGCAGAGAACGGAATCACAGTGAGATATGTCCCTTAATGACAGTTTGTAGACACTAGTATTTTTGTAATTGCCTCTGAAGTTGTAATATCTTTGCTTCCAAATGTCAGCCTTGGAGGGAAAAGTTTGGGAACCAGCTGCCTCATTCGCATCTCAGCACACAGCTGTCAGTGTGGCTCATCAGTCAGCCAGTGTGAAGTGACAGGCTGCATGGCTATCTGCCAGCCACTTGGCTCAGTGATAACCTGCTACAAGAAAATGCTAAAAATGGAGGCAATGTTAGAAAGCACAGCCATATTAATCCTAATTAAGATATCTATTTACTTAGAATCACAAGAATCGTAACACAGATGAACTCACATCGCAACAGTGTCATGCCCATTCCCCAGTGGCAGCAGGTCTCCTTTGGTTATGCATGTGGGAGCCAGTTGTTGGCCTCTCTCCTGCAAGGGCACACAGCTGTTTCCCACGCTTTCTCCAGCAGTAGTGATTCTTGACCTGTCCCACTTGCAGAACGCTTCCTGTCATTCCCCGAGGCATGTGGGTCTTGCCCAAAAGCAGTGGCATTTTGCCTGGCAGTGGTAGCTTGGTTTTGCTCCTCCCCACAGCAGCCTAAAGCTTCTACATCCTTCACGAGTCTGGGGGCCGGCAGGTTTTCATTCCTACCCCCCAGCAGCAGCCAACTGCCTCCTGCATGCCTACATGGCCAGGTGGGATTTTCTGGCTCCCTGACATGCTTCAGTATTTGTTGTGACCACCTGGAGAAGGTCCTTAGGAAAGAATTAGTGAGGGTGTGTGAAGTCCCCTTATTTGAAACTCTCAACTATTCCAAACTGATACTCTAACCCACATGTAGCCTTTAAGAGTTTGTTGGGTCTGGCATTGTGATGTATCAGGAAAAGCTGCCACACGTAACACCAGCATCCCAAATGGGCAGAGCTACACAGAGAAGGAGAGGCAAAGAGGACAGAGAGACAGAGAGTCTTCCATCTGCCAGTTCACTCCCCAACTGGCCATAACGGCCGAAGCTGTGACAATCCGAAGCCAGGAGCCGGGAGCCTCCTCCAGGTCTCCCAAGCGGGTGCAGGGACCCAAGGACTTGGGCCACCCTCCACCGCCTTCCCAGGCCATAACAGAGAGCTGGATCAGAAGTGGAGCAGCCAGGACACCAGCACCGAAGGTGGCGGCCTCATCCGCTACACCACAGTACCAGCCCATCGGCTGCTTCATTTCTGATCCAACTCCCTGCTAATGGCCTGGGAAAAACAGGAGATGGCCCAAGTGTTTGAGTCCCCGCCCCCAAGTGGGAGACTGGGATCAAGCTCCTGGCTTCGGCCTGGCCCAGCCATAGCCATCCGGCCATCTGGGGAGTGAACCAGTAGATGAAACAGCTCTCTGTCTCTCCTTCTCTAATAAATAAATCTTAAAACAAAAAAAAATTTTTGTTAAAATTTTGCTAACGTTTTCTGACCAGCTTGTCGAGTGGCCACCTCTTTCTCTTATGTCCTTCCTACGAGGGAAGTTTCTAAGTTCTATACCTCCTTGAAGGACTTACTACTCTTTGGGATTCAGCTTGCTTTGTGATTTCAGCTTGATAAACTCAGGAAAAAGCTGCAATTCTGTAATGACCCAGTGTTTTCTCCTTGTACAGTTGGGAACAATAGTCTCCAGGCTTTCTACATCTTCAGAAGCAGAACTCTACTAAAGTTACTGTTATTCTCTTATACCAGTAATTCCCCATCATCACACCTACCAAAATCTCTCTTGGTCTTCCCCATTAGACTAACCCCATAAAACAAATACAGGGTCTGCCACTCTGGCAGGGAGGGTTAAGCCGCCATCTGCAGTGTCTGCATCCCATAAGGGCACCAGCTCAAGTCCTGGCTACTCCACTTCCAATCCAGCTCTCTGTTAATGTGCCTGGAAAAGCAGTGGAAGATGGCCAAGTCCTTGGGCCCCTGCACCCACGTGGGAGACCCAGAAGAAGCTCCTAACTCCTGGCTTCAGCCTAGCCCAATCCTGGCCATTGCAGCCATTTGGGGAGGGAACCAACAGATGGAAGATCTCTGTCTCTCCTCTCTCTGTAACCCTGCCTTTCAAATAAATAAATCTTTAAAAAAAATAGTTGCCTCTCAGCATCCATAAGATTGATTCCAGAATCCCCAGTGGATACCAAAATCTGTAAATGCTCCAGTTCCTCATATAAAATGACAAAGTAAGGACAGGTGTTGGAACTTGCGGGAAAACTGCTTGATTGAGATGCCCAGGTCCAGGGCCAGCATTGTGATGCAGTGGGTTGAGCCACCTGCACCGCCAGCATCCCATATGGGTGTCAGTTCACGTCCTGATTGCTCCAATTCTGATCTAGTTCCCTGCTAATGCACCTGGGAAAGCGGCAGAATATGGCCCAAGTGCTTAGCTCCAAGTTCCCAACTTTGGCCTGACACAGTGCCGGTGTTGCAGCCATTTGGAGAGTGAACCAGTGGATTGGAAACTCTATCTCCCAAACTCAAGTAAGTAAATAAATCTATATTTTGTAAAAAATGCCCACATCCCATATCAGAGTGCCTGAATTCCATCCCCAGCTCCAGGTACCAATTCGTTACTTGGCCATGCAGACCTTGATGGGGAGCATCTTACAGCTAAGCAGTCAGACCCTGCCACACACGTGGGAGACATGGATTGAGATTTCAGTTCCAAGGCTCAGCTCAATCCAGTCTCACCTGCTGAGTGAACTAGAGGACGGGGTCTATCTGCATCTCAAATTAGTTTTAGGCACAGTATTAGCATATAGCCTATCTGCATCCTCCCGTATACTTTTTTTTTTTAAATTAAGGTTTTATTTGAAAGGGAGACAGATCTTCCATCTGCTGCTGGTTCACTCCCCAAATGGCTGCATCAGCCAGAGCTGGGCCAGACCGAAGCCAGGAGCCAGGAGCTTCCTCTTTGTGGGTCTTCACAGCTTCTTCACCGCAGGTGAAGCTTACCCACCATCCCACAGTGCAGGCCCCACTCGTGTATACTTTTAATTAGCTCCACAATGTGAACAGAGAATGAGCAGCGGGGGGCAGTGTGGAGTAACAGGTAAAGCTGCCACCTGCAGCATGGGCATCCCATAATAGTGCTGGTTTGAGTCCCGCCTGCTCCACTTCCAATCAAGCTCCCTGCTAATGCATCTGGGAAAGCAGCGGAAGATGGCTCAAGTCCTTGGTACCCTGAACCCACGTGGGAGAACCAGAAGAAACTCCAGGCTCCTGGTTTGGGATCAGCCCCGCTTTGGCCATTGCAGCCATTTGGGGAGTGAACTAGTGGATGGAAGACCTCTCTCTCTGGCCTCTGCCTCTAACTCTTTCAAATAAATCTTTTTGTTTAAAAAAAAAAAAAAAAGCCTGCACATATGCAGAGCAGATAATTATTTTTAAGATCTTCATTCGTGCTCAGTTGAACCCACAGATGTAGAGCCCACAAACAGGGAGGCTCAACCGTACTCTTCCTCTTCATCATCACACCCCCCATCCCTAGCACCGCCTTGGACACACAGTGCTTATATGGCAATGATTCATATTCTCAAGACCAGAGAACACTAACCCAGCCAACAGAAAACACTGGCTAATTAAAGTACCCATTGAAGTATGGAGGAACAGAGGGAGAGGACAGGCAAGAAGCCGAAGTATACTAAAGAATGACACTCTGAAATACCTAGTCCGTTTTCATTTATACTCTGCATGAGTCTGTCTACAATGTTGACCAAGTTCAAAACATAAAGCAAGGAGCTCCTGGCTCCTGGCTTCGGATCCGGGCAACTCCGGCTGTTGCGGCCATCTAGGGAGTGAGCCAGTGGATGGAAGACCTCTTGACCTCTCTCTCTCTCTCTCTCCCCCTCCCTCTCCTTTCTCTGTGTAACTCTGACTTTCAAGTAAATAAATAAATCTTTCAAAAAAAACTATAAAGCACAAATGAGAAGGTACATCCCAAACCACTCTTCTTCAGTTAAGCTTTAAGAAAAACTGAAATAAATGAAATAGTGAAACACAGATCAGTAAATTTCTTATTGTTTATTCTCCACTTACAAAAAGACACTTGGAACAAATAAATATAAAATGATATATGTCATATTTAGCATTGGCCAAAAACAAATTTTCTTGGTATCCTCCACGGGAATAAACTAGTGAAGTTTTCAGAAGCACATTTATCCACCCACTTCCCACTTCCTTTAAAAAGGAAAAAAAGGCCAATTCTTTTCATTTCCTATGATTTTTAACAGTGGATTCTCAAAATACATAATCCTAAGACTACTCAGGTACCAAGACATCTAAATCAACAAGTTAAAAAAAAGTGTGTATACATACATACACACACACACACACACACACACACACAATATGATGTTGCCCAGAAACTCCAACCAATGAATATTCTTACAAGTTTTGCATTTCTTATACTTTGCAGGAATAGAGTCTGTTCTGTTCAAATCTGCATGGCAAACAAAGTAAAACATAAAACTGAGTACAATGTATACACACTTTCCTGTCCTAACAGAGAATATTAAATACAAGTATATTTAATATACAGTATACATACCATGTGTTTTCTTAAAGCTAACAAAATCCTGATTTCTTATACCTTGGGCAAGACACAGAAGGCAGATAAATACAAAACTATTTGTGATCAAATTTAGTTAATAAAAGTGATCCTGCCTGGCTGAGCAATGATGAATAACCAAATTTATTTGTCTCACAATTTTCTTCAGACTAATACGTGAAGAGCTTTGCTAATCCTTTCAAATTTTTATTCTATTTAGAGAGTTTTCCATCAGGTGGAAATATGCACAATTATTTTAAATCACAACAAAGGGACTCCATTTTTTCCTCCTACTATTTAAGACATTTTCAAAAATCTATGCTTTATAGCCACTTTATGAAAAATCACTTAGAAAGGTAGAAAACAACATAAAATGTTTAATGGGTTATCATCAACATAACCAAATAGATTTGAAATTTATCTCTGTGTACTACGTAGGTCCTGTACTAGAGAGCACTTTAAGATGGTGGAAAGACACCTCTGACATCCTGTCAGTGATTAAACCACATTCATGTATTTCCAGATACATGATAGCTTAAGTTCTCCAAAACACTAGCTCTTTTCCTATGTTTGAATCTTTCTTTTAATTTTAAAGCCAATTTAAAATTGGGGTAAACATACTTTTAAAATTCTGTGGGTGAAGATCATTAAATTATGAGATTAATTTCCTAGGCGGCAAGTCACGATATGCAGAAGTGTGATTACTGTCAGAAAGTCCAAAGGAAGAGCATGCACAATCAGGAATCCTACACAGTCACGAGCCCGGGATTCAGTGATGTCACCTCTGCACTTGAAGACATTGTCATGATGGCTGCAAATTACGCCCACTGCTCCAGACATAAACGCATCACTACTGCCAAGCTGCCACTTTATGACATCATAGAAATCCAAATTTAACTCCAGAAAACAGACATCTGGAATATGAATCTGAAGACAGGACAAACAGCAGTTGAATGGAATCTGCCTGCAATAATCCTTTATTGTTTTTTCCTTTAAGGCTACAGAAAATCTGCACATAAACAAGGCGATCAGTTCTCATAATAAAAATATCCCCCTACAAACAGCCAGGTGTCCAGTCAGATCCACGTTGAGTGTATGTTGTATCACATTCTATTCCACAGGTGTACTTTCTTGTGACTCTGCAGGGTTAGCATCAATTCTTTCTGGAAATATTAGCTTCTCACAGACTGCTTCCTTTATTGGTAAATACTGTGATATTTCATTAGGTTCCGTGAAGAGAGAAGGTGGAACATGCTAAGAAATACATAAATCCTGTTAGCATACACTCCATTACCACATGAACACTTAGTGAAAATGTTTTGATTCAAGTATTAATAAACAAGCAATTTCAAAATCAGTGTAATATATGCATACGAAGAGCATGATTAAGTGCTCCTAAAAATAACAGGTATTTCCTGTTACTGAATCATTCCATTTTGTTTCTGAATGATTTCTTCAGGGATGACAGGGTTATGCAATTTATAATGGTCCCATAAACATCATAAGAATTTAATGCATCTTCATCCAATCCCTATCCCTGTTAGTTTTGTAACCTGAAAATATTACTGTTCAGTTATAGCCCAGTATGAAGCCTACAATAGAATCTGAGTAATTTTTCTAACTCAAGTATATTCTACACTCAGAGAGAAACAAGCACTAAGGATAAAAAATTACCAAATTAGTAGAAAGGTGTAACTTCTTAAGAAACCCATTGTAAAATCCTAAATGATAAGCAGCTCTTTACAAGTCTCAAAGAAGCAAAAATAAAGTGATGTCAAAACAAGTCATGATACAGGATTATCGCATTTTAGGGAAGAAAAAAGGAGACAGTAGGAAGAAATTACAGAGTGCAAAGTGGAACGGACATCTGCTGGTGCAAGCTTCAGCATCACCAGTAACCAGCTGGGACTCAGGTTAAGTCACACATCTAACTCTCAGTGAGTGTCTCCAGAATAAAATGGGAAAATTAGACTGGATGGTGTCTAAGGTGTAGAACAACACCAAATGTTTTTGCATTTGAGATAAGCACAGAAAAGTTATGTTCCAGTAGGATTTATCCTATAGATCCCCAAGGGAATGAATTTAGAGATGTAAGTTTGGGTAGAATGATAGGGTTTTAGGGGATACCATACTTAAAATATTAAGATTCAACTTCCAAAACTAAAATTTAAATACTTACCATTAAATTAGAAATTTTGCTCTCTCTTGATGTATATTCTCGTAGCATGTAAGTCTTGTCAGCCTATATTAAAAAATTTTAAAGTTGCAATATAGTTATATTGTTTATTTGAGAGGTAGAGAGACAAAGAGCTCCTGTCCATTGATTCATTCCCCAAAAGCCTACAAAGAAGCCAGGAACAGTAAACTCAATGCAAGTCTGCTACCTATAAGGAGCACAGCAGGGACTCAAACCCAGACTCTGTGATATGGGATGTAGTGTCTTAACTGCTAGGCCAAAAGCCTGCCTCCTACCCCAACCATATTTTACCAAATGTATTTAAAAAACATTTTTAATCACCAGGACTTACAGAAAGCATGTAATGACTGGTAACAGTGTGCAGTCAACAGTGAGTCTGAAAGACCCAAAGTTAAAAGTTAGAATGAGGGGCCGACACTGTGGCTTAGTGGGTAAAGCCACCACCTGCAAAGCTGGCATCCCATATGGGCACAGGTTCAAGTCCTGGCTCTTCCATTTCCAATCCTGCTCTCTGCTGTGGCCTGGGAAAGCAGTGGAAGATGGCCCAAGTCTTTGGGCCTCTGCACCCGCATGGGAAGACCCAGGAGAAAGCTCCTGGCTCCTGGCTTCAGATTGGCCCAGCTCTGGCCGTTGCAGCCAACTGAGGAGTGAACCAGTGGATGGAAGACCTCTCTCTCTCCCTCTCTTGCTCTCTCTCTCCTTCTCTCTGTGTGTAACTCTTTGAAATAAATGAATGAATCTTAAAAAAAAAAAAAAAAAAGAATGATTGACATATAATATAAAACATTTTTAAGCTTCAAATTCTCAAGACTGACAATGAAAACAACAGAAACAGGCCATTATCAATTAGTACGTTCATTAAATGAGAACAGTTACCTCGTGGTAAAGCCTCGTGTCATTCATTCTAATAAGCACCCCATCAATTCTCAAGAAAAATCGCAGCAGCAGGAAAAAGCTAGAAGGCATCACTCTCTGAAAAAAAAAATGCATTAATTTCTTAAAAAATAGATATTTCATCAATTCACTAAAGGAAAAATTATTTTGTAAAAAAACAAAGGCATGGAAGAGGGCTGAATTACAAGTACAGATGCTCCTGGATTCACGATGGGGCTACATCCTAACAGACAGACCATAAGTTGAGAATATCCTAAGTAAAAGCTGCATTCAATACTCCAACCTACGAAACGTCACAGCTTAGCAACGCCGCTGGCTGCCTCCCCATCACAGGGCTGAATGCGAGTTGCAGCTTTTACTGCTGCTGCCCAGCATCACAACTGACCACCACACCCACACTGCCAGCCCAGGAGAAAACCAAAATTCACAGTTTGAAGTATGGTTTCTACTGAACGCCTACAGTTTTTGTCCTAGGGTAAAGTCAAAATATCTGAAGTTGAACCACTACTAAGTTAAGGACTATCTGTAAATAAAATTCTCTGACACAGAACTTCTTTAATTCTAGCTCAAACTAGCCTCAAAACCTTGTGCAAATTGTTTAAAATCCTAATTTTCAATTCCTACAATAGAAAAACATTTTTCTAGGTCAAAGAAATTGAGGTTTAAGTTACTTAAAACATCCCAAGCAATGTGAAATCATACTGCTTGTTTTAAAAAATGGCAGCACTGGGAGTAAACTTCAACACCAGTAGAACCAAAATGCACAAACCTAGTTCTTCGTTGCTACTCACTTGTGTTCACTTTACCTAAAATAAAGGCAAGAGAGCTTAAACTGAAGGCTCAAATTCAGCCAACCCACTAAACACTATTTCATATTGCCAAAGACAGGCTTATCAGAACATTAGAACATGTTCTCAATGTCTTTCATTTGTAGAACACCTACATATTCCTGTGCTTTCCAAATGTAACTATGAAGAAAGCCAGAAGTAGTTGAGATAGTAAGATGGGTGCTGGTGGCAACTAGGAAGGAATTGGATGGGGTGTGGGGTATTTAGAGCTTTAAAAAGAACATGTTTGCCAAGTCTTAGAAAATAACAACTAGAACATTATTAATTAGGATCTGGCTGCAAAGCCAAATCAAAAAGCATTTAGTGAAATCAACTTTTGTGCAGCAGGAATCCGTCTTATAAATATACTACAATACCATTTCACCAAGTTTAGCTTTTGTTTATGAAATGTGTTTACATGGATCGATACATGGATCGATAGATAAAAGGAAAAGACACAGGCCTATGTGCATGTACATATGTTGTAAGGAAAAGTTTACGATATTCACAAGTAAATGTTTGCTAAGAAAAAATATGCTTGACCATTTACTAAATAACAGGTCCTGGATATATAAATGAAAAGATAAAATCTCAGTGCTTAACAAGTGCATCAATATGGGAAATAAGCAAACAGTTAAAATGTTGTGGTAGTTGCAATAACAGAGGTATGTACAAGGCTGAATGAACACCCTGAGAAAGAAGTACCCAAGTCTGCTAAAGAAATTCAGAGAAGGCAATGCCTGAAGTTACCATGGAAAGAACAGAATAGCTGGGGATGGAAAAGAGAATTTCAAAAACAGCAAATAGTACAAAAAACACCAAGACACGAAATAGTAAGACACATCCAGAGAACCACTTAGAGCTCCGTCTAAGCTCAGGACAGCACTGATGAGGAAGGAAGAACCGACAGGATAACGCAGTACTGACAGTGGCGAGGCTGCCTGGACCAACGTTAGCCCCAGGCCCAGCTCTTTCCTGCCTTAGGACCTTCACACTCACTTTTCCTCCACCTGGCATATTCTGCCGATTATCTAAGTTTACCTGCCCTTCAGATCCTGCTAGGTCACCTCCACAGGGAGGCCTTTCGCCCCATTCTGTACCACAGCATGTTCCTCTTGTTATCCTCTCTTAGTTACAGATCTGGAACTATACTCTTGCTTAATGCCTCTCTCCCCACTGCATTGTGGGCTCCACTATGGTGAGAGTATCTGCTTTGCTTATCTCTATATCTTACT
The DNA here is from genome assembly GCF_051225735.1 of Oryctolagus cuniculus. Taxonomy (NCBI): domain Eukaryota; kingdom Metazoa; phylum Chordata; class Mammalia; order Lagomorpha; family Leporidae; genus Oryctolagus; species Oryctolagus cuniculus. The sequence continues at coordinate 31,008,246 of NC_142873.1, forward strand.
AGAAAAGTATCTAGCACATAGTAGGTGCTCATTAACTATCTGCTGAATGAAATAGAGGCTAAAAGCTACCTTTGCTGGGGGAAAATCTGGGTCTGTTCTAATTGAAAATAGCAATTAGAAGAACATTATTAACTAGAGTCTGGTTCCAAACTCGATTCAAGAAACATTTAGTGAATTCGACTTCGGTGCAGTAATAGTCAACAAAAAGATCCACTTTATAAACATGCTATACATTATTCATTCCACTGTATTAGCTTCTGCTTGTGAAATGCACTTATAATCCCAGGACTGACAGATAAAAGGAAAAGGCATGTGTGAGTATGACAGAGAGAGAGAGGGAGAGGGAGAGGGAGAAGGGGAGGCAGGGAGAGGCAGGGAGAGGTTTTTTCTGAGGGTATACATTCTGATGCAGCTAATCAGCAACTGGCTGAAAACCAAGGCTTGCAATGAAGGCTGGAGAAGAACCCAACTTACAACAACATCAGATGTCACCACAAATTAAAAAGCACATAATTACCTTACATTAAACAGAAGTGTTACTTATGGGAAAAACCGATTTGCAATATTTCTTCAAATTTCCAAATTAACTATTCAGTCACACTGGGTACAGCAGGGCAGCAAGCTGAACTTTCATTTTGGTAATGGCATGGTGACGAGATTAGAAATTAGGACAGCAGAGCTCCAGTGCCAGGTCCAGTTCTACCATAATTCACAGCACAGTTTGGGGCAGTCGTTCTCCCTACAGGATGTCTGGATTTGTGAGGCATTTTTGAACATTTAGCAAGTAAGAATCAGAGACAACAGATCTATGATGCACAGAACAACTCTACACAAAAAGTCCACTCAGTCTTGTACCCAACAAAACTTTCAAATATCTCACCTACCATTGATATAAGGGGGTGGGGGGGACCTACTCGTAATTATTATCTGGCCTTAGAACCTAATTCCATTCTACATGTAAATAAAAAATTCACTCAGTTATCCAGGAGAAAAGTACCTTATGCATTAAGGAACTTAATGTAACATTAAGGACTTTAGAGTCACCCATCATTTTGGAAAACTGCGCCCCCAGTGGCAGCGTCGTTTGTGCCATCTGAGTCACTCATCCATACTTGCTATGCACTGCCTACTTCTGTAGCTGTCACACTCATAGTGACTCAATATAAAACAGAAGTTTCTGACAACTCCATTACATCTTTAGTGCAGTCACATTATATTTACATACTGAAATATATATCATTTTATTCTAAATTAATTTCCTTTTATATTCTTTTTAAAAAGATTTATTTATTTATTTATTTGAAAGAGTTACACAGAGAGAAGGAGAAGCAGAGAGAGAGAGAGAGTGAGAGTGAGAGAGAGAGAGAGAGTCTTCCATCGCTGATTCACTTCCAAGCTGGCCACAATGGGTGGAGCTGCACTAATCCGAAGCCAGGAGCCAGGAGCCAGGAGCCAGGAGCTTCTTCCAGGTCTCCCACATGAGTGCAGAGGCTGAAGGACTTAGGCCATCTTCTATTGCTTTCCCAGCCCACAACAGAGAGCTGGATCGGAAGTGGAGCAGCTGGGTCTTGAACCGGCACCCATATGGGATGCCAGTATTGCAGGCAGCAGCTTTACCCACAGCAACGGCCCTTATTTCCCTTTTATCTTATAATTAGGATATCATTTTGATTTATTAGAAAGAAGGCTGATTTATTAGAAAGAATTTTACTTTGGGGGAGTAACATATCTATGAGTTAGTATTTTAGCTTACAGGTTTGATTTTTTTAAAAAGGACAAGGCAGGTGACGAAAATTGAAAACCAGTAACTTAAGGCAAAACTTACTCAACCACCCCAGGTCTCCCTCTTCATCTGTTAAGATGGGATGTGGGGCCGGCACTGTGATGTAGCAGGTAAAGCCACCACCTGCAGGGCCAGCATCCTATATGGGTGCCGGTTTGAGTCCTGGCTGATAGACTTCTGATGCAGCTCTCTGCTATGGCCTGGGAAGGCAGCAAAAGATGGCCCAAGCCTTTGGGTCCCTGCATGCCTGTGGGAGACCCGGAAAAAGCTCCTGGCTCCTGGCTTCGTACTGGCACAGCTCCAGCCTTTGCAGCCACCTGGGGAGTGAACCAGGGGATGGAAGACTCTCTCCCTCCCTCTCTCTCTCTCTCTCTCTGTCTTGCTCTCTGCTTCTCTGTGACTTTCAAATAAATAAATTTTAAAAAATAATAGTTAAATTCTCTTAAAAAAAGATGTAAAGAAACAATCTCGAAGCCTCATCTTAGTGTAAAATTTGACAGTTCTATAGGACTGTATTTCTAACAAAAGCTCTCTGTGCACAGGCACAGGCACTACGAATTCTCTGCACAGCTAAGATGAAGGATTTGCTGCTGCCCAGTAAACTCGGAAGCTACGTGAAACACAGGAGCAGAGGCAGACAACATTCACTCCTGACTCTACTTGCAATGAATAGCAACAGCCATTTCAGACCACCAAGGAACTTGCCATTATTTGAAAGAAAAAATTACTTCATTTGAAAGTTAAAAATACATTAAATGCATGAAATAGGTTCTCTTTGCCTATCTATTATTAGAACAACTGTACAAGCCATAAGCAGAATGTTAAGGACACAAAACTGAAACCTAAACACTGCCAAGAGAAGCCGAGTTAGAAATACAAAAGAAACATGCTCTCAACCTGATCTTTCCTCTGGGGACCTGAACCACAAGGAAATTATTATTTTAAGAAAAAAGGGGGGGGGGCAAGATGGCGGAATAGGAAGGGAGCACACTGATAGTCCGGGAAGAGACAGTTTAATAAAAGTGGAGATACTGTGCCAAAGCCACGGCTCACTAGGCTTATCCTCCGCCTTGCGGCGCCAGCACACCGGGTTCTAGTCCCGGTTGGGGTGCCGGATTCTGTCCCGGTTGCCCCTCTTCCAGTCCAGCTCTCTGCTGTGGCCAGGGAGTGCAGTGGAGGATGGCCCAAGTACTTGGGCCCTGTACCCCATGGGAGACCAGGATAAGTATCTGGCTCCTGCCATTGGATCAGCACAGTGCGCCGGCCGCAGCACGCCAGCTGCGGTGGCAACTGGAGGGTGAACCAATGGCAAAGGAAGACCTTTCTCTCTGTCTCTCTCTCTCACTGTCCACTCTGCCTGTCAAAAAAAAAAAAAAAAAAAAGAAGAAGAAGAAGAAAAAGAAAAAAGTGGAGATACTGCAGGTTCAAGGAAGAGTTGGGGAAGAAACAGCAGAGGAAACTCTTCCGGAACTAGTGATTCATGGTGGACCTGCTTGGAGGGCATGGGAGCCCACGGCTCAGGACACCAGAGGCAGAATCAACACATCAGCGCTGGAATTCGAGGTGAGCCGAACCTCAATAGCCCGAAACACTGGCAGGAAAAGCGGAAGGAGGAGCCTAGAGGGAACGAAGCTTGAAGCCCCATGGGGGAAAGTTCACCAGGCTAACTAGAAGAGAGAGGAAAAAAAAAAAAAGTGACTGGTATGGACACGAGTTTCTCTCTCTCTGCTCACCTCTCAAAGGCGAGCAAGACAAAGAGCAGGCGCCACCTTGGACATACGTAAAAGCAGCGTGACCTCAGGCTGCACCCGCCCTCAGCCAAGCAGAAAAACCTGACTCAGATGGGATGAAATAACAGGAGATTAGGACCTAGTGAATGTGTGGTGCTAATGCACTGAGACTGTGATAAAAGAGACAGTGGGTGAGAGAACTCACGGAGTTCAAGTGAGTACTCTCCAGAGACCCTACACTTCGGTAACCTTGGCAACCCAGCGGGAGACTGCAGGCGAATTTGAGCCCACACTGAGGGCAGTGCAGGCAAATGAGATACCCACAGGAGCCAGAGATCAGAAGCTGACTACCTTAAATTCCACTCAGCTGTGCAGAATTACTTCCCTTCTGAATCAAAAAGAGAGAGAGAGAGAGAGAGATTTACCACACATAACCTGGGAGTGTCACCTTTGGCACAGCCTTAACTCTGAGGAACCAAACAGAGCTCTCGGGCCACACCCATCTCAAGCCTCTAAGGCTCCAACAAAAGTAGACAGTCCACTTAATACAGTCATAGTATAACAAGGAAAAAATACCACAGCAAGGGAAGAAGAATCCAAAGGATATCTCCACAATGCCAAGCAACAAACGCAGAAACCAAGGAAACAAGAACAAGGAAGACATTATGACTCCCCCAAATGAACAAACAACCCAAGCCAAGATTCTGAAGATGATGAGACGGGAGAAATGCAAGATACGGATTTCAAAAAATTTATGATAAGAACATTTAGAAGTTTTCAAAAACAAATGCTTGAGCTATGAAAATCCTTACTAGACAGGATAGAAAATCTCTCTCGTGTAAATGAAATCTTAAGGAGGAATCAAAATGAAATGAAGAACTCAATAGATCAAATGACAAACACATTAGAGAGCCTTAAAAACAGAGTCAGTGAAGCAGAAGAGAGAATATCGGACTTAGAAGACAGAGCACAGGAAAGTATACAGTCAAACCAAAGAAAAGAAGAGGAAATTAGAAATCTAAAAAATATTGTCAGGAATCTACAGGATACTATTAAAAAAACCAACATTAGGGTTCTAGGAGTTCCTGAAGGCATGGAGAGGGAGAAAGGATTAGAAGGCCTTTTTAGTGAGATACTAGCAGAAAATTTGCCAGGTTTGGAGAAGGACAGAGAGACATCCTAGTACAGGAAGCTCATAGAACCCCTAATAAACATGACCAAAAGAGATCCTCACCACAACACATTGTAATTAAACTCACCACAGTGAAACATAAAGAAAATATCCTAAAATGTGCAAGAGAGAAATGTCAGATTACTCTCAGAGGATCTCCAATTAGACTTACCACTGACTTCTCATCAGAAACCCTACAGGCTGAGGGAAGGGAGAGATATAGCCCAAGTACTAAGAGAGAAAAACTGCCTGCAAAGCTCTTATTTGTGAATGAAGGTGAAATAAAGACCTTTCATAGCAAACAGAAATTGAAAGAATTTGTCGCCACTCGTCCAGCCCTGCAAAAGATGCTTAAAGATGTGTTACACACAGAAACACAGAAACAAGGTCATCAATATGAAAGAAGATAAAGGAAGGAAACCTCACAGCAAAAGATCACAGGAAGTTCAAAGCATATATTAGAAAATATCTTTGGCAAATGGCAGGGCAAAGTTACTACTTATCAATAGTCACATTGAACGTTAATGGCCTGAATTGTCCAGTTAAAAGACACCGATTGGCTGATTGGGTTAAGGAACAAAACCCATCCATTTACTGCTTACAAGAAACACATCCTTTCCAACAAAGATGCATACAGGCCGGCGCCGCAGCTCACTAGGCTAATCCTCTGCCTTGAGGCGCCGGCACACTGGGTTCTAGTTCTAGTCGGGGCGCCAGATTCTGTCCCGGTTGCCTCTCTTCCAGGCCAGCTCTCTGCTGTGGACCGGGAGTGCGGTGGAGGATGGCCCAAGTCATTGGGCCCTGCACCACATGGGAGACCAGGACAAGCACCTGGCTCCTGGCTTAGGATCACTGTGGTGAGCTGGCTGCAGCGCACCAGCTGCAGCGGCCATTGGAGGGTGAACCAACGGCAAAGGAAGACCTTTCTGTCTCTCTCACTGTCCACTCTGCCTGTCAAAAAAAAAAAAAAAAAATGCATACAGACTGAAAGTGAAAAGCTGGAAAAAGATATACCATGCCAACAGAAATGAAAAAAGAGCAGGTGCAGCCATCTTAATATCAGACAAAATAAACTTTAATACAAAAACTGTGAAGAGAGACAAAGAGGGGCACTATATAATGATTAAGGGATCAATTCAACAGGAAGATATAACAATTATCAATGTATATGCACCTAATTACAGGGCACCAGTTTATCTAAAAGATTTGGTAAGGGACTTAAAGGGAGACTTAGACTCCAATACAATAGTACTGAGGGACTTCAATACTCCACTCTCAGAAATAGATCAACCGGACAGAAGATCAACAAGGAGACAGTAGATTTAAACGACACCATAGCCCAAATGGATCTAACAGATATCTACAGAACTTTTCATCCTACACATAAAGAATTTACATTCTTCTCAGCAGTACATGGAACCTTCTCTAGGATGGACCACATACTAGGCCATAAAGCAAGTCTCAGCAAATTCAAAAGAATTAGAATCATACGATGCAGCTTCTCAGACCATAGGGGAATGAAGTTGGAAATTAGCAACTCAGAAATTCCTAGAGCATATGCAAACACATGGAGATTGAACAACATGCTCCTGAATGAACACTGGGTCATAGAAGAAATCAAGAGAGAAATTAAAAACTTTCTGGAAGTAAATGAGGATAACAGCACAACATACCAAAACTATGGGATATGGCAAAAGCAGTGTTAAGAGGAAAGTTTATAACAAGAGGTGCCTACATCAAGAAATTGGAAAGGCACCAAAGAAATAAGCTTTCAAAATCATCTCAATGATCTAGAAATTCTGCAGCAAACCAGACCCAAATCTAGTAGGAGAAGAGAAATAATTAAAATCAGAGAAGAAATCAATAGGATTGAATAAAAAAAAATTACAAAAAATCAGCCAAATGAGGAGCTGGTTTTTTGAAAAAATAAACAAAAAAAAAATGTTTTTTTTTTTGACAGGCAGAGTGGACAGTGAGAGAGAGAGACAGAGAGAAAGGTCTTCCTTTGCCATTGGTTCACTCTCCAATGGCTGCCGCGGCTGGCGAGCAGCAGCCGGCGCACCGCGCTGATCCAATGGCAGGAGCCAGGTACTTATCCTGGTCTCCCATGGGGTGCAGGGCCCAAGTACTTGGGCCATCCTCCACTGTACTCCCTGGCCACAGCAGAGAGCTGGCCTGGAAGAGGGGCAACCGGGACAGAATCCGGCGCCCTGACCAGGACTAGAACCTGGTGTGCCGACACCGCAAGGCGGAGGATTAGCCTAGTGAGCCACAGCGCCGGCCAATAAACAAAACTGACACCCCATTGGCCCAACTAACTAAAAAAAGAAAGGACCCAAATCAATAAAATCAGAGATGAAAAAGGAAACGTAACAACAGACACCACAGAAATAAAAAAAATCATCAGAAATTACTACAAGGACTTGTATGCCAGCAAACAGGGAAATCTATCAGAAATGGATAGATTCCTGGACACATGCAACCTACCTAAATTGAACCAGGAAGACATAGAAAACTTAAACAGACCCATAACTGAGACAGAAATTGAAACAGTAATAAAGGCCCTCCCAACAAAGAAAAGCCCAGGACCAGATGGATTCACTGCTAAATTCTACCAGACATTTAAAAAGAACTAACTATTCAGAACATTCGAAAAAGAGGGAATCCTCCCAAATTCTTTCTATGAAGCCAGCATCACCTTAATTCCTAAGCCGGAAAAAGATGCACTGAAAGAAAATTACAGACCAATATCCCTGATGAACATAGATGCAAAAATCCTCAATAAAATTCTGGCCAATAGAATGCAACAACACATCAGGAAGATCATCCACTCGGACCAAGTGGGATTTATCCCTGGTATGCAGGGATGGTTCAATGTTCGCAAAATAATCAATGTGATATACCACATTAACAGACTGCAGAAGAAAAACCATATGATTATCTCAATAGACGCAGAGAAAGCATTTGACAAAATACAACACCCTTTCATGATGAAAACTCTAAGCAAACTGGGTATGGAAGAACATTCCTCAATACAATCAAAGAAATTCATGAAAAACCCACGGCCAACATTCTATTGAATGGGGAAAAGTTGGAAGCATTTCCACTGAGATCTGGTACCAGACAGGGATGCCCACTCTCACCACTGCTATTCAATATAGTTCTCGAAGTTTTAGCCAGAGCTATTAGGCAAGAAAAAGAAATTAAAGGGATACAAATTGGGAAGGAAGAACTCAAACTATGCCTCTTTGCAGAAGATATGATTATTTAGGGGATCCAAAGAAGTCTACTAAGAGACTATAAGTCTACTAAGAGACTATTGGAACTCATAGAAGAGTTTGGCAAAGTAGCAGGATATAAAATCAATGCACAAAAATCAACAGCCTTTGTATACACAGGCAATGCCACGGCTGAGAAAGAACTGCTAAGATCAATCCCATTCACAATAGCTACAAAAACAATCAAATACCTTGGAATAAACTTAAAGATCTCTACGATGAGAATTACAAAACCTTAAAGAAAGAAATAGAAGAGGATACCAAAAAATGGAAAAATCTTCCATGCTCATAGATTGGAAGAATCAATAGCATCAAAATGTCCATTCTCCCAAAAGCAATTCATAGATTCAATGTGATACCAATCAAAATACCAAAGACATTCTTCTCAGACCTGGAAAAAATGATGCTGAAATTCATATGGAGACACAGGAGACCTCGAATAGCTAAAGCAATCTTGTACAACAAAAACAAAGCTGGAGGCATCACAAAACCAGATTTCAGGATATACTACAGGGCAGCTGTTATCAAAACAGCATGGTACTGGTACAGAAACAGATGGATAGACCAATGGAACAGAATTGAAACACCAGAAATCAATCCAAACATCTACAGCCAACTTGTATTTGATCAAGGAGCCAAAAACCAATCCCTGGAGTAAGGACAGTCTATTAATAAATGGTGCTGGGAAAACTGGAACTGGATTTCCATGTGCAGAAGCATGAAGCAAGACCCCTACCTTTCACCTTACACAAAAATCCACTCAACATGGATTAAAGACTTAAATCTATGACCCGACACCATCAAATTATTAGAGACCATTGGAGAAACCCTGCAAGATATAGGTACTGGCAAAGACTTCTTGGAAAAGACCCCGGAACCACAGGCAGTCAAAGCCAAAATTAACATTTTTGATTGCTTCAAATTGAGAAGTTTCTGTACTGCAAAAGAAACAGTCAGGAAAGTGAAGAGGCAACTGACAAATGGGAAAAAATATTTGCAAACTATGCAACAGATAAAGGGTTAATAACCAGAAACTACTTAGAGATCAAGAAACTCCACAACATCAAAACAAACAACCCACTTAAGAGATGGGCCAAGGACTTCAATAGACATTTTTCAAAAGAGGAAATCCAAATGGCCAACAGGCACATGAAAAAATGTTCAGGATCCCTAGCCATCAGGGAAATGTAAATCAAAACCACAATGAGGTTTCACCTCACCCCAGTTAGAATGGCTCACATTCAGAAATCTACCAACAACAGATGCTGGCAAGGATGTGGGGAAAATGGGACACTAACCCACTGTTGGTGGGAATGCAAACTCGTAAAGCCACTATGGAAGTCAGTCTGGAGATTCCTCAGAAACCTGAATATAACCCTGCCATACAACCCAGCCATCCCACTCCTGGGAATTTACCCAAAAGAAATTAAATTGGCAAATAAAAAAGCTGTCTGCACCTTAATGTTTATTGCAGCTCGATTCACAATAGCTAAGACCTGGAATCAACCCAAATGCCTATCAACAGTAGACTGGATAAAGAAATTATGGGACATGTACTCTATAGAATACCATACAACATCAAAAACAATGAAATCCGGTCATTTGCAACAAAATGGAGGATTCTGGAAAACATCATGCTGAGTGAATTAAGCCAGTCCCAGAGGGACAAATATCATATGTTCTCCCTGATTGGTGACAACTAACTGCGCACCAAAAAGGAAACCTGTTGAAGTGAAATGGACACTATGAGAAACACTGACTTGATCAGCCCTTGTCCTGACTGTTGATGTACAATTTAATACTTTATCCCTTTTAGTATTTTTTTGTTCTACTTAATACTATTGGCTGAACTCTGTAATTAACACACAATTATTCTTAGGTGTTTAAATTTAACTAAAAAATGATTCCTGTTTAATATAAGAGTGGGACTAAGAGAGGGAGGAGATGTACAATTTGGGACATGCTCAAGCTGACTTGCCCCAAATGGTAGAGTTAGAAATGTACCAGGGGATTCCAATACAATCCCATCAAGGTTGCATATACCAATGCAATCTCACTAGTCCAAGTGATCAATTTCAGTTCACAATTGATCACCCTGATAGGTATAAGAGTCAAAGGGATCACACAGACAAGACTAGTGTCTGCTAATACTAACTGACAGATAAAATCAAAAAGGGAGAGAACGATCCAACATGGGAAGCGGGATACACAGCAGACTCATAGAATGGCAGATGTCCTAAACAGCACTCTGGCCTCAGAATCAGCCCTTAAGGCATTCAGATCTGGCTGAAGAGCCCATGAAAGTATTTTAGGCATGGAAAGCCAAGACACTCTGGCAAAAAAAAAAAAAAAAAACAACACCTAAATGAAAGATCTCCACGAGTGAGATCCCAGTGGAAAGAACGGGGCCATCAAAGAAGGAGGTACCTTTCTCTGAAGGGAGGAGACAACTTCCACTTTGATTATGACCTTGTCTGAATGGGACTGAAGTCGGTGAACTCAAAAGGCTTCCACAGCCTTGGCAACTCATGACTAGAGCCTAGGGAGATTATTGACGCCATAAACAAGAGTGTCAAATTGTTAAGTCAACAACAGGAGTCACTGTGTACTTCTCCTCACGTGGGATCTCTGTCCTTAATGTGTTGTCCAATGTGAATTAATGCTATAACTAGTACTGAAACAGTACTTTACACTTTATGTTCTGTGTGGGTGCAAACTGATGAAATCTTTACTTAATCTATACTAAACTGATCTTCTGTATATAAAGATAATTGAAAATGAATTGATGTGAATGGAATGGGAAAGGGAGTGGGAGATTGGAGGATTGCGAGTGGGAGGGAAGTTGGGGGGGGGGGTGGCGGGGGACGCCATTGTAATCCATAAGCTGTACTTTGGAAATTTTTATTTACTAAATAAAAGTAAAAAAAAAAAGCTTACCTAGATACAGAACTGAAAATTTAAGGTAGGAAAAAATAGTTCCAGTTTGTATTATTTCAACAGCATTTATTTTCAGAGTATCTCATAATTATTATGGAAACCAAGAAATAAACATTCATAAGTGACCACTTTTGAAATTCTAAAATAATTAAAAATATTGCAACTTTCCTACCAAAGTTAAAACACCAAGTAAAAGCAAGGAATAACTCTCACCACTGCTCCTGATGATTGCAAGAACAATTTGAAAGACAGATGATACAAAAAAGGAAAACTCACATGTGATAAAAAAGAAAAAACTAATTTCCATACATTCTATAACCCCAAACTCCTAGCAAAAATAAAAGATACAGGGTGGTCCTTGACATATATATAGCTCCTTGAAAAGCCTCCTTAAACTAAACATAACCTGTGATGGTAAGGACTGTATTTGAAAGCAATTAGGAAAACATAGATATAAGTCAGGGAAAGCATTAAGTTGTTTTTTTTTTTTTTTAAAGGTCAATTAAATGATTGTTTTAAGTGGGCTCTAAATGGAAAGAACCTGACAAGGGCTTTGGAAATGATCATCTCACTTCATTCTTGCAGTGGCCAGTAATACGACAGTCTGAATCAGTTACCAATTCTTACGACCACGACTTCAGAAAACACATCCATGTTCATCTTGTTCTACTGTTATGCCCTTGCTTCATTTGGCTGGAGAAACTTATAAAACTAAAAATTCAGGGGCCACCTCCCTCGCCTTCTCCCTCCAGTCTCACATATGTCTATCCAGCTTTACAGGCAACAAAAACACACAAAGTATATCATGTATATAGCCCAACAAGAAAAACAGTGCTAAAGGCCAACTGAATCTCTAATTCATCTAGATAATGCTGATAAACTCCAGGTGTGCATCCCTGGAACAGAGGAAGACTTTCCTACATTCCATCCCCTTTACTCCCATCAGCACCAAAGCATCTCTCCCTCTGTCAAAGGGCAAACCATCCACCCATGATCCTAGAGATTACGAAAAGGAGCAGAGTCAAACTGATTCAAGGTGTGATTTGATCTTGGGCAAGTCACTTAATACCTCTGACCCTCCATTTCCTCATCTGCAAAACAAGGATATGAAAGTATTTGCCGTATAGAATTTTGCAGATTAAATGAAAAATTGCAGGTATCCAACATGGTGTTTCACTCCCCCCTCTCCTCATTCATTCCTAGTTTCCTGCCTGCATCCATATTCACCAGGCTAGTCTTTGCTTGTGGAGAAGGTAACAACTTCATTTGTACACATCCCACTACCTCTAAGTCAGAACTACCCCTTTATTCCATTTAAAACAGTATCTGCTACTTGTTACAAAGAAACCAACTCAAAAAAACATTATTCTAACAAAATTTTTTCCATGCATTCTTAAAAATACAATCCTATCACCTAATTTACAAAAGTTTCCACAAGGTAGGAAGAAAAAGCAAGTTAACAACTCACTCTGGTTTGAGGCTGCTTTCTCTAAGACATACACGTTCATGCCCATATCCTAACTCTCTCATCCACAAAAACACATGTGGCTCCCACACACCTACACACTTGTTTACTGTATAGTGGCAGACACTCACTTGGATGCAAATGGTCACTCAGATATGCAAACTCATAATGAATATTCAACACAGACAATTCAGTTAGGAGGGTAGGAAAGTGGGGAGGTACATGACTGGATAGGTTGAAGAATGAATATAAGTGAAAAACAGTATATCTGAAGAGGGTTATAAGTGAGCAAAGGGTAAGTTGCTATGAAAATAACTATACAGAAGAACAAATTAGAGAGAAAATAACTATCCAAGGGCAGGCATTTGGTGCAGTGGTTAAGTAACTACTTGGGATACCCACAACCCATATTGGAGTGCCTGGTTTGAGTCACCCACTTCCAATCCAGTTTTCTGCTAATGCACACACTGGGAGGAAGCCAGGGATAGCTCAACTATCTGGTCTCTGCCACCCACATGGGAGGCCCAGATTAAGTTCCAGGCTCCAGGCTTCAGCCTGGTCCAAACCAGCTGTTGTGGGCATTTGGAGAGTGAAACAATAGTTTTAATCTGTGTGTCTCTCTTTCAAATAAAAGAAAAAAATATCTAATGCTGGAATAATAATATATATCAGATGACACAAAGAAAACTCTGTAGCTAACCAACTTCAACACTTTAGATAAACTAATCATTTGGGCCTTGTCTATGAAACTAGACTGGACTAAATGATTCCCTAAAAATCCATTACAACACTAAGATTTATGATTTTTGCAAAAAGAAATTGACTCCAAGACAAATTTATTAATGCTTTAGTATTACTGTTTTCATTCTTTATTGCTTAAATCAAAATATCCACAATCAATATGTTCCAAAACCAATGTTTGATGTTGGGGTCTCTGTCTTCTATAGAGCTCATGAAAAGTACTATAATCAAAAGGTTTAAAAAATAATACTTACTATGGAAGAATGGAAAAGGGATATTTAATGTTGCCTAGGGGAGTTGTGAAAGGCCTTACGGAAGAGTTGAATTTTAGCTGTATCTTTAATAAAAAGCTTCAGTCTAGGTTCTTTTGGAAAGTGTTAGAAATCCAATTATAGCTTGGTAGTAAATAAATAACTGGCAATGACCTACTACTATTCCTTTTAAGTGCATTCCACCACTAATAGTATGAATGGAAGTAATCTACCTTCCTCTTATAGAAAACAATGCGACTATGCTGTAAATTGAAGAAGTTATTTAATGATTTGCTACAATTCTAACACAGGTTATTTTAAAAACATAATATCCACCTTCTGTCTGAAAATCCCACCAATATCATTTTTAACTTAAACTGTAAAAATTAACTGATAGTCTTCATTCAACTTAAATAAGCAAACAAATTACAAAGTTGACAGGTCTATTAAAAATGCTTTGATAAGATCTTAAAACTGTATTAAAATTTTGTGAATTTTCTAATGGACATTCAATAATATACACTGTATAGACCCAAGTGAAACTATATATATCATCATCGTAAGACTCAGTGTGTTTCAAAGTTAAGTGCTTTATTTCTGTCCAATGGTACAAATGGGAGACAGACATGATTTTAAACAAAAATCATAATACTCACAATTTTCACACTCAAGCTTGAAACTCCATGATCATGAAGTTCATCCTCAAATAGAAGAACTTCTTCAAAAAACTTAATTTGTTCTCTGGCTTTCAACTTCTCTGTATCTATATGATCTGTCGTAGGTACAACCTAAAAGAAAAAGTTTAAGCAGCAGCATTTTAGGAAAAAAAAAAAATGTAAGGAACTACAGAGACACAGGAAAGTAGTTTCTCCAATCATCTTTTCTGCTACACTAGAGCACAGTTCTAAATTTGGCAGTTACCAGCAGACTTTGAAACACTGAAGTCATTACAGATACCTGATATCAGTTTCATAAAAAAATTATATCAAATTTATCATCTTTCATACAAGTCAGATTAAAATCAAATGTTTTGTTATTATGAGAAAATCAATTAACTAAAAATCAGTACATGCGATGAATTACTACTATTATAAAAGATCAAAGCAATTTTGTGTTATGAAGTCCACTGTTAGGGGGCTGGTGCCTTGGCGTAGTAGGTTAAGCCTCTGCCTGCCATGTTGGCATCCCATATTCCCATACGGGCAATGGTTTGAGTCCCGGCTGCTCTACCTCCAATCCAGCTCTCTGCTCATGGCCTGGGAAAGCAGCAGAGCATGGTGCAAGTGTTTGGGTCCCTGCACCCACGTGAGCCCTAGAAGAAGCTCCAGGCTCCTGGCTTCAGATCAGCCCACCTCTAGCTGTTGTGGTGATTTGGGGAGTGAACCAGCAGATGGAAGATCTCTCTGTCTCTCCCTGTCTCTGTAACACTGCCTTTCAAATAAATAAATAAATCTTTAAAAAAAAGGTCCACTTTTTAAAAATTCATTTGGAATTTGAAAATATCTTCCACTAGAATATTATATATCTTAGATCTCCAATCTACTTTCCCAAACCTACAAACAAAATAGTTTAAATAACGAGATAAATAAGAACTTTTTTAAAAATTCCGAAGGAAAGGCCAGCTCTGTGGCATAGAGGTTAAGCCTCCACCTACAGTGCCAGCATCCCATCTGAGGGCAGGGTCAAGTCCCAGCTGTTCCACTTCCAATCCAGCTCCCTGCGAATGGCCTGGGAAAGCAGCAGAATGTGGCCCAAGTACTTGGGCACCTGCACCCATGTGGGAGACCCGGAAGAAGCTCCTGGCTTTGGATCGGCCCAACTCTGGCCATTGTGGTCATTTGGAGAGTGAACAAGTGGATGGAAGATAAAATAATTTTCACTTCCAGTTGTATGAAGTACTTAAAGCAGACAAACTCACATAAATATGAAGGAGAATGGCAGTTGCAGGGGTGGGAGAAATGGAGGGTCTAGTGGGTGTAGCATTTCAGTTTTCCAAGGTGTAAAAGTTCTGGAGTTTGGTTATACAACTAACACTTATATACCTAACACTTTCGAACTCAATACTTAGTGATATATACCTAACACTTCTGAACTCAATACTTAGTGACAAGATACTAAATTTAATGCTCAAGATATTAAAGAACATTGACCTGGGCAAATGTTCCAGTGTGCTTTTTCAAAAACAATAAAAAAAGCTTTTTAACTACTTGAACATTAAGTACATGTTTTATTCCTAAAACAGCACAAGCAGGAGAGGCAGGCTTTTAACTTCAATTACCCTACAAATCTATTCAGTTATTTAACAGCAAAGAAGAAAACAGTCATACATCAAAAGGTTACTATGGGCCAGGTACAGCACTGATTTGTTTTCTCATCACATTCTTATGCCATAATCTTAGGTGCATAAGGCAGTCTAGCTCATAAATGGCGAGGCTGGATTTGATTGCAGCCAGGTGAGTACAACTCAGCAAGTGGCTCTCCTTTCTCACATCATGGTACAACTCAGAGTAATAGGTTAAACAACCCAAAAGACAAAACACTAAAACACACACACACACACACACACACACCAGCCTCCAGTAACTGCAAAGCAAGAATTTAAAGACAAAGGAGGGGTTGGCACTGTGGCATAGTGGGTTAACACCCTGGCCTGAAGCACCAGCTTCCCATATGGGTGCCGGTTCGAGACCTGGCTTTTCCACTTCTGATCCAGCTCCCTGCTATGGCCTGGGAAAGCAGTACAAGATGGCCCAAGTCCTTGGGCCCCTGCACCCGCGTGGGAGACCCAGAGGAAGCTCCTGGCTTCAGACTGGCACAACTCTGGCCATTGCGCCAATTGGGGAGTGAACCATCAGATGGAAGACCTCTCTCTCTCTCTTCCTCTCCTCTCTGTGTAATTCTTTCAAGTAAATAAATTAATTAAAAAATAAATAAATTTAAAAAAAGAAAGAAAGAAAAAATAAATAAATAAAGACAAAGGAAAGGCTTCATTTTAATACCTCATTCTGACACTCTTACTATACATATAAAATATATCCGCCTATGGGGCCTGCACTATGGTGTAGTGGGTTAAACCTTCCTCTGCAGTGCCAGCATCCCAAATGGGTGCTGGTTCTACTACTGGTTGCTCCACTTCTGATCCAGTTCTCTGCTATGGCCTGGGAAAGCAATGGAAGATGGTCCAAGTTCTTAGGCTCCAATACCCAGTGGGAGACACAGAAGCACCTGGTTCCTGGCTTCAGATCAGCCCAGCTCAGGCCATTGCAGCCATTTGGGAAATGAACCAGCAGATGGAAAACCTCTCTCTCTCCCTGTCTGTAGGTCTACCTCTCAAATGAACATTTAAAAACACACACACACACACACACACACACACACATATATATATATATACACACATATATATATCCCCACCTACACAAACACTTCCTGAACATATCAGAGATTATGAATGGTGTTTTGAGGAAGGGCTAAAGAATTAAAGAATTGGGGCCTACGCTGTGGCATAGCAGGTGAGGCTGTCCCCTGCAATGCCGGCATCTCACGTGGCTGCCGGTTCAAGTCCCAGCTGTTCCACTTCCAATCCAGCTCTCTGCTATAGCCTGGTAAAGGAGTAGAAGATGGCCCAAGTTCTTGGGCCCCTGCAACTGCATGGGAGACCCGGAAGAAGCTCTTGGCTACTGGCTTTGAAACGGTGCAGTGGCCACTTGGGGAGTGAACCAGCAGATGGAAGACCTTTTCTCTCTCTCTCTCTCTCTGCCTCTCCTTCTCTCTCTGTGTAACTCTTTCAAATAAATAAATAATTCCTTAAAAAAAAAAAAAGAATTAAAGAATGAAAAGCCTCAACCAATATTATAAGAAAAAAACAAAACAAAAGTCCTTAGGGTCCAATGGAGTAATATTAACAAATGTTCTTTAAAAATAAGCTACAGCATATATTGCTTGCGTATCACCATATGTCACAGAAGAGCCACATGCTTTAAAAACTTGAACCTATCTCATTATCTATAAAATAATAAGGTTATTTTGAAAATTAACCCTATAAGGTTATTTTGAAAATTAAACAACAAAGCCCTAACAAATTTTCTTGGAAAAGAGTCACCCTGTTTTTTAAGCAATAAAACAAGACATTCATCAACTCTAAACCACAAAGCAAGAATATTTAGACAATATTTTCTTTTAATCCTGGTATATTAGTAATATTACTTTAGTTCCCTGATATTTGAGATATGTTATCATAATAATAACAGCTCCATTTACTGAGATTTTATTATATAACAGATGCTGTGCTAACTCCTTCACATATGTAATTTTATTTAATATCTCACAAGTGGTGTGATTACCAGTTTACAAAAACTGGAAAAGAAGGATAAGCAACATTAAACTACTTTTCCAAGATGGTAAATGGTGGTGCTGGAATTTGAACCCGACTATTTAGCCAAAGCCTGAGCTCGTTGCCACCAGGGCACACATGATCACATTGCTGTTTACTAGCCACGCCCTAGGGTAAATTACACTACAGGCTGAAGTGTCAATAAGAGAGCACCAAAAATACATTCTCCTCCTACTACGCTTACACTTCCTGGTTTGCTGCCATGGCTTCTGCTCCTTGGTCACAGGTAATACTACTTCACAGGGGCCAGTGCTGTGGCATGGCAGTTAAAGCCATCACCTGCAGTGCTGGCATCCCATATGGGCACCAGTTCAAATCCCAGCTGCTCCTCTTCCGATCCAGTTCTCTGCTATGGCCTCAGAAAGCAGTAGAAGATGGCCCAACTCCTTGGGCCCCTGCATCCACATGGAGACCCAGAAGAAGCTCCTGGCTCCTGGCTTCAGATCTGCGCAGCTGTAACTGTTGCAGCCATCTGGGGAGTGAACCAGTGGATAGAAAATCTCTCTCTCTACCTCTCCTCTCTCTTTGTGTAATGCTGACTTTCAAATAAATAAATAAATCTTTAAAAAAAATATTGCTTCATAGTCTCATTGCATGAAAGTAAAACAAGTGCCAATTTTCTCACTCCTGCAATGAAACGTCGAATGGCCTATCCTCTCTGCAAACTTTTCCACTCAGTAAAGGAGGAGAACACTAATCTATGAAGGGCTGTAATGACTTGAAATAACTTTGCCCTCCCGAGAATACAAAGGAGGAATTTTTGTCTGTTCTCTTCTACACCCTTGGCTCTTGGGATTAGGGCCTGGTACAGAGTAGAGCTCAAGAAATATTTATTAAATGATTGAACACATGTTCTCTCAAAAAGCTGTTTCTGTCATGGAAGCACAGAGAAATATTTAAAGCTTGAAATGATGGAGAGCCAGAAACTGACTACAAAAATTATTAAGTTTCTGCTATGAATGTCTACCTTCTTTAGACTCCAAAAATCTTTGCAGAGATAAGGAGCCCACATTCAACTTCAACATTTCTGTGCAAGCATAAACATAACAACATAGAGTCTTCAATAATTACTTTTAACATAAACCATTTCCACTGAAGTAATTTTGCTCTACATAATAATCTGTAATAATAATAATCGATCCTAATGACTCCCTGTGACAGACATGTAATTTAAGGAAATATTCTTCATTTCAGTCATACTGTAAGATTTCAAAATATAGCAAAGCTCCCAATATAAAACCTACCAATTCTACCTTTCTAATATCATTTACCACGAAGTGAATCTCTGACAAGCTTATACAGATAAAATTTCACATTAATACAGAGCTTCAGGATTTACTGAGAACTTTCCCAATAGCTATGTCAAAATTTTGCTGTGAGGCAGGTATCTCTGTTTGCCCAACTTACTAATAAAAACAGAGATTCAGACAGATTAAGTAACTTGCCTAGAGTCAAACCAATTTCATACATAATGCAGGCAGGACATAGATCTAATCTGTCTGACCATAATTCTGTTTGTCCACTTATCTGTGCTTCTGTAAACTCTAAACCTCTAGTTTGCAAATTCTGTCTAAATCACCTAGGGGCCAGCACTGTGACATAGCAGGTAAAGCCACTGCCTGTAGTGCTGGCATGCCATACGGGAGCCAGCTCAAGTCTCACCTGCTCCACTTCTGATCCAGCTCCCTGCTAATGCGCCTGGGAAAGCAGCAGAAGATGGCCAAGTCCTTGGGCCCCTGCACCCACATAGGAGACCCGAAGAAGCTCCTGACACATGGCTTCAGCCTGGCCTAGTCCTGGCCATTCTGGCCACTGGGGAGTACCACTAGATGGAAGATCTCGATCTTGATCTCTCTCTTTCTCTCTCTGCCTCTGACTCTCTTTCTCTGAATCTTTCAAATAAATAAATCTTTAGAATTAAATAAATAAAAAACTTAAATCACCTAATGCAGTACCAAGAGCAAATGTTTCATGATAATGAGGATGATAAGATTAAGGCAGTTTGCCATTGTTACCAAGCACACTATGTTAGAATATGTTATTTCACATGGCCTTTTATCACCTAAAATTCAACAAGCAAAATCCACTAACATTAGGTTCTGAGGCCTGCCACAGGAAAATAAAATAACCCACACTGAGACTAAGACAGCTAATGACTCATAAAAGCAAAAAATAGACTTACCTTTAACTTAAGAGATTCTCCAAGTAATGTTCCCTTATAATCTGTTGTATAGGTCCAATCGTATGGTTTAATAACCTCTTTGGAGTGTTCACCCTCCGTCCTCAAATAGCAAAATGAAAATGATCAGATTCGGTGATGCAGAATATCTGTATTCATCTATCATACCAAATGATATTCTTTAAATCATATGAACTATCCTATTAAATGTATAAACTTGCCATGATTCACTAGCAAAAGCTCCTTCTTACAGTGTTCTGCACATTCATTGCTATTTAACTTCTCTCTCTCTTTTTTTTTTATTTGACAGGTAGAGTTATAGACAGTGAGAGAGAGACAGAGAGAAAGGTCTTCCTTCCATTGGCTCACTCCCCAAACGGCAGCGGCCAGCGCTGCAATGATCCGAAGCCAGGGGCCAGGTGCTTCCTCCCGGTCTCCCATGTGGGTGCAGGGGCCCAAGCACCTGGGCCATCCTCCACTGCCCTCCCGGGCCACAGCAGAGAGTTGGAGTGGAAGAGGAGCAACCAGGACTAGAACCCAGTGCCCATAGGGGATGCTGGCGCCACAGGCAGAAGATTAACCAAGTGAGCCATGGTGCCGGCCCCGCTATTTAACTTCTCGTGTCCTGATGTAGTCTTTTTATTTTTTTGACAGGCAGAGTGGACAGTGAGAGAGACAGAGAGAAAGGTCTTCCTTTGCCATTGGTTCACCCTCCAATGGCTGCCGCGGCCGGCGCACCGCGCTGATCCGATGGCAGGAGCCAGGAGCCAGGAGCCAGGAGCTTTTCCTGGTCTCCCATGGGGTGCAGGGTCCAAGCACCTGGGCCATCCTCCACTGCACTCCCTGGCCACAGCAGAGAGCTGGCCTGGAAGAGGGGCAACCGGGACAGAATCCGGCGCCCCGACCGGGACTAGAACCCAGTGTGCCAGCGCCGCTAGGCGGAGGATTAGCCTAGTGAGCCGCGGCGCCGGCCGATGTAGTCTTTCAAAGGAGTCTGTACACTGCCTGAGAACATGATTTAAAGCTTTATATTTCTTTGTATTCTACAAGGTACCTAGTACATAGTAGGCACAAAGAATTGCTGATTGGATTTTCGAAGAACATACACTTCTTTTTTTACTTTCAGTGTTCCACAAACATTCAATGTAAATCGTAAGACTGTGTTTTTCTTTAAAAACAAGAACATTAAAGTATAGTGTACTGACTCTTGACCAAGGAACACTGAAGGCTTAAAAGTAAATCCTATATATCTCAGTACAGTTGTAGTCCAATTTAACTCAACAAATATTCAAGTAGTGAGATAATTAACTTCCACATTATGGCTGAGAAAAATGAATTCTAGAATAACCCAACTACAAATTTAATAACATTAGCCTTTCATTTTAATAAGATACACATAGAGCCTTAGTAAATATTCCTTTTAACTCTTCTTTTGGTTTAACCCGTAACTGCCCAGGCTCTCACCTGCTTTCCTGCCACTCTTCAGCACAGGCTACTTTAAGCATGCCTTGGTAGTTGTTCACACATCTTAACGCATCTGTAGCATTGAACTCAATCCCAAAGCCAGAACCATGCTGGATCCTTAAAACGTTGTCTCCAAACATCATTTCGGGGAGAGACGGCATGTGCAATTCATCGGCTAACCTATACACAACCAAAAGTCAGGTGAGATTATTTTATGTCACTGTTGGCACTTTTCTCACCTTTTTATCCCAACAGAATTCTTCCCACATTACTGAGTTAAATGAGATGAGTTAATAAACATGATATATTTGTAGTCTATAAAATGCTTTCAACATCCGATCTTTCATAATCAGATCTATAGGGTCCTGTATTAGAGAGTGGGCTAAATAAGACAGACAATACACAGATACATATTATAATGATAGTGGTAAGTGCTATGTGAAAAAATGAAGCAAGGTAACTGCGTCAAAACAAAGCCAGAAGGCTGGAGCTTCTTCCGGGTCTCCTACATGGGTGCAGGGGCCCAAGGACTGGGGCTATCTTCCACTGCTTTCCCACGTACATTAGCAGGGAGCTGGAATGGAAATGGAGCAGCCAGGACTCAAACTGGTGCCCATATGGGATGCCAGCACCACAGGCAGTGGCTTTACCCAATATGCCAGTGTCAGCCACAGGCAGGGACAGGGGCAGGGGGGGATACTATTTTAGGTAAGAAGATCAGAAATCACTTCTGAGACAGCAAAATTCAAGCATCAAAATACCCTATGATAGGACAGGCTATGTGTCACAGTGGGTGAAGTGCCCTTGCAATGCCAGCAATCCATTTCGGAGCCCCAGTTCAAGTTCTGGTTGCTTCACTTCCAATCCAGCTCTCTGCTAATATGCCTGGGAAAGAAACAGATGATGGCCCAAGTGCTTGGGCTCCTGCACCATGTGGGATACCTGTAAAGTTCTAGGTTCCTGGTTTCTGCCTGCTCCAGCCTCATCCATTGCAGCCATTTGGGGAGTAAACCAGCAGATGGAAGACCTCTCTCTCATTCTGTCTCTCAAATAAAATAAATCAAACTTAAAAAAAAAAAAAAAAAGACAAGGACTTTAAAAGCATGCTACAGGCCGGCGCCGTGGCTCAATAGGCTAATCCTCCACCTTGCGGCGCCGGCACACCGGGTTCTAGTCCCGGTTGGGGCGCCAGATTCTGTCCCGGTTGCCCCTCTTCCAGGCCAGCTCTCTGCTATGGCCAGGGAGTGCAGTGGAGGATGGCCCAAGTGCTTGGGCCCTGCACCCCATGGGAGACCAGGAAAAGCACCTGGATCCTGGCTCCTGCCATCGGATCAGCGCGGTGCGCCGGCTGCAGCGGCGGCCATTGGAGGGTGAACCAACGGCAAAAGGAAGACCTTTCTCTCTCTGTCTCTCTCACTGTCCACTCTGCCTGTCAAAAATAAAAAAAAAATAAAAAATAAAAAAAAAAAAAAAAAAAGCATGCTACAAAAACAAACACAGAGAACTGCACTGTGGCACTGATGGGTAAGCCTTTGCCTGGAGTGCCAGCATCCCATATAGTACCAGTTCAAGTCCCAGCTCTGTTACTTCCAATCCAGGTCCCTGCTAATGTTCCTGGGAGAGCTGCAGAAGATAGTCCAGGGGCTTGACCCCTGCACTAGCATGGGAGACCTGGGAAAAGCTCCTGGCTTCTTCCTGGCCCAGCCCTGACTGTTGTGGCCATTTAGGGAGTGAACCAGCAGACAGAATCAATTTCTCTCTCTCCCTCCTTCTCTATTTCTGCCTTTCAAATAAATAAATAAATCTAAAAAAAAAAAATACCATACTCAAACAAAATATTCTGTGAGCTAAGAAAGGGTCAGAATATTTGCATGGCTAACTCAAGATTATGGAACCAGTAACTGCTAACACCAGGTCTCTTTCCAATATACTAGACAGCTTTATATATACTGGGACCTCATTTAGCCAGTCTTATTAAAGAAAGTTATATGAGACATACTAAAAAGCCAAGACCACAAATTAGTAATCCACAGATGTGTTTTTATTGGCCTGTACAATATGTTTAATTTTTTAGTATTTAAAACTGTGGGTTTTTTATAATCTAGGCTTCCAGTTTCTCTTAAAAAAAAAAAAAAAAAAAACAGGACTGCAGCAGTGTGGCACAGTGGGTTATACTACCATCTGCAGCACCATCATCCCATTTGGGCACCAGTTCAAGTCCCGGCTGCTCTACTTCCGCCTGGGAAAGCAGCAGAAGATGGCCCAAGTGCTTGAGCCCCTGTACCCACATGGGAGACCCAGATGGAACTCCTGGCTCCAGCCTGGCCCAGTCCTGGCTGTTGCAGCAATTTGGGGAGTGAACCAGAGGATGGAAGACCTCTCTGTCCTTCTGTCTCTGCCTCTCTGTAACTCTGCCTTTCCAATAAACAAATAAATCTTTAAAAAATTTTTAAAAAGACCCAGCAACATTAGACTTGCACTGCACTGCCATGCACCATCAATTGGCAACAGTTGAGTAGAGATTGCCCCCCTTTAAGTGGGGCTGGGACTCTCCAGTTCAGGAGTCCTCTTGGATCCTTAGAAAGTTGAGAAGCCAGTGCTGTGGCACAGCAGGCTAAGCCCATGCCTGCAGGGCCGGCATCCCATACTGGCACCAGTTTGAGTCCTGGCACTTCCAATAAGCTGCCGCCTGCAGTGAGGCATCCCATATGGGCTCCAGTTCAAGACCCAGCTGCTCCACTTCTGAACCAGCTCTCTGTTGTGGCCTGGGAAAGCAGTAGAAGATGGCCCACGTCCTTGGGCCCCTGCACCTGCATGGGAGGCCCAGAAGAAGGTCCTGGCTTCAGATTGGCGCAGTTCCGGTTGTTGCAGCCAATTGGGGAGTGAACCAGCAGATGGAAGACCTCTCTCTCTCTGTCTCTCTCTGCCTCTCCTTCCTTTGTGTAACTCTGACTTTCAAATAAATAAATCTTTAAAAAAAAATTCTTAATTACTTTACTGAATAATGTATACCAAATATGAACTACTATAAAATGTTATTTTCTGTTTTGTTACCCAAATTATCTGGAAAAATCTGGTAGTCCTATAAAATATTCCAGTTATACATATAAAAGGATCACTGTTACTAACTTACATTGCCTCAGATTCAGAATATTTTAAACACAGGCCAAAATGTTCCATTTTAATATCAAGCTTCACTCTTTTGTAATTTACTTGAGAAGTAAAGACAATTACAGAGGGAGCTCCAATCCACTGGTTCACTCCCCAAATGCCTCAACAGCACCCTACAGGTTTTTATACCCTAAGGCAGGGGTGGGGAACCCCCCTCCCAATCAAGAGCCACTTGGATATTTATAATTCACAGGTCATACACAGTTTTCAACTTAAAATTAGCCTGCTATAGATTTATTGAATTTTGAGTACCCCTGCAGTTGCCTTAGTAGAACCAGACCACATGATTTCATGAGCCTTATACGGCCCAATGGGCCAGACATTCCCCACCCTGCCCTAGCGAGATGCATCACAGAAAAATTTAGGAATAGGTAAAGGTAAGCCTTCCTTCTCTCACATGGAGAAAGGGGCTAAGAATACCTGATGAGATTACAGATCTAAATGAATTTGATCCCCTTAAATCGTCCCATGAACACAGGAACTCTTGGAAGAATTTTACAAGCAAGTTAGATGAGCACCCTAATTTGAAGCTGACTGCTTTACATACAGCACAATTACATCTGGTGCAACACATAACAGAAAGTTATGATGGAGGGGACAAAGAGTCATTCAATCTGTGTGGTGCAGCGATGGGAAATTTTCTCTTCTGTATTTCCCTAACTTTCTTCCAAAGAGCCTGCAAGAAGCACACGGTTTCTATATCTAGGGAGCTAAACACCCTTTGGGGACCCCCCCCCTTTCCTGATCATTCCTTCTGCCTTACAAATGAGAACGCTCGCCAGGGTTCGACCACAGGGCCTTTTCTTTTTCTTCTGGAGGTGCCAGGTGCCAACCAGTAAGCTGATGATTCCCAAACCTAAACCCACATGTGTCATCTTTTTCCAGCGCCAAGATAAATATCTCCAAATGGGTACTGAACACCTCCACTTTATGGCCCACACGCACCTCACATTTCAACCAACTCAACTCTCCCTCTACCCACCAAGTGGCCCCCATCTGCTCCTCTTCTGCGCTTATTTTTTTCCTCTGTGCTTTTCACCTCATTCAATGGCGATGCAACCGCTCACGGCAGAAACCTTGCCATCAGTTTGTATCTTCTTCCTTTTTTCTTCCTTATCAAACGGCTCTCTCCCTACTAACCGGCCTGCAATCCTGCAGCCCCCAGAAACCAACCGCCACACCACCTCCAGAGGAGAAACGTAGTTCTTTTGGATAAAATTGCACCCGGTGGTTGTCAGATAAAACCCCAAACTCCTTAATTTAGCATAAAAATCCTTCCCCCTCCCAATCTTGATTCTCCGAGGGCCTACCTCTTATTTCTCCTGGTTCTCCCTCCGCTACCTCGCTCCTGTCACAAGCAAACAGTTCTTCAAACACATCACAACTCACTCTGACCTCCCCTAACTGCCAGGCATCACCAACGCCTCCCTGTGCCTGGCCTGCAGGCCTCACACCCGCACCCACCCGCAGGCCAGACTATGAGGGCTCTGTACAAGGCACCCCAACTCCCAGAAGCGCTGTCCCCCTAAAACAGCTCAGACCGCTCCGTGCACACATCACCCACCCTGTATGTCTATCTCCCTTGAGGTTCCGGTCGTCTTTCGTGTACCCGTATCCCAAGTGCCTGGCGCAGCACCTGACACGCTCCAAAATTAAACCTACGTATCACCCTCATCGCTAACCCCCCAAAAACACAGGTCCCCGCCGCCCAGAGGGGAGGCGAAGGCTTGGGGCAGGAAGAGACCTTTGGTGCAGGCAAAGTCCACCCCCCCCGGCAAGCTCTACTCAATCCCAGGTGGAAGTGACAGTTTCACCACGGCGGCGCCTGGCGAACGCTCGCCGAAGGTATGGAGGTGGGGATGGGATAATTGGCGACATTGTCAATTAAAGGCCAGCGGAGCAGACAGGGGCCGCCTCGAGTCCTCCCTGCCTCCCGCCCCGGCCCAGGGGCCCGGCCCGCGCCCGGACCCCGTGTCCCAGCGTCTCACTTCTCCACATCCGCTGACTTCATGATGTGGGTCTTGGCCGCCGTCAGCTTCCAGGGCCCGAAGGAGAAGTCCTGGTGGCTGCTCTGGAAGCCGTGGATCATCATGGTTGACCCGGAGCCGGCGGGGACCACAGGGCACAGGCGGCGGCGGCGGCGGCGGCGCCCAACACCGGTTCCTCCGCCTCCCTACGGCCCAGCCCCCTCGGCTTCCGAGCCGTTACCATGCCCGGCCCCGCCCCACCCCCGGCCCGCCGACTCGGACGCGGGCCCTCTTTTCCGCCTTCTTCTCCGCCCCTTCGCTTTTTACTTCCGGGACCAGTTGCTAATGTTGCGTGACCCGCGTCTTACGTTGCGACGCACCGGAAAGAGAGGGAGAGGAGACCCTGCGGGGGCGGGGCTTCGGCGGCAGGGGCGTGGTTGGAGACGCCCCGCCCCTTCTGAACTGTTTGGTTGAGGTCGTCGCGGAAGTTATTGCGAAATGACAGGGGTAGGGTGGACGACTGCAGCAGGATTTTTACAGACCTCGCAAAGCAGTGTAGTTACCTCGTGTATTAGTGAATCTTAAGAAATATCCAACATTCTGTTGCAGCAGAAAAATAGTAATCCTTCAGAGTTTCGGGGGTGCAAACAACAGCATGATTTGAAAGTGGCTACCTAGCCATAGTTGACTAAGACAGACTTCTGTCAAATGTTTCATCCTCCAGGTGTTTCAAGACTTTTCACGGTCTAGCTGCTACCTAGGCACCCAGTATAGTGGAAGCAACGTTAGAGACGTGGTAATAAATCCACTTTTTCTGTTGTTTAGTTTTCATTCCGTTTCAAAGGCAGAGAGACAGGGAGATAAAGATCTTGCATCTGCTGGTTCACTCCCTGAATGTCCACAGTAGCCAGAACTGGGTGGGGCCGAAACCAGGAGCCCAGAACTCAATCCAGGTCTTCTACAAGGATGGCTGGGATCCAAGTGCTTAAGCCACTATCTGCTGCTTCCCAGGGGGGCACGTCAACAGGATGCTGATTCTGAAATGGGAGTACCTGGGACTCGAACCATCAAGTAGCAACTTAAGTGCTATGCCACAAGCCTGGCCCTAAATCTGCTTTTGCAACGCAATATGCATTCATAGGCAAACGACTTAACGAAGACTTTTTGGCTTCACTTGTTTCAAAATGAGGTGGTTTGATGTTAGGGTATCTCCAAAACCTGTCTTACTCACTCCTCAACCCTTCTAACCTGCACTTTCCACCCTCATGGCTGTGGTTCTATCTGCCCAAAACCTTCCTTGCTTCAGACACAATCTGGAAATCTTATTTTATTTTATTATTTCTTTGAAAGTCAAAGTTACACAGAGAGAGGAGAGGCAGAGAGGTCTTCCATCCAATGGTCCACTCCTCAATCAGCCTCAACGGCCGGAGCTGCGCTCCCTGAAGTGCAGGATCTGAAGCCAGGAGCCAGGAACTTCCTCTGGGTCTCCCATGCGGATGCAAGGGCCCAAGGACTTCGGTCATCTTGTACTGCTATCCCAGGCCATAGCAAAGAGCTGGATCGGAAGTGGAGCAGCCAGGTCTCGAACCAGCGCCCATATGGGATGCCAGCACTTGAAGCCAGGGCGTTAACCTGCTGCACTACAGCACCAGCCCCTGGAAATCTTTTAAAAATAAAGATTCTCTAGACTCTGCACCTTGCACTAGTCTGGAATAATCTACCTTGCTCTGACACAACTCCTTCAAAAGGTTTTTCCCAAGCCCTGGAGATGAATTTAATCACTTCCTCCTGTAAGCCAACATTTAAGCCAATTTTGCTTACTCCAGTTATCACTGTCCATTCATCCAAATGAAGGTTAAAAAAGCTGAGCACCTGCTATTTGCCAAGGATTCTTTGTATTACCAAACAGCACCTACACCTTGTCTCATAACAGAAACCACAATGGAATATCAAAATATAATTCCAGTGACATAAGTCAGAGCTCCTGCTACTTAAAATGTGTTTTCCAGGGGCCAGCACCATGGCTCACTTGGTTAATCCTCTGCCTGCAGCACCGGCATCCCATATAGGCGCCAGGTTCTAGTCCCAGATGCTCCTCTTCCAGTCCAGCTCTCTGCTGTGGCCCCGGAGGGCAGTGGAGGATGGCCCAAGTGCTTGGGCCCCTGCACCCACATGGGAGACCAGGAAGAAGCACCTGGCTCCTGGCTTCGGATCAGTGCAGCACCAGCCGTAGCGGCCATTTGGGGAGTTACTGTCTGTAACTCTACCTGTCAAATAATTTTTTTAAAAAAATGTGTTTTCCATCTGTCCAATTCCATTTAAAATTTCAACTGCCTCTAGAAAGGGGAACAGCCACTGATTTGCTTAATCAATTGTATCCATCTTAGCCTGGAGACCGAATCTTCATACAAATGTCCCTAATGTAGAATCAGGATACACCCTTTTTCTGTCTCCCTTAGGCCAAGGTGTCCTTGCTTTTCTTTTAGGATTAACCAACCACTTATCAAAAGGAATTCCCTGAATTCAGGGAGTGGCACAGTTGGCCCTACAAAGTTCTGATCACAAGACTCAAGAAGTCATTTGCTTTTGCAACAGATAAAGCCTTGCTGGCAAGTACTGTCCAGGGGAGTTTTGTTTAAGGAAGTTCCAGGTCTGAGGCAGAAGGTAAACACCACCTACATGTAACCCCCTAGACATACTGAAACCCACTTGGCCACCATAAAAACTCCTTAAGAGCATGGCACCATTGGCCAATCAAAAGAAGATCACAAGCACCACTGGCAAACCAGGAACTTGGACACAAGCTGAACATGCACCTCTCAGCCACATCTCCAATCCAAAGACCCTTTACTACTAACCCCTTCAGGAGCCCAGGAAGTGAGCAATAGCTGCCCAACTCCTTGCTTTATACTTTGCAGTAAATACCCACTTTCTTCCACCACCCAGTGCCAGTAATTGGTTTTCTGCATATTATGCAAGTAAACTCAGGTTTAGGGGTTCAATAGCAAC
This sequence comes from Oryctolagus cuniculus, assembly GCF_051225735.1. NCBI lineage: Eukaryota > Metazoa > Chordata > Mammalia > Lagomorpha > Leporidae > Oryctolagus > Oryctolagus cuniculus. The sequence goes on from NC_142873.1 coordinate 31,037,785, forward strand.
ACCTCCAACTAGTTTGGAGGGTTATTACACAACAGTCTAAGCCATTTTATTATAAAATATTCTATGAATATTTATGAATTGACCTTGATAGAGAAGTACCAGGCCACCCTATCCAGGTCTTAGTGTTTTCCTAACCTACCCTCCTAAAACACGTATCATTTTCCAAAATTTCCCTAGACAACATATAATGAAGACTTGCTCTAATAGGAACTTGTTTATTTAAATACAAATCCAAAAATTAGACCAATTATGTCCTCTAACCCAATATTATATTAGAGGACTTTAAGACTGTCTTTGGGACGTTATGGGGGGAAAGCCATTGTAATCCATAAGCTGTACTTTGGAAATTTATATTCATTAAATAAAAGTTTAAAAAAAAGACTGTCTTTGTATAATTTCAAGCACTCATATGTTAGAGAAATATTTGGGTATTGGCAAGGGATTTTCATGCCCATTTAAATACCATCATAGAACAACTGTCTGTTTTGTTTTAGCTGTTTTGTAAAGCTGAGTTTGTTTAAAAGATTTTACCTATTTGAAAGGTAGAATTATAGAGAGAGAGAAGGAGAGACTGAGAGAGAGAATTTTCTATCTGCTGATTCACTCCCCAAATGGCCGCAGTTGCCAGGGCTGTGCCAGGCCAAAGCCAGGAGCCTGATACTCCACCCAGGACTCCCACATGTGTTGCAAGGGCCCAAGTACTTGAGTATTTTTCATCTGCTTTCCTAGGCACATTAGCAGGGAGCAGCAAGGATGTGAACCTGTACTCCAATATGGGATGCGGGTATTAACGGTAGCACCCCGACCTGCTGCGCTGCAACTCCAGCCCCATAAGGCCGGTACTTGAGATACAGTGATTAGCTGTGACTTGATGGAGGGTGGGCATTCATTTTGAACCAGATTGGGAAAAGTATGTTACAGCCACCAAATCAAACCATCTATTCTGCTAGTTGTCAAGATTTAACACTGAGAACAACCAGCTGGCAAGTTGGTTACTAACCAGTTATTGTGAAAATGTATGCATTCAACAAACATTTTTTGGCACTTACTATGGTGCTGGAAACTCTTCTGGGTACTAAGGATTCAGCAGTAAATAAGACAGAAAAGATCCCTTTCATCTTGGAGCATACACTGTAATGGAAACAAAATTTGTGAAGTTGGATGTTGATAAATTCTGCCGGAGAGGGTAAGAGCGTGGGGAGTGAGAGCAGACTGGTATAGATGTAGTGATCAAAGGAATCCTTTCTGGGTAGGTCACACTCAAGCAGAGACCTACTGATGACAAGGAGATTACAGGAGAATATCTAGAGGGAGAACATTCCAGGCCGAGGGAGACTCAGGTATCCAGGGCCACTAAAGGCAATGGACATGTCACACGTTAAGATTTGAGTGGAGGGAACCAGGCAGAGTTCAGAGAGGCAGGCAAAGGCTTGAGCATACAGACTTTATCAGCCACACCGTCTTCTTTCTCAGCAGCCTTATCAAGTGGACACAATTAAAACATAGAAACTCTGTTAAACAGAAGCTTCCTATCTCTAAACGGCCTGCTCTGTTTATGAAGTTCAAATGATGAGGGTGTCTGCCTTAGGTTAAGCTAAACTGTGCTTCCTTATTACTTGTATTAACTGAACCTGGTTTCATCCTCTGGCATAGCATGGAAAAGGTATATTCTCCTTTCTGTTCTAATTTTAAAACAACTTTCATGCTTTTCCCCTTCTCTTTTCCTTTGCCCATTTGTCTATATCTCCACTCATCTATCCACCTGCTTGATTATTCTGCGAATGTATGTTTAAGTTACAGGGTGTAATACTTAAAGAAAGGCATTACCATGAGTAACATGAATAGGCTCTGATACTCCTCAGCCTTTAGCACTTGGTTCAAGGCATCTGTGTCAAGTGGTAAAGATACAGAGCTACATCACACAGTGCCTGCAACCTCAAGAGTTTGCACTCAAACAGAAGAAACAAAACACAGGGCAGACAGTTGACACAGTGGTAAGGACACCACTTGAGATGCCTGTATCCCTATTAGAGTGTTTGAGTTCAAATTCCAGCTCCACTTTCAATCCAACTTCCTGCTAACGCACACCCTGGGAGGCAGTAGGTGATAGTTCAAGTGCTTGGGTCTCTGCCACCCACTGTGTGAAACCCAGATTGGATTCCAGGTTCTGGCTTTGGCCTAGCTTAGCCCTGGCTGTTGCCAGAATTTGGGGAGTAAACCAGCAGATAGAATCTCTCTCTCTCTCTCTCTCTCTCTCTCTCTCTCTCTCTCCCTCCTCTCTCTCCTGCCTTTCAAATAAACTTTAAAGCACATTTTAAAAAAGTAAATGCAAATAATAAACAATAAAATAGTATGTAAACATACAAATGGTAGAGGGGAGGGAGTAATTAATTCTCTCTGCATAGGGTAGGAATGATTCACAAATAGCTGATCCCAGAACAAGGTTTTAAAGGCAAAGAAAAAAAATCACACCTGGAGGAAACGTTTGCTTAAGGGACAAGGAACAGCAGATGTATAGATGTAGACGTGTGGGACATCATGGTGTGAGTAAGGAGCAGAAACTGGCTGGGGGTTGCTCGAACAAATTGCTACTGGAAGGGTGAGTCAAGAAAAATAGGAGAGAGCCAAATCATGGAAGAACTTGGTGCTACACTAAGGAACTTAGAGAGTTTCAGTAAGTGATTAGGAGCCAGCTTCTAGAGAGATCACGGTGATGTAAACTTAACTCTTTGAAGTGAGATATATACACACACTCCAGGTTATGTACAAAATGTACTGGAGTGGAGGAAGAATATATTAATATTTGTATTTATCTCTTCTTTTAGTTCTTTGTTTCATAATGTTCATAATATACCACACATTCACATGCATGTTATCTGTACACAAATATTGGAACACATGCTCAATACTTTACAGATATTGATGGCACATGATCAAAAGGCCTTGTGAACCATTGGTGTAAATGAAGACAGTAGAAGAGGGATTAGAAAGAAGAGGACATATAATACAGAGGGCGAGATGACCAAACACAAGAGAAGAAACTTGAATTTTCTGAGGAAGAGTGTGTGGAGTCTCATGTCCGCCTGAGCCCCTTTGTTCTTCTACATGTGAAATTTCACACACAATGCACAGAGACAATTAATGCTAGTATCTGTATTCCCTAGTCTCTGTAGGGGCACTCTGAATGCATGACCATGGTCCTCAAAGAAAATCAACACTCCAATGTGTGTACTACATTCATTGTAGTTTAACAGCCTCTTTTCTGTCCCACAATGATTCTTTTCTGCACAAAACTTGGGACAGACAGACAGATGGATTTGGAAAATGCTCATAATTTGGCTAAATTGCCCATTGCACAAGTCTTTGCTGCCTCCCCTTCATGCAAAAGGTTTAGGCTGTAAGAACTGCTTCAGGTCTGCAATTGGGGAAAGGGGCCATGGGAGGTGACTCAAATCAAGTACTTGTTTACTATACTCAGGGTTGTGCTGGTAGTATAGATGAAGTAACGCCCTAGTGCACTGTTTTCCTGACTTAGCACCTATCACTTACTGCCCCTGCCCGAGATCTCTGTGGATTAACTCGCCCTGATCATCACACTGTTCTTGCTGCTTCCTGTAGCCAGATTGCCTTTGACAATCAGGTGCTCCTATTTGGCCTTTCTCATCTTGGGCAAACCATGAGAATCTAGGAGCTCAGGCCAATGGGGCATCATTCACCTTTATCTCCAGCCTACAGAGGTCAACCACTTAAGCACTTTACAAGGCTTCTTGTGCCCCTTTAATTAAACTAATTCTCTGTAAAGCCTATGTCCTCTGGATCTCCCAAGGGACATAAAGTGGATAAGGTGGGTAAGTAGATTACATGTAGTAAAACCCACTCCAACATTACTGTTACTCTAAACATTAACTGTATACATTAAACCAAGGAAAATCTGTATCTCTAGTTCTTTCAGCAAGAGTCGTGGTTGAGTTCAGATTTTAGTCAGTCTACTGAGCAAACAAGTCCCAATTGCTCATACTACCACAATGCATCCAGAATGTCTGTTGAGTATAACCTATCAATACACTCACTCAACTCACTCTGAGATTATGATCCTCCCTCTTTGTAACAGCTACTTCAGATTTGATTCCCACACTTGTTTCCCAGAATTTTTCCAGTATATATTAGCAAAACACAGCAATTCCTTGGGTGTTCTCAAGTTCCCCATCTGGATTTCATTTTCCAGCCTGTCATCTGGGTGTGCAGGGATTGAGTACAGAATCTTCTAGAACAGGATCTAGAAGCAATGAGAAGTGATGAGTATGGACACAAGGAGAACTGGAATGCTCTTGCCAGCTAGCAGCCTCAGGTGAGGTCATTCTAGAGTCTTCAGTCAAGTCAGAACCAACCTCATCAGAGAGAAGAGGGGCTGGGGATTACAGGATCAGGGTATTTGGAATCTCCCCAAATCTTACTACTCCAACTCAAAATTTCCCAGTCTTGGCCCAATAAATGTCCTAAATCACACAGGAGATCCACAACCATGTGAACTGAACCTGTGCTGAAATCCAGCAACTTGCAGGACCATTACTGCAGCTCACTTTCTGCCATGTCGGCCTTATAGCTGTTCAGAGATGCTTATGGTAGGCAGCCACAGAAACTCCCTCATTTTCCAGCTTACAGTCTCTAAACCAACAATTCAGCTTTTGTCTTCCCTTTCCATACATTTAGTGGTTCCCCTGAAGTTTTTCAGATGCCTAGTTAAGAAAGCCTACTTAATCTCTATTATAGGTTGAGTATCCCTTATCCAAAATACAAGGGGGACCAGTACTGTGGTGCAGCAGGTTAAGCCTCTGCCTGCAATGCCAGCATCCCATATGGGCACCAGTTCATGTCCCAGCAGCTCCTCTTCCAGTCCAGCTCTCTGTAACGGCCTGGGAAAGCAGTGGAAGATGGCCCAAGTCCTTGGGCTCCAGCAGCACCCAGTGGGAGACCCAGAAGAAGCTCCTGGCTCCTGGCTTCAGATCAGCCCAGCTCCAGCCATTGCAGCCATTTGGGGAGTGAACCAGCAGACAGAAGACTCTCTCTCTCTCTCTCTCTCTCTCTCTCTCTTACCTTCTCTTTCTCTCTCTCTCTTATTCTACCTGTCAAATAAATAAATAAAATCTTAATAAATAAATAAATATACAAAATACTTGGGACTGAAAGTGTTTCAGATTTTGGAATATTTGCATTACATATTGAAATATCTTGGGAATGGGACCCAGCTCTAAGTGGAAAATTCATTCATGTTTCACGTACACCTTATACAATTATTTTGGTGTATTTGTGTTTTGGCCATTACTTGTCACATGAGATCAGGTGCTCAGAAAGACTGAGGTTTTGAAGCATTCAGGATTTTGGACTTTCAGATTACAGATGCTCAAAGTATGCTACCCTCCCAACCCCACACAACATAAAGACCTCGGAATGCTTTGACTCTGATCATCCTCCTCACTTTATTTTCCACTCATGTCTGAAAAAAATGCACTCTCTGACTCCCTCTTTTCACGAAGTGTCTGATTTTTTTTTTTTTTTAATTCTCAAAAGGAATTGTGGTATCCCAAAACCAATAGAGGAGACTGCAGTTGGGAATCCTTACTGGGTTCTGAAATAGGCCTAGGAAGCTTCCTAAGAACAAGGAGTGAAGAGAGTGGTTTGTGAGTTAGTGGAGCCCTGGGCAAAGAGCAGTTCACAGGAGCCTTGAAAAGTCTCCAGGAATTAAACACTTCAGTTCGCCATCAGTGTAGGGACTGCATGTTCATGGCTTTTGTAAGGACCAGATACTGCTCTATACATGGTGGAAAAGTAGGAGGGAAAATGGGCACATGCAGAAGAGCACATGTAGGGGAGGGAACCAGGAGTAACCTTTCTTCATAACAATATGCTTGCACGTTTACTCAAGAACTAACCCAAATGCCAAGGAATCAACGGTGAATAGGACAAGGTCCTTCCTCTTAAGGAATTTACTTCTGCACATAGAAACCAAAGACATACAAGGTGCCACTAACACTATTAAACACATGTAGGAAGTTAGGAAGTGCTGTGAGAATTCAGAGAAAGGAGCTACTGATTGTAGTAGAACAGTGATAACATTCTCACTTGAAAGAAGGCCAAGAAAAAAGGAGTCTGTGCCGGCGCCGTGTCTCACTAGGCTAATCCTCCACCTTGCGGCCCCGGCACACCGGGTTCTAGTCCCGGTCGAGGCGCCGGATTCTGTCCCGGTTGCCCCTCTTCCAGGCCAGCTCTCTGCTGTAGCCAGGGAGTGCAGTGGAGGATGGCCCAAGTCCTTGGGCCCTGCACCCCATGGGAGACCAGGAGAAGCACCTAGCTCCTGCCTTCGGATCAGTGCGGTGCACCGGCCATAGCGCGCCAGCCATGGCGGCCATTGGAGGGTGAACCAACGGCAAAGGAAGACCTTTCTCTCTGTCTCTCTCTCTCTCACTGTCCACTCTGCCTGTCAAAAAAAAAAAAAAAAAAAAAAGGAGTCTCTGGCCCTTTTGTGAAGGTGAGAAGAATGTGGTGTCGGGGCTAACGCTGTGGCACAGTTAAAGCCATGGCCCATATGGCATCCTATATGGGCACTGGTTCTATTCCCAGCTGTTCCATCCATCTCTGCTATAGCCTGAAAAAGCAGTGGACAATGGCCCAGATCCTTGGGCCCTTGCACCCACGTGGGAGACCTGGAAGAAGCTCCTGGCTCCTGGCTGAGACCTGGCCTAGCCCTGGTCATTTGGGGAGTAAACCAACAGATGGAAGATCTCTCTTTCCCTCTGTCTCTCCTTCTCTCTCTCTCTGTAACTCTTTCAAATAAATAAATAAATCTTAAAAAAAAAAAAACAGAAAAAAGTGTGGTGAACCGCCCAGCATCAATCATTATTACTTATAACCATTAGAGGTCTGTTTCATTATGGGATTTTTGTTGTTGTGTTTTTGGTTTTGGTTATCTATAAATATGCAGCTAATGAAAGTTTAATATCCGTAGAGAAATAATTCCATTATATATTTCAAGAGATTTCTAAAACTCAGCTTTTCTAAAATCTCAACAATGAAACCATTTCCAATAACAAAATAATTTGGACAGCATTTTAAATGTGTTTTACTTTCCCTGCACAGATGATGGGAGTATTGGAATGCAGGGACCTTCCAAGTGTCAGGAAAAGTCAGCCCGGAACTCAGTTCACTGGATTCTTCCAGGATCCCCATGGTGGATAAAGGATAACCTAGAACTCACACAGGGGAGAAGTGGGGGTGGGTCTGCACAAATACAGATAAAAACCACCCAGGGCTCCACCCTGTCCAATTTTCTGAGTTATATGAGGAAGGATGAGCAACAAAATAGTTGCTTTTTGGGTTTTAGCAGCATGGTTCCATCATCCAAATGAACCCCACTGCACTAAACCACAGCTCTCCCAGGCTGTCGTTATACAGCGGATGGCACCATGATGTCACAAACCCTCCTTTATATCTTCTTGGGTCCATTTATTTCACTCATCCTCTTACCTCAATTCCAACAACTTCCAATTTCCCATTAATCTCTCCATGAAGAGAAAGCACAGTACAGAGAGGAAGGCAGGAGCCCACCCACGGAGAATTGTTGTCCCAGGGAAGTTACTGCATCAATGCGTCAGACAGACGGAAGAAAGGAAGCACCCATTACCAACAGGAGAGCCACTCACGGGGGAGGGGGGACCAGCGACAACTCGGACCCTGAGCTGAGCTTGCTCTCCCTCGAGCTGCTGTGTCCCCTCACATCAAGCCCCTTGCAGCTTGAGAAAACTGGGATGGGGTCTCTGTTCCTTCCCACCCAAGAGCTCAGTGGAAACAAGGCTCTACTTGTAACATTCCCTCAGTAAACTCCCTCATCCCTACAATACTCACGCAAAATATATAGGGAGATTCCAGATGTGGGGGGAGGTGGGAAAGGTAGAGAATGAGAATTCAGAGCAAGATACATCCTCCAAAAGGGAGCCCAATAGGAATCAGAATATGAATATTTTATTTTTTAAAAGATTTATTTATTTTATTTGAAAGGCAGAGTTACAGAGAGGCTGAGGCAGAGAGAGAAAGAGAGGTGTTCCATCTACTGGTTCACTCCCCAGATGGCCGCAATGGCCGCAATGGCTCCCAATCCAAAGCCAGGAACCAGGAGCTTCTTCTGGGTCTCCCACGTGGTTCCAGGGGTCCCAGGACTTGGGCCATCTTCTACTGCTTTCCCAGGCCATAGCAGAGAGCTGGATCAGAAATGGAGAAGCTGGGACTAGAACCGGCGCCCATATGGGATGCCACCACTGCAGGTGCCGGTTTCACCCACTATGCCACAGCGCCGGCCCCAGGATATGAATATTTTAGTCAGAGGACAGGGTTGGGAGAAGTAGAGAAAAGGACTCCAAGGATTTGAGGTGCCGAGAGAAGCTGATCGTTTACAAATTTATTTTAAAAACTAAGAAACATTGCCTGCTCTCACGCCTGGCATGCCTTGGAAGTGAGGTGACCCAGTGAAGAAGCAGAGGCCAGCTCTGCGAATGCTCAGATGGCGCAGCTGTCTGCGTTGCAGAACAAGCGAAGAGGCCCTGATGATGCTGGATTTTATTATTACACGAGCTTGAAAACAATTATCTTTTCCTAACAGAGCTGGAGCTAATTGATTTCTCCCTAAGCGTAATTCAGTTTATAAGTACTTTCCAATCAAGGCACAATTAGGGAAATCAACATGATTGTAATAGCAAAGGAAGTTTCCTAATCTCTTTCCCTTTAAGTACCCCTCTAAGAAATACCTCTTTTTTAACTACTGAAAAGCACATCTGGCATTAAACCTGGGCGTTATTGGTTCCTCCCCAAATAAATGGCAGGGGGCGGGGGTGGTGTTTGAAACCAAGGGCGATTACTTCAGCTTGACCATAAGCTAGGTCTGTCAAGAAGTGGCTGGGTGTGTCAGGCTCTTCCCTCCCTAAATGCTAACCAAATGCTTGTGGGCTAGCTGAGGGTGACTTCAGGGAAAGTTCTTATCCATATACTGTGTGATGTAATGTAAAGACTTGGAGTCAGCAGGCTCCAGTTTCCTGAATGCGCTACATCCTGGCTGTTCAACTCTAGACAAGGTTTCATCATCTCTTTTCCATAACAGAGTAGGAATAGTAATAATCCAAAACAGTATTATCTGCTGCACTTGCTCCGTGGAAGTCCCTTCAGAAACCATTGATACACAAATATCTGTTTTTTTTTTTTTTTAAAGAATTATTTATTTAAATTGAAAGGCTGAGTTACAGAGAGGGAGAGGCAGAGGCAGGAAGAAAGAGAGGTCTTTCATTCACTGGTTCATTTCCCCAAGTGGCCACAATGGCTGGATATGGGTCAGTCTGAAGCCAGGAGCTTCTTCCAGTTCTCCCACATGGGCACAGGGACCCAAGTGCTTGCACCATCTTCCACTGCTTTCCCGGGCACATTAGCAGGGAGCTGGTTCAGAAGTGGAGCAGCCAGGACTCAAACTGGTGCCCATACAGGATGCTGGCTCTGCAGGTGGCAGCTTAACCCACTTACACCACAATGCTGTCTCCACAAATGCTCATTTTTATAGCAGTTGAAAGTGTTCAAACACACCACTCTGTTTTCTGAGCAGGAAAGTTAGTTAAGAAGCAAATGTGGAGAAGATGCCAGTACTATTATTTGATCCCAAAGCAGAGCTCAAGGAATCCCCAGGGACTTAGCTTGCTGTTCCGCTAGGAATCTAAGAGCAGCCCTAGAGTCAGGTCAGGTGACAGAGCAGATAAAAAGTGGGCCCCAAGGGTGTGCGCTTCTTCAAGAATCCCAGATGCCCAGTTGGAAAGGAGCACAGTTCAGTCCTCAGGGAGCCAGCTCATGAAGATGCTATTATTCCCTGTACTCCAACATGAATGAGCTTGGTTTGGGCTGGGCTGGGGATAGAGAGGAGAGATATGGACCTCAGCACCCAGGAGCAGCTGCTTTAGAGTTTATGACCCCCAGGGGCAATTTAGGTACGGACATAAGGAGAAGGAGGGGCAGCTTGACTAAGGCACATTTATGCAGCATAGCAACACATTGCATGTCTTCCATTCTCAAGAAACTGCTGTAAAATTCTAGGCAAAAAGATGATACTAAATGGCTTTAGGAAGCAGATAGTGCAGAACTGGGGAAAGGAGGAGTGGGTGTTGTGCCATGGATTAAGCACCTGCTTGGAACACCTGTATCCTATATGGAGTACTGGGGATCGCAACCCAGCTGCTCAGCTTCTGATCCAACTTCCCGCTAATGTATCCCACTGTAATGTCTGCTGAGAGGCAGCAGGTGGTGGTGCAAGTGCTTTGGGCTCTGCCTTCCACGTGGGAGACCCAGGTGGTTTTCCTAAGTCCTGGCTTCAGCCAGCCATTTTAGGAGTGAACCAACAGATGAAAGATCTCCCTTTATATTTCAAGTAGATGACAAGTTACTTTTTTCTTTTTCTTAAGATTGAATTATTTATGTGAAAGGTAGAGTGAGAGAGAGAGAGAGGAAGAGACAGAAATCTTCCATTTGCTGGTTCATTCCCCAAATGATCACAATGGCTAGGCTGGTCCAGGTGGAAGTCAGGCACTTGGAACTCCAGCTGGGTCTCCCACAGGGGTGGCAGGGGCCCAGATACTTGGGCCATCCTATGCTGCTTTCCTAGGTAAATTAGCAGGGAGCTAGATTGGAAGTGGAGCTGGGGCGCAAACCAGCACTCATAGGAATGCCAGCATTGAAGGTGGTGGCTTAACCCACTGCACCGTAACATCAGTCCCAATAAACTTTTCTTTAAAAATATTTATTTATTTATTTACTTCTTTATTTATTTGAAAGGCAGAGTTACAGAGAGAGACAGACAGAAAGAGAGAGAGAGAGATCTTCATGTGCTGGGTCATTCCCTAAATGGCCACAACAGCCATGCTGGGCCAGGTTGAAGTCAGGAGCCAGAAACTCATTCTGGTTCTTCCACCTGGCTGCAGGAGCCCAAGCTCTCAGGTCATCTTGTGCAGCTTCCCCAGGTGCATCAGCAGAGAGCTGGATTGGAAGAAGCAACCGGGATTCAAACCAGTGCCAATATGGAATGTCAGCATTTCAGGTGGTGGCTTAACCCACCACTCCCCAATACAATTAGAAAAAAAAAATAAGAGGAATTGAGGAAAGGAGACACCTGCATATAAAAAGACGTGGAGCCAATCTGTGTATGTGAGCTCTGTGAGGACACTGACAATCACCCAGTGTGCCTGCAGCTCCGGGGGGTCCTCAGAATATCTGCTGTTTGGGCTGGCGCCGTGGCTCAACAGGCTAATCCTCCGCCTTGTGGCGCCGGCACAGTGGGTTCTAGTCCCAGTCGGGGCGCCGGATTCTGTCCCGGTTGCCCCTCTTCCAGGCCAGCTCTCTCTGTGGCCCGGGAAGGCAGTGGAGGATGGCCCAAGTGCTTGGGCCCTGCTCCCCATGGGAGACCAGGAGAAGCACCTGGCTCCTGGCTTCGGATCAGCGCGGTGCGCCGGCCGCGGCGGCCATTGGAGGGTGAACCAACGGCAAAGGAAGACCTTTCTCTCTGTCTCTCTCTCTCACTGTCCACTCTGTCAAAAAAGAAAAAAAAAAAAGAATATCTGCTGTTTGAACAAGGAATGAGCAGGGTAAATGCCTCTGGAGCTCAGAGAAAGGACCATGTCTAGCGGTTAGGAAATGGACAGTGCTAGTGCTAGGACCGATGAGCAAAATCAGATTCAGATGGCAGAGGAGGAAAAATTGTTGCAAGTGCCAGAGCATCACGTTCAGAGGTCAAGAGCTGAGAAGGCCTGAGAAAATGAGGTCAGGGCCAGAGACGTGGTCAGTCGTGGACAGTCACAGACACCATATGGAATCTCTCACTCAAAGTTCCCTGCAGCCACTCCACAGGCTGAGGGTTATCACCACTCATTTTATAGACCGGGAAGCTGACAGTGAGTTGATAACCTATACCCCCAGTGTCACACAGTAAGGAAGCAAATCAGTAAAGGAGAATGTGATAGGTGTTTGCATCCACATTAGATAGCCTAAGGGCACTGGCGTTGTGGTGCAGCAGATTAAGCTGCCATCTGCAAGGCCGGCATCCCATATGGGCACTGGTTTGTGTCTCAGCTGCTCGCTCCACTTCCCATCCAGCTCCCAGCTAATGCAACTGGGAAAGCAGCAGAGAACAGCCTAACTTGGACCCCTGCACCCACGTGGGAGGCTTAGTTGGATTTCCAGGCTCTTGGCTTTGGCCTGGCCCAACCCCAGTCATTGTGGCCATTTCAGGAGTAAACCACTGGATGGAAGATATCTCTCCCCCCCCCCCCTCTCTAACTCAGCCTTTCAAATAAATAAATCTTTAAAAAAAAAAAAAAAGATACAGCCTACCTATTGTCTCAAACAAATTAAATCCAACTCACAGCCATAGAAAAATAGAGTAGGGATGTTACTGGAGATGGCTGGATCAGAGGTCCTGGTTTTACTTAGCACAAGAAAAGAATTTTTGACAGGCCAGCATTTTGACATAGCAGATAAAGCCACTACTTGCAAAACTGGCATCCCATATGGGTGCAGGTTCAAGTCCTGGCTGCCCCACTTCTGATCCAGCTCTCGGCTAATGCACCTGGGAAAGCAGTGGAGGATGGCCACAATGGCTGGGGCTGGGCCAGGCTAAGGCCAGGAGCCTGGAATTCCATCCAGGTCTCCCATATGGATGCCAGGGTCCCAGGTACTTAGACCATCATTGGTTGCCTTTCCAGGTGCATTAGCAAGAAGCTGCATCCAAAGTGGAGCAACTCAAACTCAACCAACAAGCAGCAGCTTAACCCCTTGTGCCCAAACACCTGAACTGAGTTGGAATGTCTCTATCACAGTTCCCCCAACTCCCACAGCCCTTCTGATTTTGCAGAAATTGCAGTCTGGCTGACTTGTGTTCTTCCCACCAAGCAATATAAATCTCCTGCAAAGCATGGGTGCACAGAACCAACGCAATACTTTTGGAATAGGGGGAGGGAAAATACCAACAGCACAATACAGAGAGTTTTTTTTTTATATTCCCACAGCAGTATAAATAAAAATAAACTACAAATACATAGCTCAGTGCATTAATCTGCCACAAATAATTAACTCCTTAGGAGCTCGCTGTGTGCAGACTGTACAAAGCCCTGTACCCATAAGATGGGAACAATTACTAGCCCCGTTTTATAGCTGAAGAAAGCAGAGCTTAAAGAGGTCAAATATCTCAAGATCCCAAGTGTAGGGGCCGCTGCCTGCAATGCCAGCGTTCCATATGGGCACCGGTTCCTGTCCTGACTGCTCCACTTTTGATCCAGCTCCCTGCTAATGGACTGGGAAACGGAGTGCAGGATGACACAAGTGCTCAGGCCCCTGCCAACCACATAGGTGACTTTGATGAAGCTTCTGGCTCTTGGCTTCAGCCTGGCCCAGCCTTGGCCATTGCAGCCATCTAGGGAGTGATGAAAGATCACTGGGAGAGATGGAAGATCTCTCCCTCTGTCTCTCCCTCCCTCACTCTGTAACTCTGACTTTCAAATAAATAAATAAAACTTAAAAAAAAATCACAAGTGTGGGGCCAGAGTTGTGGCACAGCTGGTTAGCCATATTAGTGCTGGTTGGAGTTCTGGCTGCTCCACTCTGATCTCAATCCCCACTAGAGCACCTGGGAAGGCAGCAGAGGGTGGCCCCGTATGTAGGCTCTTGCCACCTACATGGGAGACCCACATGTTGTTTGGCTCCTGGCTTCAGCCTGGCCTAGCCTGGGCCACTTTCTCTCTCTCTCTCTCAAAAAAAAAATTTTTTTTAAAAGCTCCCAATTAATAGTATCAAAACTTGAGCTCAAGAGAGTATTGGCTGTAAATTCTTCTCACTGCTCAGTATGAGTGAGCAAACCTTCCTCATCAGAGTCTAAAGCAGTGGTTTCTGTTCCTGCTTCCTCCAAAAACAAATTTTAAAAGCCTATATAATGACAGATTCCACATGAAAAAAAACAACTCCAAGAAGACACTAAACTTTTGTCTTCATAAAACAATCAAAGCAGGGCAGGCATTCGTCCTAGCAGACAAGATCCCACCTTCCCCATCAGAGTGTCTGGGTTCAATTCCTGGCTCCAGTCTCAATTCTAGATTCTTACTAATTTCAGTTTCTGGGAGGTGGTGGCTGGTGGCTCAAGTAGTTGAGATACTGCCACCCACAAGGGAGACCTGGATTGAGCTCCTGGCTCCCAGCTTTAACCCCTGGGCCATTGCCAGCATCCAGAGAGTGAAACAACTGATGAAAGCTCTCTCTGTGTGTCTCCCTGTCTTGTGCACAGCTCTGGCCATGGCAGCCATCTGGGGAGTGAACCAGCGAATGGAAGATCTCACTCTCTCTCCTCTCTCTGCCTCTATGTAACTTCAGCCTTTCAAATAAATAAATAAATCTTTTTTAAAAATGAAATCAATGCTCACTTGCATTTGCCACTTTCTAGAACTTTCCATTTGTATACTTACTCTTTTCTTATTTACCATGATACTATAGGTAGAATTCTATAGATTACATTGTATTTTTATTTTTTAATGATTCATGTTTTTATTTGAAAAGCAATGTGACAGAGACAGAAATCTTCCATCCACTGGTTCAGTCCCCAGATGGCTGCAACGGCAGGTGAATCAGGCCAAAGCCAGGAGCCCGAAACTCCATCCAGGTCTCTCACATAGGTGGTAGGGGCCCAGGCACTTGGGTCATCATTCACTGCTTTCCCAGGAGCATAAGCAGGAAGCAGGATCAGAATCGGAGTAGTGGAGACTGGAACCAGTGCTGTGATATGGGATGCTGGTGTTGCAAGCAAGAGCTTAACCCGCTGTGTCACAACATCAGTCCCAATAAATACTCCCCAGTGCCTGCAAAGGTTCAGAGTGTGGGAAAGCTGGGAGCAGGAAAGGCAATAAAGGTCTCTCGTGGGAGGCAGAGTTCCAACTAACTGGGCAGTCACTGGCTTCCTCCCAGGGTCTGCATTAGCAGAGAGCTGGAGTCAGGAACTTAAGCCAGGGGTCCAACCCAGGCACTTGATTGTGGGGTGTGAGCTTTTTAACCCACATCTTAACCACCAGGCCAAATGCCTGGCCCTCCACAAATGTTTTCAAGTACCCTCACATACTCTTCCAAAATATCTTTTTTAAGTTATTGCTGCATTTTTTAAAAGATTTGTTGTTATTTATTTGAAAGGCAGCATTTACAGAGAGAGAGGAGAGGAAGAGATGGAGAGACAGAGACAGAGAGGCAGAGACAGACAGAGAGAGAGAGAGATCTTCCATCTGCTGGTTCACTCCCCAAATGGCCTCAATGGCCAGGACTGAGCCAGGCTGATGCCAGGAGCCAGGAGCTGCATCCGGGTCTCCCACATGGGTGCAGGGGCTTAAGGACCTGGGCCATCTTCTGCTGCTGTTCCAGACACATTCTGCTGGATCAGAAATGGAGCAGCCAGGACATAAGCTGGTGCCCATATGGAATGCCAGCACTGTAGACAGGGGCTTCACCCACTGTTACAGGTGAAACAGGGCAGAGAAAAGATTACCTCGACTCTTTGTCTCACATGGAAGAAGAATTTCCAGGCGGACAAGTCAGAGAGAAAAGCAAGACTTACTTAAAAGCAGGATTTATTTAAGTCAGAAACCTGCTGCAGGGTGGCCAGGAGGGGCTCTAAGAGAGGCGATACCAAAGGAGCTGGTGGTAGCAGGGTTTTTAAACACAATTTTGGGGAAGAAAGTAAATAAAAACGTGACAATCAACTTGATAATCAGTAACAAGGTGGGGACAAAACCCATTAAAAGACCTGATCTGTAACCTTCTTTGCCCTGTCTGGCTTGTTCATGATTAAACAAAAATGCCACCTGTGGGGTGGGATAGGTAACTTGTTTTCTTCCTTCCTTTCTCTCTCTCTCTCCCTCTCTCCCTTCCTTCCTTCCTTCCTTCCTTCCTTCCTTCCTTCCTTCCTTCCTTCCTTCCAGATTAATTTATTTATTTGAAAGAGTTACAGAGAAGCAGAGGCAGAGAGAGAAGTCTTCCATCCACTGGTTCACTCCCCAAATAGCCACAACAGCCAGAACTGGGCCAATCTGAAGCCAGGAGCTTTTTCCGGGTCTCCCACTTGGGTTCAAGGGCCCAAGGACTTGGGCCATCTTCTACTGCTTTCCCAGGCCACAGCAGAGAGCTGGATCAGAAGAGGAGCAGCCAGGATACAAAACCGGCGCCCACATGGGATGCGGGTACTGCAGGCAGCGGCCCTGCCACCATGCCACAGCACCGGCCTCAGTAACTTGTTTTCACAGTGAACTGTGAGCTTGGAAGGATGGAATCACCATTCCCTAGCTAGTCTCATGGTAAAACCTGGAAGCTCCCAAGGAGTGGGGCAGGCACTTTTGACCTTGCTAAAAATAAGTTTTTGGGGAAGCAAGCATTTTGCACCCTCCATTTCCACTAAGATCAATCTATTAACCAGTCTGACTCCTCGCACCATTACACCACAACAGCAGACCCTTGCCATATATATATATATATATGATTTATTTATTTATTTGAAAGACAGAGTTAGAGAGGCAGAGGCAGAGAGAGAGAGAGAGAGAGAGGTCTTCTATCACCTAGTTCACTCCACCAAATAGCTGCAATGGCCAGAGGTGGGCTGATCTGAAGCCAGGAACCAGGAGCTTCTTCCAGATCTCCCAGTGGGTGCAAGGACCCAAGCACTTGGGCCATCTTCCACTGCTTTCCCAGGCCATAAGAAAGATCTGGGTCAGAAGTGGAGCAGCCGGGACTCAATGCCAGTACTGCAGGAGACAACTTTACCCACTACACCATAGCTCCTGCCCCTACTTCCTATATTTTTTTTTATTTTTAATTTTTTGACAGGCAGAGTGGACAGTGAGAGAGAGAGAGACAGAAAGGTCTTTCTTTGCCGTTGGTTCACCCCCCCAATGGCTGCTGCGGCCAGCGCGTTGCGGCCGGCGCACCGCACTGATCTGAAGCCAGGAGCCAGGTGTTTCTCCTGGTCTCCCATGCGGATGCAGGGCCCAAAGACTTGGGCCATCCTCCACTGCACTCCCGGGCCACAGCAGAGAGCTGGCCTGGAAGAGGAGCAACCGGGACAGAATCTGGCGCCCCAACTGGGACTAGAACCTGGTGTGCCAGCACTGCAGGCAGAGGATTAGCCTATTGGGCCGCAGCGCCGGCCATTCCTATATTTTTAAAAACAGTATATATCGTGAAAATCTTTCCAGGCCAATTGCTATCACTCTCTGTCATTCAGTGCTATAATCCAATGTCCAGTCTTTCTTTTTGAAATTTATTTATTTATTTATTTATTTGAAAATCAGAGTTACACAAAAAGAGAAGGAGAGGCAGAGAGGTAGAGAGAGACAGAGAGAGAGAGAGAGAGAGAGAAAGGTCTCCCATTCACTGGTTCACTCACCAATTGGCTGCAACAGCCAGAGCTGCACTGATTCGAAGCCAGGAGCCAGGAACTTCCTCCGGGTCTTCCCACACCGGTACATGGGCCCACGTACTTGGGCCATCTTATACAGCTTTCCCAGGCAATAGCAGAGAGCTGAATTGGAAATGGAACAGCTGGGGCTCAAACCAGCGCCCATATGGGATGTTGGCACTGAAGGTGGTGCCTTTACCTGCTACGCCACAGCACCAGCCCCTCTATGGTCTTTCAACCTTCCCTATGTGATGGGCATTTCCTTTGTTTATAGTTTTTGCACCGATAAACAATGTTTGTTTCTTGCATATGTGTGTTCTTCTGTAGTGGTGCTGTTACCCTATGGGATATTGACCCGGGAATAGGATTCCTGGAGTGGGTGGACAAACTGTATTGATGTTAATGTAGCAGACATTGCCAGGTGCACTCCACATGGCCATATAAGTATGTACCTTGACCAGTAGCACTCTTGTTCCAAATGCCAGCCTTGGAACAGGCCACATCCAGAAACACCCCTTTCATAGGTGCTGGGAGGGACCCTGAGACCACAGTACTTTCAGGGTTCTACCCATAATTCTAAAAGATGATGAGGTTAGAGAGTCACAGGTTCACATCACTGTAGGTTTTGTCAGGGGGCAGGGATCAAGAGGATCATGGATGGAGACTCCCTTTCCTAAGGGGCTTCAACTTTAAACTTTTCACCTTATCACTGAATAACGTTCTAAGTACAGAAACATTCTGATAGGACTTGAAGCAAGAAAATATTAATCATTCAACCTTAGTCAGGTATCCCATTGCCAGTCCACCCCACTGGTGATTCCTTCCTCCCTCCCTCCCTCCCTCCCTCCCTGCCTCCCCCCCCTCCCTTCTTTCTTTCTTTCTTTCTTTCTTTCTTTCTTTCTTTCTTTCTTTCTTTCTTTCTTTCTTTCAGATTTATTTCTTTATCTGAAAGGTAGAGTTACAGACAGAGAGGGAGAGACAGAGAGAGTCTTCCATCCACTGGTTCACTCCCCAAATGGCCACAATGGCCAGAGCTGGGCCTATCTGAAGCCAGGATCCAGGAGTTTCTTTCAAGTCTCCCAAGTGGGTGCAGGGGCCCAAGCACTTGGGCCATCTTTTACTGCTTTCCCAGGCCATAGCAGAGAGCTGGATCAGAAGTGGAGCAGCCGGGACTTGAACCGGTGCCTATATGGGATGCTGGCACCACAGGTGGAGGCTTAGCCTACTGCGCCATGGTGTCCATTTCTGATGTTAGCACAATCATACAGCAGAACACTGCAATCTGCCATGAGACATTTACAGTTTGATTCGGTCAAAATCTTCTGTGTGACGTAAGGCCATTATTCAAACCGAAGCTGGAACAGTTCTTTCAGCAGCATTAACTTTCTGTAAAATTTGTGTTATTTGTATCAATAAAAAATGCTTCAGTATTCTCAATTACTCTGGTTAGAAAAACAAATTACATTTTCACAGAGAATGTTGTATTTGTGAAAAGTAGATACTGAACATACCGTGTGTTTTGTAAACCTCTATTGGCTTTTCTTCTCTTACATTACCCCTTCCCCTTGTCCCCACGCCGACCCCATTTTACCAAGATTACAGGGAACCAAGTGCTAGCTCTCTGAGGGACTCCGGCTGGCCAACAGCAAGCAGGCCCAGCCGGCCTTCTGCAGGTGCGGCTGCAGCGCCAACATTGACCACTAGGGGCCCTCTGCTCCCTTGTCCTAAGGGGAGAGAAAAATGTCTTTTTTCTCCCCTTTCTGACTTTCCTAATAGAAATAAGTCTCATGGATAATTTCAAAATAAAATTCCTAATAAACTGAGGGAAAATAAAGAGAACTAAAGAACAAATCCTCCGAGCAACAAGCATGCTTTCAAGTTTAAAATGACTGTATTAGTTTGTTT
This sequence comes from Oryctolagus cuniculus, assembly GCF_051225735.1. Taxonomy (NCBI): domain Eukaryota; kingdom Metazoa; phylum Chordata; class Mammalia; order Lagomorpha; family Leporidae; genus Oryctolagus; species Oryctolagus cuniculus. The sequence continues at coordinate 31,057,181 of NC_142873.1, forward strand.
TTCATGCAACAAAGACCCGAGGCAATTAACTTTGTAAAGAGAAAGGGTTCAGGGCTGGCTCTGTGGCATGGTAGGTTAAGCATCGGCCTGCAGTGCCAGCATGCCATATGGATGCCGGTTCAAGTCCCAGCTGCTCCACTTCCCATCTAGCTCTCTGTTGCCATTGTGGCAATTTGGAGAGTAAATGGATAGTGGATAGAAGACTTTTCTCTCTGTCTGTAACTATGCAGCTCAAATACATAGATTTTTAAAAAAAACCTTGAAAAGAGAGAAAGGGTTTATTTAGCTCACAGTTTTGGAGGGTCAAGTCTCAGGGCGAGGAACAGCAAGCACAGAGCATGTGTGGGAAAAGGATCACGCAGAGAGCCAGGAAGCAGAGAGAACTGCTGGTCTCCCCCAGGCTCTCACAAACAGCTTCTCTTGAGACAAATCAATGGTCCCACAGGCCCCATCTCCTAATGGCTGCATCACCTCCCAGTAGCAATCCTCCCCTCCCCCGGCCCCAAGCTGTCAACACATGGGTCTAGCAGTCTTACTAGATAAGGCTCACTGAGTCCAGTCTTCCTTCCTCTCACAAACCAATCACAAAATTAAAGTAGCCCTGATCTGAGGGTTAGCAGGGTGACTGCCTCTCAGCACTCAGCTATTAACCATTGTCTCTTCCCTTGGAACAACCTGAGGCAGATTCTCCCGGTCCCTGTGTGTGCCTCCACCCTGGGGAACTGGATCTCCTGGGCTCCCTGTGCCAACCTAGCTGGCATTTCTCTCTGTCAGTCAGCCTGGAGAGTCTGGAGCTCTTCAACCCCTTTACTCGACAGGATCTGACTTGGTCATTTTTGTCCTTTATTTTATGAATTTGAAAGGCAAAGAGACAGCCAGAGAGTGCTCATCTGCTGGTTCACTTCCCAAATGCCGGCACTAGGTGGGCCAGGATGAAGCCGGGCGCTGGAGACTCCATGTGGGCATCCCAAGTGAATGGCTGGAGCTGAGCTGATCCGAAGCCAGGAGCCAGGAGCTTCTTCCAGGTCTCCCACGTGGGTGCAGGGGCCCAAGGACTTGGGCCATCCTCCACTGCAGTGGAGCAGCCAGAACTCGAACCAGTGCCCATATGGGATGCCAGTGCTGCAAGCTGAGGATCTCTGCCTCACTGTGGAATAGCCACCATCAGCAAGCCTGGGCAGCGTCAGCAGCAGAAGCCAAGTCTTTGGACTTCCAACCTGGGAACTGCCGTGAGAACCGTAATTACTCCTTCAAGAGCCATGCATGAGGGACTTTTTTTTAAGCAAAGATAATGGCAGTAACAATAGAAAGGTATGAGTTTACTGTGCCTCTTACAATAAGGGCTCTTGAGTTCTAAAGCTGAATAAAACAACTGCACACAAAGACATATCTGTGTCTTCTTTGGTTGTTCATGTTTCCACTTTGAAAAGTTATTTTGGGGGAACTTACTGCTCTAGTCTAGGGGAAGATAGTTTAAAAAAGTGGGTAGAATGCAATCTCAGGGGAGGGTTAAGGAAAAAATGGCAAAGGAAACTCCATGTAAATTGGGGGGACACTGTGGACCTAGTGGAGGGTGTGGACATGCATAGATCAGGACCCCAGCAGCCGAGAGCCTCAGCACCAGCCTTGGAGTAAGGTGAGACCAGTATACAGCCGCCCAAGCCACTGGCGAAAAAACTGCAGGGAGAGCCTGGCATGGGCCCAGCTTGGAGCCCTGTGGGGGACACGGTACCTGCCAACCTAGAGGAAAAAAAGGGGGCATGTTTCTCTCTCCCTGACCACCAGCACCGACAGCCTGTAACTAGCCAAGAGAGGGCAGGGCTGTTTTGGACATATGCAACAGCTGCGCCAACTCATGTCTGCATACCAGCAACGAGCCTAGAGAAGATGACTGAGTCTGGCTGGGAGAATTGATGGGGTCTGGGTCTTTTGACTGTGGGAAGCTTGTGTGCTGGGACTGCGAAAACACTGTGGCTGCATGGGAGGGCGCAGGGTGTGGCTGGGACTGTAGGCAGTCACTGTGGGTGGCTCCACATGCTCAGGGCTCCCTGATTCCCTGCTGAGGGTCACTGCTGCAGGATCTGTGTTCACACCTAGAACTGTGTGGATCCTTTGTGTGGTTCTTGTGGCAGCACAGTTGAAAACTGTACTTTTATTTTATTTTTAAAATAAATAAAATACCCAGGCATTGGTCTCCCTTGAGGAGATGAGGTGAGCATGAGAATACACCAACAGAGCAGAACAAACCTCCATTCTGATTTTTTTTTAATTTTTTAATTTTTATTATTATTTTTTTTTTGACAGGAAGAGTGGACAGTGAGAGAGAGAGACAGAGAGAAAGGTCTTCCTTTGCCGTTGGTTCACCCTCCAATGGCCACCATGGCTGGCGCGCTGCGGCCGGCGCACAGCACTGATCCGAAGGCAGGAGCCAGGTGCTTCTCCTGGTCTCCCATGGGGTGCAGGGCCCAAGGACTTGGGCCATCCTCCACTGCACTCCCTGGCCACAGCAGAGAGCTGGCCTGGAAGAGGGGCAACCGGGACAGAATCCGGCGCCCTGACCGGTACTAGAACCCGCTGTGCCGGCGCCACAAGGCGGAGGATTAGCCTAGTGAGCTGTGGCACCGACCCTCAATTCTGATTAAAAAAAAAAATCTACCACACCCAATTTGGGTGTCATCTTGGACACTCCCCTCACCCTAGAGCACTGAACAGAGCTCCCAGGCCACACGTAGCACAGGCCTCTGGGTATTCACTGAAAGAGCAGACACTCCACTAATCCACAGAGGCATAGTTCAAAGATAAAAGCCATCATAGGGGAAAAAAAGCACCACAAATGCCTCATAATAAATGCAGCAATTCAACAAAAAAGAATAAGGAAGACAACATGACAATCCTAAAAGAACACAACACGTCAATACTAGAATGTGAAGATGCAGATTGATGAAATGCCAGAAATGGAATTCAAAAAATTGATTTTAGGATTACTTAGACGTAATCAGAAGCAAATTCATGAACTAAAGAAAACCGTACATGACAAGAATAAAATTTTTCCCATGAAATTGAGATTTTAAAGAGAAATCAAAATAAGATATTGGAAATGAATTCAATAGAACAAATAAAAAAATACAGTGGAAAGCCACCTTAACAACAGACTCAGTGAGGCAGAGGAAAGAATACGCAAGTTAGAAGACAAATCTCTGGAAATTTTATAATCAGACAAAAAAAAAAACTAGAAGAAGTAGAAGAAATAGGAAAACTAAAAAATAATGTCAGAGATTTATGAGATATTATCCAACGACCTAACATACAGGTCTTAGAAGTTCCTGAAGGTGTGGAAAGACAGAATGGATTAGAAAGCAATTTTAATGAAATAATTACAGGAAACTTCCCTAATTTGGAGAAAGAAAGGAACATCCAAGTACAGGAAGCACAAAAAACTAATAGACACAACCAGAAAAGATCTTCACCACAACACATCATAGTCAAGCTCTCCACAGTAAAGCATAAAGAACGGATTCTAAAATGTGCACGAGAGAAACACCAGATTACTTTCAGAGGATTTCCAATTAGACTCACAGCAAACTTCTCATCAGAAACTCTACAGGCTATGAGAGAATGGTGATACATATTCCAAGTCTTTTTTAAAAAAATATTTATTCATTTGAAAGTCAGAGTTACATAGAGAGAAGAGAGGCAGAGAAAAAGAGGGGTCTTCCATCCAATGGTTAGCTTCCCAGTTGGCCGCAACTGCCAGAGCTGTGCCAATCCAAAGCCAGGAGCCAGGAGCTTCTTCTGGGTCTCCCTTGTGGGAGCAGGGACCCAAGGACTTGGGCCTTCTTCTACTGCTTTCCAGGGCCATAGCAAAGAGCTGGATTGGAAATGGAGCAAGCAGCCGGGTCTCAAACCAGCACCCATATGGGATGCCAGTGCATCAGGCCAGGGCATTAACCCACTGTGCCACAGCACCAGCCCCATATGCATATTCCAAGTCTTAAGAGAAAAAACTGTCAACCCAGAATACTGTACCCTGTAAAGCTCTCATTTATGAATGAGGGTGAAATAAAGACTTTCCATAACAAACAGAAACTGAAAGAATTTGACACCACCCAACTAGCCTTATAAAAGATGTTTAAAGATGCGCTACACACAGAAACACAGAAACATGGTCATCACTATGAAAGAAGGCAAAGAGAGAAAATCTCCCAGTAAAAATACAAAAGAAATGAAAATTGAATAATAGGAATATTTATGGGAAAATGATAGGGCCAAGTTGTTACTTATTGATAATCACCTTGAATGTAAATGGCTTCAACTCTCCAGTTAAAAAATACAGATTGGCTGAATGGATTTAAAACAAAACCCATCTATTTGCTGCCTACAAGAAACACATCTCACCAACAAAAATCCATACAGACTGAAAGTGAAAGGATGGAAAAAGATATTCTATGCTAACAGAAACCAAAAAAGAGTTGGTGTAGCCATCATGACAAAATAGACTTTAACACAAAAACTGTTAAAAGAGACAAAGAAGGGCACTATATAATGATCAAAGGATCTATTCAACGGGAAGATGTGACTATTGTAAATGTATATGCACCCAATTACAGGGCACCTGGCTATTTAAAAGAAATGTTACTGGATCTAAAAGGAGACTTAGACTCTGATACAATAGTATTGGGGGATTTCAATACTCCACTTTCAGCAATAGACAGATCAACCAGACAGAAAATCAATAAGGAAACAGAACAGTCAATTGGCTCTATAGACCAAATGGTCCTAACAGATATCTACAGAACTTTTCATCCTACCATTGTAGAACACACGTTCTTGTCACCAGTGCATGGAACTTTCTCTAAGATAGACCACATGCTAGGCCACAGAGCCAGTCTCAGCAAACCAAAAAAATTGAAATCATATTCTCTGACAATAGAATGAAGGTGGAAATCATCACTCAGGAATTTCTAGAACATATGAAAACACATGGATACTGAACAACAAGCTTCTGAAAGAACAGTGGGTCATTAGAGAAATAAAAAATGATATCAAGGGGCTGGTGCTGTGGCATAGTGGATTAAAGCCCTGGCCTGAAGCGCTGGCATCCCATATGGGTACTGGTTCTAGTCCCAGCTGCTCCATTTCTGATTCAGCTCTCTGCTATGGCCTGGGAAAGCAGTAGAAGATGGCCTAAGTCCTTGGGCCCCTGCACCCATGTGGGAGACCTGGAATAAGCTCCTGGCTCCTGGCTTCAGATCAGCATAGCTGCAGCTGTTGCAGCCACCTGGGGAGTGAACCATCAGATGGAAGACCTCTCTCTCTCTCTCTCTGCCTCTCCTCTCTGTGTAACTCTGACTTTCAAATAAATAAATAAATTTTTTTTAAAAAGTGATATCAAAAAATTTCTGGAAATGAAAGAAGACAATAGTACAACATGTCGAAACTTATGGGGTACAGCAAAACCAGTGTTACTAGGAAAGTGTTTAGCAAGTAGTGCCTACATCAAGAAATTAGAAAGGCACCATACAAATGAGTTATCAAAGCATTTCAAGGACCTAGAGAAACAACAGCAAACCACACCCAAAACTAGTAGGAGAAAAGAAATCAAATTAGAGAAGAAATAAACAAAAAAAAAAAACACAAAAGGTTAGTGAAATGAAGATCTGTTTTTTTTGAAAAATAAACAAAATTGACACACCATTGGCCCAGCTAACCAAAAGAGAGAGAGAGAGAGAGAGAGAGAGAGATTCAAATTAATAAAATTAGATATGAAAAAGGAAATATAACAACAGACACAACAGAAATAAAAATAATCATCAGAAATTACTACAAAGAGCTGTATGCCAACAAATTAGGAAACATAGAAGAAATGGATAGATTCCTGGGCACATATGACCTACTTAAATTGAACCGTGAATACATAGAAAACCTAAACAGACCCATAATCAAGTCAGAAATTGAATCAGTAATAAAGACTCTCCCAGCAAAGAAAAGTCCAGGACCAGATGGCTTCACTGCTGAATACTACCATACATTTAAAGAAGAACTAACTCCAATTTTTCTCAAGCTATTCAAAACAATTGAGGGGCCGATCCCGTGGCTTAGCAGGTAAAGCCACCACCTGCGGCGCCAACATCCCATACGGGCACTGGTTGGGGTCCTGGCTGCTTGACATCTGGTCCAGCTCCCTTCTATGGCCTGGCGAAAAAGTAGTAGAAAACGTCTCAAGTCCTGGGGCCCTTGCACCAACAAGGGAAACCCAGAAAGAGCTCCTGGCTCCTAGCTTTGGTTTGGCTTGGCTCCAGCCATTGTAGCCATTTGAGGAATGACACAGCAGATGGAAGACCTCTCTCTCCCTCTGTGTCTGCCTCTCTGTAACTCTGCCTTTCAAATAAATAAATAAATAAATCTTTTAAAAAAAACAATTGAGAGAGAGGGAATCCTCTCAAATTCCTTCTATGAAGCCAGAATCATTGTAATCCCTATACCTGAAAAAGATACAACAGAGAAAGAGAACTACAGACCAATTTCCCTGATGAACATGGTCACAAAAATCTTCAACAAAATACTAGCCAATCGAATCCAATAACACATCAGAAAGATCATTTGCCTGGACCAAGTGAGATTTATCCTAGGTATGCAGGGATGGTTCAACATTTGCAAATCAATCAATGTGATACAACACATTAACAAATTGAAGAACAAAAGTCATTAGATTATCTTCATAATGCAAAGAAAGCATTTGATAAAATATAATACCCTTTTATGATGAAAACTTTAAGCAAATTGTGTACAGAAGGAATATTCCTCACATGATCAAAGTAATTTATGACAAAACCCACAGTCAGTGTTGTATTAAATGGGAAAAAGTTGGAAGTATTTCCACTGAGATCCAGAAATAGACAAGGATGCCCACACTCACAACTGCTTTGATATATTCCTGGAATTTTAGTCGGAGCCATTAAGAAAGAAAAAGAAATCAAAGGGATACAAATTGGGAAGGAGAGAGTCAAACTATCCCTATTTGCAGATGACATGATTCTATATATAGGGGATCCAAAAGACTCCATTAAAAGACTATTGGAACTCCTAGAAGAGTTTGGTAAAGTGCCAGGATATAAAATCACACAGAAAAATCAATAACCTTTGTATACACAGACAATGCCAAAGCTGAGAAAAAACTTGTAAGATAAATTCCATTCATAATAGCTACAAAAAATCAAATACCTTGGAATAAATTTAACCAAGGATGTCAAAGATCTCTACAATGAGAATTACAAAACATTAATGAAATAAATAGAAGAAGAAGACACACACAAAAATGGAAGAATCTTGCATATTAATAGATTGGAAGTATCAATATCACCAAAATGTCCATACTACTGAAAGCAATTTGCAGATTCAATGTGATAACAAACTAGCAAGGACATTCTTCTCAGATATAGAAAAAATGATGCTGAAATTCATATGGAAATACAGGAGACCCCAAATAGCTAAAGCAATCTTGTACAACAAAAACAAAGCTGGAGGCATCACAATACCAGATTTCAAAACATACTACAGGGTAGTTATAATCAAAACGGTACTGGTACAAAAGCAGATGGATAGACCGAAGGAACAGAATAAAAATGCCAGCAATCAACCCATGCATCTACAACTAAAGAACTAAAATCAATCCCTGGAGCATTTTCTTCAGAAAATGGTGCTGGGAAAACTGGATCTCCACATGCAGAAATATGAAGCAAGACCCCTACCTTACACTTTACACAAAAATCCACTCAAAATGTATTAAAAACCTAAATTTGCAACCGGATACAAATTAATTAAATTATTATTACAAATTATTACAGAACTTTGGGGAAAACCCTGCAAAACATTGGCATAGGCAAAGAGTTCTTGGAAAAGACCCCAGAAGCCCAGGAAATCTAAGCCAAAATTGAAAAATGAGATTACATCAAATTGAGAAGCTTTTGCACTGCAAAAGATATACTCAGGAAAGTGAAGAGGCAATGGACAGATGGGAGAAATTTTTTGCAAACTATAAAATTGATAAAGGATTAATAACCCCAATATATAAAGAGATCAAGAAGCTCAACAACAAAATCCAGTTACAAAATGGGCAAAGGATTAAACAGGCATCTTTCTTTTTTTTTTTTTTTTTAATCTTTTATTTAATGAATATAAATTTCCAAAGTACGACTCATGTGTTACAATGGCTTCCCCCCCCATACCGTCCCTCCCACCCACAACCCTCCCCTTTCCCACTCCCTCTCCCCTTCCATTCACATCAAGATTCATTTTCGATTATCTTAATATACAGAAGATCAGCTTAGTATACCTTAATTAAGTATTTCAACAGTTTGCTCCCACACAGAAACAAAGTGAAAAATAATAGATGATTTTTTTAAAATGATGATGAAATCAGATCAGACCTATTGTCATGTTTAATCCCAGTGAGAGTCAAGTTGGGAATTGATAATTTCTTTCTTTCTTTTTTTTTTTTTTTTTTTTTTTTTACAGAAGATCAGTTTAGTGTACATTAAGCAAAGATTTCAGTCGTTTGCACCCCCATAGAAACACAAAGTGAAATATACTGTTTGAGTACTCGTTATAGCATTAAGCCTCAGTGTACAGCACGTTAAGGACAGAGATCCTACATGAGGAGTAAGTGCACAGTGACTCCTGTTGTTGACTTTACCAATTGACACTCCTGTTTATGGCATCAGTAATCTCCCTATGCACCAGTCATGAGTTTCCAAGGCTATGGAAGCCCCTTGAGTTCTCCGACTCTTATCTTGTTTAGACACGGTCATAGTCAAAGTGGAGGTTCTCTCCTCCCTTCAGAGAAAGGCACCTCCCTCTTTGAAGACCTGTTCTTTCCACTGGGATCTCACTCACAGAGATCTTTTTGCCAGAGTGTCTTGGCTTTCCATGCCTGAAATACTCTCATGGGCTTTTCAGCCAGATCCGAGTGAACAGGCATCTTTCAAAAGAGGACACATTATGGGGCAGGCGCTGTGGCACAGCAGGTTAAAGCCCTGGCCTGAAGCTCCGGCATCCCATTTGGGCGCCAGTTCTAGTCCCGGCTGCTGCTTTACTGATCCAGTTCTCTGCTGTAGCCTGAGATAGCAATAGAAGATGGCCCAAGTCCTTGGGCCCCTGCACCCACATGGGTGACCTGGAGGATGCTCCTGGCTCCTGGCTTTGGATCGGCCCAGCTCCAGCCATTGCGGCCACCTGGGGAGTGACCATTGAATGGAAGACCTCTCTCTCTGTCTCTACCTTTCTCTGTAACTCTGTCTTTCAAATAAATAAAAATAAATCTTTAAAGAAAAACAAAAGAGGACACATTAAAATGTGCTCAGGATCACTAGCCATCAGGAAAATGCAAATCAAAACCACAATAAGGTTTCACCTCACCCCAATTAGAATGGCTTACATACAGAAATCAACAAACATCAAAGGTTGATGAGAATGTGGATTAAAAGATACCCTAATGCACTGTTGGTGGAAATGTAAACTGGTATAGCCACTGTGGAAGACAGTATGGAGGTACCTCAGAAATCTGAGTATAGACCTACCCTATGACCCAGCTATCCCACTCCTGGGAATTTACCCAAGGGAAATGAAATCAGCATATGGAAGAGTTATCTGAACTCCCATGTTTATTACAGCTCAATTCACAATAGCTAAGATATGGATTCAACCCAAATGCCTGTCAACTGAAGACTGGAGAAAGAAATTATGGGATATGTTCACCATGGAATACTACACAGCAGTAAAAAGAAGGAGAGAAATCCTTTTGCTTGCAACAAAATGGATGAAACTAGACAGCATCATACTTATAGAATTAAGCCAGTCCCAAAGGGACAAATATCATATGTTTCCTCTGACCTGTGATAACTAATAGAGCACCTAAAAGCTATTCTGTAGAAGTGAAACTAACACTTCAAGATGTAGTGACTTTAAACAGCCCTTGTCTGGACTGTTGAGAAACAAGTTTTTTTTAATACTGTTTGTTGAACTCTTTGCTTAGGATAGAGTTTGATTCTGGCGTTGGGAGCCCGTGAATAGGGAACCCAGCTGAGTCCAGATGAACGTCTCTCTAAACTGAGATGATAAATGGGTGTTTCAAGCTGCTACATTCGTGGCAATCCTTGTGGAGTGATAGAAAACTATGAAGTCTTATGCCAGTAGTGTAATATTTATTCTAAGGCTTTCCCCTCCAGTTTTTCGAGGGTTTTTTTTTTTTGAGTTAACATTTTTTTCACTTTGTAAAATATGTACCTAATTTCAAAATCAAAATCATACAACCCAGGAAACTTCCCAGGACCCATTTGCCTCTCCCTAATTGGAAACTATCAATTGTTTCTTGGTTTGTTCTTCCACTTTTAAATATAATTAAATATCTGTGTATCCATATTCTTTCTATTACTCACACAAAAGGTAACATAGAACAAATACTCCCATACCTTTTTTTATTTAAAGATTTATATATTTACTTGAAAGTCAGTGTTATACAGAGAAAGAAGGAGAGGCGGCCAGGAGCTTCTTCTGGGTCTCCCACGAGACTTGGGCCATCCTCTACTGCTTTCCCAGGCCATAGCAGAGAGCTGGATCGGAAGTAGAGCAGCTGGGTCTCTAACCGGTGCCCATATGGGATGCTGGCACTGCAATCAGTGGCTTTACCCACTACGCCACAGCGCCGGCCCCTCCTATACCTTCTGTTTTCAAGTAACAATGCTTCTTGGAAATCATTACACAGGGGCTGGTGCTGTGGCACAGCAGGTTAAAACCCCAACCTGCAGCACTGGCATCCATATGGACACTGGTTCAAGTCCTGGTTGCTCCACTTCTGATTCAGCTCTCTGCTAATGTACCTGAGAAAGCAGCAGAAGATGGTTCAAGTCCTTGGCCCCCAAAACCCATGTGGGAGACCTGGAAGTTCCATGCTCCTGGCTTTGGATCAACTCAGCTCTGCCCATTGTGGCCATTTGGGGAGTGAACCAGTGGATGGAAGACCTCTCTTTCGATATCTTTCTCTCTCTCTCCCTCCCCCACTTCTCTGTGACTCTTTCAAGTAAATAAAAATAAATCTTAAAAAGAGATCACCACATGCTCATTTATAGAGATTTCCTTCCTTTATTTTTGCTACTGAATTATAACATACATTATACACTATTGACAGACATTTGAGGGCTTGCGATCTTCTGTAATTACAAATAATTCTGCCTTTTATTGTCAACATTTTCTATTTGAGATAGATTCCTAGAAGTGTTACTGTCACAGGTCAAAGGGTAAATGTGTATTTTTGTGAAGGTTTTTTTTTTTCTGCTGACACCAGACACATCCTCTCTTTTTTCTGATTCTCCAGCCCCAACTGGATGTGCAAGAATTTAGCTTGAGTCTGACAGTGCTTACCTGAGTCAGGGCAGAAGCCTCAGGTCCCAATTCCATCCCACACACTGATCCCCACCTCAGATGCCAATCACAAGTCCCAGGCCTGCAGCGCTTTGGACTGTCTTGGGTTCAAATCAGAAGTCCCCATGGCCTCCTCATCGAGTTGAATCATTTGCTATCACTGCTTGTGGAACTCCGAAAGCACTGTTCTTAACTTTTTACCAGTTCATTACAAAAGGAACAACTTAGGACCAGCCAAATGGAAGAGATGCAGAAAAGGAAATGGGGGTGATGAGCAAAGTGTCCAAGCCCTCTCCAGGAATTGGTAAGACTGTCCATTTCCCTATAACCTTGCCACCTAGCATGGTGTCACATTTTAGGGTTTTGGTGAATCTAATAGGTGAATATGTTATTACAATGTAGTTTTTAAAAACAATTGAAATCTATTAATGTGCAGAATGCACACGTAGCATAAATGTACAAGTCACTAAATTTCCATAAAGTCAACATACTAACACCCAGATGAAAAAATAGAATATTACCAGCACAGTCACCATGGGTCCTCTTCCAACCTCTACCACCCCAAAATTCCCACCACGGGAGCAGCATTTAGCCCAGTGGGTATTATGCCTTCCACCCCAAGTCCTGGGTTTGAGTCCTGGCTCCACCCCCCAATCCCACTCCCTGCTAATGCAGATATTTGGAGGCATCACAGGCCCAAGTAGTTAGGTTCCTGCCACCAATGTGGGAGACTTAGATTGAGTCCTCAATTCCTGGCCCAGCCTTAGCCACTGAAGATGCTTTGGGGAGTAACCAGTAGGAGGGTTCTCCACCTCTCTGTTCTCAGATTAATTAAATAAATAAAAACATTCCCACTACCTTGAAGGATCAAGACAGGGCAGCTGTTGTGGCACTGTGGGTTCGGCTGTGCTTGGGATGCCCGCACCCCATACCCAGCTCCTGGAATATGTGGCTGGGGTCAGCAGATGATGGCTCAAGTCCTTGGGCCCCTGCCACCCATGTGGGAGACCCAGGTGAAGTCCCTGGCTCCTTAACTTTGGCCTGGCCCAGCCCTGGCTGTTGTGGGCATCTGGGGAATTAAACCAGTGGATAGAAGGTCTCTTTCTTTCCTTTCAAATAAATAAGTAAATCTTTTGTAAAGGGATCTTTAACTTGATGCAGCTTATGTTGACAAATGAAATTTTTAAATCCTATTTTAAATGAATTTTTAATTTTTTAATTAATTTATTTGCAAGAGGGAGAGGAAGCAAGTGCTCCCATGTGTTAATTCACTCCCCAAAGGCCTGCAGCGAGGGCCAAAGCTGGGAGCCAGGAACTCAATCCAGGTCTCCCATGCAGAAGGCCATCCATGGCTCTACATCAACAGGAAGCCGGAGTCAGGAGCAGCCCTGGGGGGTCAAACTTAGGCCCTCCTGCCACTCCATGAACTTATTTTATTTTTGAAGATTTATTTTTTATTTTTTATGAAAGAGTTACATAGAGAAGTGAAGCCAGTGGCCTTCCACCTGCTGGTTCAGAGCTGAGCTGATCCAAAGCCAGGAGCCAGGAGCCAGGAGCCAGCACCTGGGCTATCTTCTAGTGCTTTTCCAGGCCACAGCGGGGACTTGAACTAGCGTCCAAATAGGATAGTCTGCGCTGCAGGGCGGATCTTTAACCCACTGCACCATGGCGCCAGCCAACCTTCGTGATCTTTTGAAGTCACTTCACAGGGGCTGGGAAGAATGAGAGCCCAGTCAAGCTCTTTCCCCCTTCTCCCACGGCTCCAGCAGTGACTGCTCCCTCCTGCAGAGGGCTCCCGCGAGCTCCTCCTGGCCCACAGCGCCAGACCAGGTCCTCTCGGATCTCGGCTCCAGAGGAGCTAAGGACAACCCCATGATCTGTTCTCTGGGTGTTTCACACCCCTGTGTGTTCCCTTAACCCTGCCAGTGGCTCTGCACGGAATTCCTTTATTAAAACCTCTTTATTCAAGCCATATGGGAGTGGATTCTGATCTCTGCCAAGATCCTAATTGTCACATATTCCTTTGTAACATGAGTTGCAAATGTTTTTTCCCCCTCCAGTTTCTCATTATTCTTTTGACTTTGTTTATGGTGTTTTTTTTTTTTTTTCAAAAAATTGTGGGTTTTCGAAAGGCAGAGTTAGAGAGAAAGAGGGAGAGAGAGAGAGAGGAGACAGAGACAGATCTTCCATCTGCTGATTCACTCCCCCAAATGGCTGCAGTGGCCAGGGCTGGGCCAGGGTGAAACCAGGAGCCAGGAGCTTCTTCTGAGTCTCCCATGTGGGTGCAGGGGTCTAAGTGCTTGGGTCATCTTCCACTGCTTTCCCAGGCCCATCAGCAGGGAGCTGGATCAGAAGTGGAGTAACTGGAACTTGAACCGGTGCCCATATGGGATGCCAGCATCACAGGTGGCAGCTTCACCAGCTGCACCACAATGCCAGCCCCTGGTGACAGACTTGAACTATGCAGCTTGACCCCAGGATTTTCAGTTTTTATTGCACTGTGCGTATTGCCACATGCAACTATGACAAAAATTGTGTGAGGCAAGGTTGTTACCCTGCCCACATTCCCACGATCCTACCTCAGTTTTCTCATCTGCACTTCAACTTGATGAAATAACCCTGATGCTAAACTGTGTGCATGAGGGTCTATGTGTACTAACGTACATAGCCACATGCCAATACGCACACGTGTACACACGGGATGGCGAGGGAATATTCATTGACCTACTGGAAGTCATACCTTCTGCAAATGGGAGAGCCGGGTCTGGTGGCTGCCAGATTTGGGGGCTGGAACTCCAGGGGTTTTGATTCCTTTACCTCTGCCTCCCACACCTACCCAGACCACCAGGCTGGGGTCCAGGAGAACCTGTCAGATTGAAGGGGGCCAAGCTGAAGAGGAAACAGAGGGGATGCTCGTTCATCCTGACCTGGTGGAGCCGAGGCACCGCCTCACGGTGGGACTGAGGCCACTCACTCCCCAGGAGTCCAGGGTTTCCATTCTGGATGTAACCCTGGGCTGATGACCGATAGCACGGTGATATCAATTTCCCTGGGAAAGCTAATAAATGTGTGGCAGGAAAAAATACTCACTTAGTAATACAGTAAAAGTTTCAAGGAATTTGGCAAGCCTTAAATCAGGGCAGTCATGGGACACACAAGGTATCCTCAGTAAAGGGGTCTAGAAAATTAGCTGGGATACACACACACACACACACACATACATATATGGGTCCATAGCTATGTATATTGGTCCATGTATATATATACATATGTGGTCCTACATGTACTTTGTTTTGCTATATGTGGATATCTCCCACCAACTCTAAGATACATAGTTCTTTTTTAAAAAAGATTTATTTAGGGCCGGCACCATGGCTCACTAGGCTAATCCTCCGCCTGTGGCGCCAGCACTCCGGGTTCTAGTCCCAGTCGGGGCGCCAGATTCTGTCCCGGTTGCTCCTCTTCCAGTCCAGCTCTTTGCTATGGCCCGTGAGTGCAGTGGAGGATGGCCCAAGTCCTTGGGCCCTGCACCTGCATGGGAGACCAGGAGGAAGCACCCGGCTCCTTGCTTCGGATAGGCTCAGTGTGCCGGCTGTAGCAGCCATTTGGAGGGTGAACCAACAGAAGGAAGACCTTTCTGTCTGTCTCTCTCTCACTGTCTAACTCTGCCTGTCAAAATAAAAAAAGGACTTATTTATTTATTTGAAAACCAGAGTTACCCAGAGGCAGAGAGAGAGAGCGAGAGTGAGAGGTCTTCCATCTGCTGGTTCACTCCCCAAATGGCCACAATGGCTGGAGCTGTGCCAATCTGAAGCCAGGAGCCAGGAGATTCTTTTGGTCTCCCATGTGGGTGCAGGGGCCCAAGCACTTGGGTCATCTTCCACTGCTTTCCCAGGCTATAGGAGAGAGCTGGATAGGAAATGGAGCAGCTGGGACTTGAACCAATGTCCATATGGGATGCTGGCGGCAGGGGCTTTACCCCCTACACCAATAGCACTAGCTGAAAGATACATAGTTATTTTATTATTTTTTTTTATGTTTTTGATAGGCAGAATGGACAGTGAGAAAGAGAGACAGAGAGGAAGTTCTTTCTTTTGCTGTTGGTTCACCCTCCAATGGCCGCTGCGGCTGGCGCACCATGCTGATCCGAAGGCAGGAGCCAATGCTTCTCCTGGTCTCCCATGAGGTGCAGGGCCCAAGAACCTGGGCCATCCTCCACTGCACTCCCGGGCCACAGCAGAGAGCTGGCCTGGAAGAGGGGCAACCGGGACAGAATCCGGCGCCCTGACCGGGACTAGAACCTGGTGTGCCGGCGCCGCGGGCAGAGGATTAGCCTAGTGAGCCATGGCGCCGGCCCATAGTTATTTTCTTTACACTTGTCATACCTGAAACCGTGATGTATCTCACAATCAGCTGTATCTTGGATCTCATGACATAATATATATGTGAATTAAAAGGGCCATGCTGACATGCCCTGGTCCTAATGCATGATCGTGTATGAAGAGTCGGGGGTAAGACAAGAAACTGTGGAGATGCCATCAAAGGCTCGTGTGGATGAATGGTCAGAGACAGCATGTGACCCTTCACAGACCATGTGGGCATTTTGCCTTGCTTCTGACTGCTCTGAGAGGATTGAGGCACTCAGCAGAGAGTGTCCTCAGACTCCTTAGCGCCCCCTGCACCACTGGGTTCCCACAGACAACCTCTGCCTGCCCTACCTCAGCCAACCCCCCACTCAGGCACTGGATTCGCACCCTCCAGCCTCCAAGGACATCGCTCTAGGAACTCCCCCTCTCTCCTACACCAACATTTTTTCCTTCCTACATGATAATTCCGGGGTTTATCCTCCGTTTGCTCATACTTACGAGAAAACAAGGTGGGTAGGATTGTCACGCAGCCAGTTAATCCACTGCTTGTAACACTGGCATCCCATATCTGAACAAGTGTTCAAGACCCAGCTGTTCCACTTCTGAATCAGCTCCCTGCTAATGCTCCTGGGAAGGCAGAGAAGATGGCCCAAGTGCTTGGGCCCCTGCAACCCACATGGAAGCCCTGGATGAAGCTCCTGGCTCCTGCTTCAGCCTGGCCCAGCTCTGGTCATTGCAACCATCTGGGAAGTGAACGAGCGGATGGAAGATTTCTCTCTCCTCTCCTCTCCTCTCCTCTCCTCTCCTCTCCTCTCCTCTCCTCTCCTCTCCTCTCCTCTCCTCTCCTCTCCTCTCCTCTCCTCTCCTTTCCTCTCCTCTCCTTTCTCCCTTTTCAGCTAAATGAATAAATAAATCTTTCAAAGAAACACAACCCAGAGAAACCTCCTCTTGGTCCCACCTCACATATCCAGCAATTCTCTGCATCTCCGCTTCCTTTGTTGCCAGACTCCTCAGAAGAAATTTCTGGACTCATCCCGTTTTGCTCCTTCCGGTCTCTAGTAAACCCATGTCAACCAGGCTTTGGCCCACGCACTCCTACAAAATGCCCTTATCAGGATCACAAGTCACCTCTGCCAAGTCCAGTGATCCATCCTCAGGCCGCTTTGTCCTTGGCCTGTCTGCAGCTGAGCACCCTGGCCTCTGAGAAATGCTTTCATCATTGGTGCCCAGCAACTCACTTCTTAGCCCCCTCTCCCCACCCTTGCTTTGTTGGAATGCTCCAGGCCTCAGCCCTTGGTCCCCTCTCTCTATCTTCACTCTCTTGGTGACATCATCCCCAGTGTCCCGGATGGAGTGGTGTCTCCCAAACAGGCATGTCGAAGTCCTCAGAGTGTGACCTTGGGGAGAGCAATGGTGATTGCAGTTGTAGGTGGACGTCCTTGAGTTCGGTGGACACTTCACCCCAAATGGCTGGAGTCTCCCTAAGTAGAGAAGAGACACAGAGGTAGAGACCCACAGGGAGAACGCCTTGCTGTAACAGAGATTCAAGTACCCCCTCCACCCGCCTGTGCCTGTGCCAGGGAGGGCCACCAGACTCCAGAAGCCAGGAGGAGGCAAGGAACCACTCTCCTCTGCAGATTTCAGAGACACCTTGGGGCAGCGGGCAGAGCCTCCAGAATCATTCAGTAAATCAACGCTTGCCTTAGGCCTCCCTGTGTTACGTCATCTCCAGGAAGTAATCCACCTGCTCTCCTAACTCTAATGCCAGTCTATGTGCCGAAGCGTCCCACACGTCTGTCTTCATCTCACACCTCTTTCCACCTGCTTTCTTCACGTTATCACTGGATGACTGGTAGACATCGTGAAGTCACTGCGACCCGACTGAGTTTGTGACCCCATCGCTAACCCCTGCCTCCCACTCCCGCAGCGTGGGTGACGGTGACTCTGTCCTTTCCATTAGCAGGGCCACCTGAATAGGATGCTCTTTTCTCAGCCTCATTCCTTCCGTCTTTGATGGAGTGTCCAGTCTCAACGAGCCCTGGCCTGCCCACCCTATTTAATATTGAAAACTACCCTCCGTCCCTTAACCTCTTGATATCAAACTGTAGCTGCGGTTAGACTGAAGGACCCTGGAGGACACGGATCCTCATCTGTCTCGCTCACTGTTGCTCCCTGGAGCTCATGGTACGTACTTAACAAATATGTGCTGTAGGGGCTGGCATTGCAAGACTGTGGTGCTGGCATCCCATATGGGTGCCTGTTCAAGTCCCAGCTGTTCTACTTCCAATTCAGTTTCCTGCTAGCTAATGAACCTGGGAAAGCAGTAGAAGGGGAGTCTAAGCATTTGGAACACGTGGGAGTTCCAGATGGAGCTCCTGGCTTCCGGCTCTGGCCTGGCCCAGCCCCAGCCATTGCAGCCATTTTGGGGAGTGAACTAGCATGTGGAAGACCTCTCTCTCTGTCTCTGGCTCTCCCTGTTTCTAACTCTGCCTTTCAAACAAACAAATCTTTTAAATTATTTTTTAATTTTTAAAACTTTAAATAATGTGTGTTGTAGGTGAAAACACACATATGTATAAACATGCTTGTTTTTTTTTTCTCTAAAATCAAGTGTTTAAATAACTTGCATTTTCATTTTAACAGTACACTGTTAAGATAACAAAATAGCACACACCTACCATAAGGGATTCAATACAAAGTAAAAAGTGAAAATGCCTGTTCCCTCTACCCCACATCCAAATACAACTCCAAATTTTTAAGCAGAAGTGCACGCATTCTTCCAGCTTTGCTGTCTGCTCTTCTAGATGTCTAAGGTTCACACACATGTGCACATGGACACATACATGTTTATAAACCTGAGCTCATACTACCTGTATATTTTTGAAACTTTTTCCTTTTCTCTGTTACGGACAACTTTTCATGTCAACACACATAGATATATTCCTTCTTTTTTAAGATTTATTTATTTTTATTTATTTGAAAGGCAGAGTTAAAGAGAGGCAGAGGGAGAGAGAGAGAGAGAGAGAGAGAGAGGTCCTCCATCCACTGTTCACTCTCCAAATAGCCACAACTGCCGGAGCTGGTCTGATCCAAAGCCAGGAGCCAGAAGCTTCTTCTGGGTCATCCACATGGGTGCAGGGGCCCAAGGACTTGGGCCATCTTCTACTGCTTTCCCAGGCCATAGCAGAGAGCTGGATCAGAAGTGGAGCAGCCGGGACTCGAACAGGTGCCCATATGGGATGCCAGCACTGCAGGCAGCAGCCTTATCTGCTACACCCCATTGCCACCCTGCCCCACTGTATATGCCCTTATCAGGATCACAAGTCACCTCTGCCAAGTCCAGTGATCCATCCTCAGGCCGCTTTGTCCTTGGCCTGTCTGCAGCTGAGCACCCTGGCCTCTGAGAAATGCTTTCATTATTGGTGCCCAGCAACTCACTTCTTAGCCCCCTCTCCCCACCCTTGCTTTGTTGGAATGCTCCAGGCCTCAGCCCTTGGTCCCCTCTCTCTATCTTCACTCTCTTGGTGACATCATCCCCAGTGTCCCGGATGGAGTGGTGTCTCCCAAACAGGCATGTCGAAGTCCTCAGAGTGTGACCTTGGGGAGAGCAATGGTGATTGCAGTTGTAGGTGGACGTCCTTGAGTTCGGTGGACACTTCACCCCAAATGGCTGGAGTCTCCCTAAGTAGAGAAGAGACACAGAGGTAGAGACCCACAGGGAGAACGCCTTGCTGTAACAGAGATTCAAGTACCCCCTCCACCCGCCTGTGCCTGTGCCAGGGAGGGCCACCAGACTCCAGAAGCCAGGAGGAGGCAAGGAACCACTCTCCTCTGCAGATTTCAGAGACACCTTGGGGCAGCGGGCAGAGCCTCCAGAATCATTCAGTAAATCAACGCTTGCTTTAGGCCTCCCTGTGTTACGTCATCTCCAGGAAGTAATCCACCTGCTCTCCTAACTCTAATGCCAATCTATGTGCCAAAGTGTCCCACACGTCTGTCTTCATCTCACACCTCTTTCCATCTGCTTTTTTTGGCTTGTGAAGATGGTCATAACCGCAAGTTTTAGTCTAGCAAAATTTCATCAATTTGTAATTTGAGATATTTGGCAAAGTGACTGGCCCATTTAACCTTTATTTATAGAGAAAGGAATTAGTAAACATGTTATTTATAAATAATATTACTATTAAACAATTTAAGGAAATAAATGTTTTCATATCACTCTAATATGGATAGTACTAGACAAGCCTCATATAGTTCTTATTTTTAAGATTTGTTTATTTATTTGAAAATTAGAGTTACAGAGAGAGAGGAGGAATGGCCATAATGGCCAAGGAAGAGCCAAGCTGAAGGCAGGAGCCAGGAGCTTCTTTCAGGTCTCCCACATGGGTAGCAGGGGCCCAAACACTTGGGCCATCATCCACTGATTTTCCCAGGCCATTAGCAGGGAGTTGGATTGGAAATGGAGCACCTGGGACTTGAACCAGTGTGCACATGGGATGCCGGCATGGCAAGCAGCAGTTTTACCTGCTATGCCACAACGCAAGTCCCCCATCCTTGAGTTTAAAACTACCCATGTTGCCGGCGCCGTGGCTCACTAGGCTAATCCTCTGCCTAGCGGCGCCGGCACACCGGGTTCTAGTCCCGGCTGGGGCGCTGGATTCTGTCCCGGTTGCCCCTCTTCCAGGCCAGCTCTCTGCTGTGGCCAGGGAGTGCAGTGGAGGATGGCCCAGGTGCTTGGGCCCTGCACCCCATGGGAGACCAGGAAAAGCACCTGGCTCCTGGCTCCTGGCTCCTGCCATCGGATCAGCGCGGTGCGCTGGCCGCAGCACGCCGGCCGTGGCGGCCATTGGAGGGTGAACCAACGGCAAAGGAAGACCTTTCTCTCTGTCTCTCTCTCTCACTGTCCACTCTGCCTGTCAAAAAAAAAAAAAAAACTACCCATGAAGGTGCTTCAAAAAGCCCCCAGAAAATGCATACCATGAAAAAACTGTGCAAGGATTTAATTTTTTTTTTTTTTGTATCAAACTAAACACATCTTTCCCTTGCATTTTCCACAAACTCTGCAGCGTCCTGGCACTCTCCTTGTATCAGAGGCTGTTCTTTACCATTTGCTACCTTAGTTTTGGGTGGAAGGTCAGAGCTCTGTCAGTCCTCCCCGTGCAGCCTCCTCTGCCCTGCTACCAGCTCTCAGAAGGGTGTGGCAGCCCCAGGTGTGAAGCAGGGAGGCTGAGCTGCAGAGGCAGCAGGGCGGGCGGAAAGCAGCTCCCGCTGTATTTGAGCAGCTGCCGACAGTGACCTCCATTAGGAGACCTGCGGTAGTGTTTGATAACCTACTTTCAGTTTCAGTGCTATACTTGGAAGTATTCAAATCTACTTCTTGCCAAATGTGTCCGCCTTTCGCTAATTAAGCAGCCTCTTTGCCTCTGTGCTCTTATTTTGATTTGACACTTCCATGGCCCAGTAGGCAGAGGTGCCAGTGCCTATTCTAAGTGCCTTCAATTATTAATGCATTAAACCTCCTAGATGTTCCATACAAGGGAACTCCAAGAGTGTGTGGAAGAATGGGATGAAAAGATAAGTTTATTTTGGTATAAAAGCATTTTGAAATCCATGCATACAGGGGGTCTTCAAAATGTTCATGGAAAATACACATTCTTGGGGGGAAAAAGTTATGCAAGAATGTCATCTCCTGTAATTTTGGACAAACTCTGCTCCCTTCTCTTACCATGCTGTACACACACACACACACACACACACACACACACAGACCCACTTCTCTCCCTCACTCACACAGCAGAGAGAGACTCTTCAAGCGAGAGCTGCAGCCCAGAGCACCCCAGCTGGCTCCACTCAAAGGCAGCCCCAGCCCAGAATGACACCTGTGCGTAGGAAGCCAGTTTGTGGGTAGACTTGCTCTTCCCTGCACAAGACTTTTTGGTTTGCTAGAGCTATTTTACCAGCCACGTTGTGTCTGTGGCTTCTTTGTAAGTCTCCTCCACCACTTTCTGGAAGCAGGCACATACGAGGCAGAAGTACAAACAAGCACAAGATGTGAAAGAAGACACAGGGGATGAGGTTGAAGATGTATAGACTCGTTCTGCGACTTACAGATCCCAGCCACGTGTAACAGGACCACAGGGGGAACCTGACGTGATACAGAAGGCTGAACTCCGGCCCCACATCTGCCACATTTGTGAGAGGAATAGTTCTCCAGTGGAACCCTTGAACAACCACAATATTTTGTTCCAACAGTTTGATATCCTGAACTGAGATTCACAATATCATCCAGATACTCTTAATTGTAATGATGTAAAGGAATTATTACATCACTCTCCTATCCCAAACTTTGATGTCACCCAGAGAAAAGTCAAAGGACCTGTCAGACAGGGGCAGGCATTTGCTTCAGGGGTTAAGGGAGCCACTTGGGACACTTGCATCCCATACTGGAGACTGGTTCAAGTTCTGGCTCTCCCACTTTTTTTTTTTTTTTTTTTTACAGGCAGAGTGGACAGTGAGAGAGAGAGACAGAGAGAAAGGTCTTCCTTTGCCGTTGGTTCACCCTCCAATGGCCGCCGCGGCCGGCACGCTGCGGCCGGCGCACCGCGCTGATCCGATGGCAGGAGCCAGGAGCCAGGTGCTTCTCCTGGTCTCCCACGGGATGCAGGGCCCAAGCACTTGGGCCATCCTCCACTGAACTCCCTGGCCACAGCAGAGAGCTGGACTGGAAGAGGGGCAACCAGGACAGAATCCAGTGCCCCGACCGGGACTAGAACCCGGTGTGCTGGCGCCCCAAGGCGGAGGATTAGCCTATTGAGCCGCGGCGCCGGCCTCTTCCACTTCTAATCCAGCATTCCTGCTAATTGTGTATCCTGGGAGGCAGATGATGGATCAAGCATTTGGGTCTCTGCCACCCATGCTGGAGACTTTGGATGGAGTTCCTGGCTCCTGGCCAAGGCCTGGCCCAGCCCTGGCTGTTGTAGGCATCTGGGGAAAAAGCCAATGGATGAAAGACCTCTGTCTCTCTGTCTTTCGAGTAAATTGAAAAAAAAAAATCTTTTAAATTAAAGGAAAAGACCTTATACAATGTGGCCTCTTATTTCCTTTGCAAACTCATCTCTTATTTCCTTATTTTTTTATACAGCTCTCTTGAGCCACTCTGATGTCCTCACTGTCCTTCAAATAAACCAGCTATGCCACTTCCTCAGGGCCTTTGCACTGGCTCTCCCCATGCTTCGACTACGCTTCCTGGCAGTGTCTGCCTGGCTGACTCCTTCAGTTCCTCCAAATCTTTTTGAAGAAGGTGTCTTCTGAGTGAATCCTCCCCTCATTCCCTCCTCTGGACACCATTTCCCCTTCTCAGCTTACTCACTTTTTTAGTCACCCATCAC
Source organism: Oryctolagus cuniculus (assembly GCF_051225735.1). Lineage (NCBI taxonomy): Eukaryota > Metazoa > Chordata > Mammalia > Lagomorpha > Leporidae > Oryctolagus > Oryctolagus cuniculus. The sequence continues at coordinate 31,080,351 of NC_142873.1, forward strand.
TATCTAAAATAGGGCAGAGTTTGCTCTTTTTTGTTGTTGCTGTGCCTCCTCACCCAAATGTAAGCTCCACGAAGGCCGGGATTTTTGTCTGTCTTGGTTGCTGTTGGACCCTTGGTTCCTAGAGTTGTCCTACTGTGGGGCCTCAGAAAACAGCTGTTTAAATCAGTGAGAAACAAAATCATGCTCATTTTGATATGTCAGCCTCGCTAGGGGAGGTCATGAAGTGGTCCGGCCATTGGCATTGTGACAGGTTTGTGGGGAATGTGACATATTCAAATGTAGACCGAGTCACTTAACCCTGTTTGGTAAACCTGATGCCATGAGTGCCGTCATTAACAGTGATGTGATTTCCCACAGTGGTGAACAACTCTTGGTGAGGTTGGAATCCATCAAAGTACACTTTTCTTTCCATTTACACAGTACTTGCATTCCTGGGCAAATTGATTTATGATAAAACCATGCCCCCCCCCCCAAAAAAAACCCACCCAAACCTATGCTTTTATGTAAAGTAGTTTGGTTCTAGACTCAAAGCATCATGAACAGTTTTTGTGCATGTGGGAGGGGTGTGGTTCATTCTGAATAGGACTGTTCCATGCACTGCAAGACATCCAGTATCCTTGGCCAGGAGTACCCGCTAATCTTTGTGACCATTCCAAAGTGTCCCCACAGATTTCCAAGGTGTCGTATTGAGAACCACTAAGCTACATGCTTTCTGTTTCAAAGGACAGAGAAATAAACTCAGCTGGATTAATTTGGTAAAAATACATATTTTTTTGTGTAAATATATATATAATCTTGGCTCCTGTTACTGCTCAGTGCAGGTATATATCACTTTCAGGGAAATCATCACCTGGAAGCAAATGGCTTAGCAAGAACCTAAATTCTAGGGTCCGGCGCTGTGGCATAGCTGGTAAAGCTACCGCCTGCAATTGCCGCCATCACATATGAGCACTGTTCGAGTCCCGGCTGCTCCACTTCCGATCCAGCTCTCTGCTGTTGCCTGGGGAAAGCAGTGGAAGATGGCCCAAGTCCTTGGGCCCCTGCACCCACATGGGAGACCAGGAGGAAGCACCTGGTTCCTGGCTTTGGATCTGCCCAGCTCCAGCCATTATGGCCAACTGGGAAGTGAATCAGCAGATGGAAGAAATCTCCCTCTCTGCCTCTCCTTCTCTCTGTGTGTAACTCTGACATTCAAGTAAATAAATAATTAAAAAAAAAAAAAAAAAGAACCTAGGGCCGGCGCTGTGGCTCACTTGGTTAACCCTCTGCCTGCAGCGCCAGCATCCCATATGGGTGCCGGGTTCTAGTCCTGGTTGCTCCTCTTCCAGTCCAGCTCTCTGCTGTGGCCAGGGAAGGCAGTGGAGGATGGCCCAAGTCCTTGGGCCCTGCACCTGCATGGGAGACCAGGAGGAAGCACCTGGCTCCTGGTTTCAGATTGGTGCAGCTCCAGCCATAGTGGCCATTTGGGGAGTGAACCAACAGAAGTAAGACCTTTCTCTCTGTCTCTCTCTCTCTCACTGTCTATAACTCTACCTGTCAAATAAATAAATAAATAAATAAAACCTAAATTCTCTGGTTTCTCACTCTTTTTTTCTGTGCTCTGTTTCCTAAGTTTTGGCTCCATTCTCCAAGAGACTACTGAAACCTAGGGCCACAAGTGCTCCATTCCCTTCCACGGAGATCTGGAAGCCAGTTGTCCTGTACTCTCAGCCAAACGTCCTGGAGGCTTCACTGTGACCAGGGAGGCTGAGGGCCCTTCTCCACACCCGAGCCAATCACAGTGCTGCCACACTCAGCCCACCTCCGGGACTGGGGAAGACAGCCGTGCTACACAAACCTCATGGCTTCCCTAGGAGGAAGCAATGGTCTCCCACAGGAAATTAAGGGTCTGCTCCAAGCAAGAGAAGGAATGGATGCAGGACGGTAAGCAGTAGCCCTCTGTAGCTGGGGAGGAGTCAGTCTCCGAATGGGGCCTGGGACTCAGCATTGTAACAAACTCCCCACGCGATTTGTCTTACTGTAGAACAGTTCTATTGAGCTAATGGAAATACCATAAAGTTCATCCATTATACTGTATGATTCATTAGTTTTTTGGTATATTAACAGAGTTGTGCAGCCATCACCATCATGCAACTTCAGAATGTTTTCTTTTTCTTTTTTAAAAGATTTATGTATTTATTTGAAAGGCAGAAAGGTGGGGGGGCTTCCATCCACTGGTTCATTATCCAAATGGCTGCAACAGCCAGAGCTGGGCCGACCTGAAGCCAGGAGACAAGAGCTTCTTCTGGGTCTCTCATGTGGGTGCAGGGGCCCAAGGATTTAAAACATGTTCTGCTGCTTTCCCAGGTGCATTAGCAGGGAGCTGGATTGGAACTGGAAAAGCCGGGACTTGAACCCGAGCCCATGTGGGATGGCGGCACTGCAGGCGGTGGCTTTACTTGCTACAGCACAGCACCAGCCCCTAGAACATTTTCATCACTGCCAAAAGAAACCTGTGCCATTGACAGTCACTCCTGATACCCACTCCACCCCAGCCTTAGGCACTTACTAACCTACTTTCTGTCTCCATAGAAAGATCCATCCTGGATATTGTATATGAATGACATCATCGTCTAAGTGACTTTTGTGTCTGGCTTTCAGTCAGCACATTTTTTCAAGGCTCATCCCCGTGGCAGCGTGTGTCAGTACTTCATTTTTCTGATCAGACACTATTCTCCTGTATGGGTGTGCCACATTTTACTTATCTACTCTGCAATTGATGGACTTTTGGGTTGTTTCCCATTTTTGGGCTATTTGTGAGTAATGCTCCTGTGAACATTTGTATACAGGTTTGAGTGTGGTTATAAATTATTAACTCTCTTGGGCATATGACCTACAAGTAGAATTACTGGGTCATAAGCTAAATTTATGTTTCACATTTTGAGGGACTGCCAAATTGCTTTGTAAAGTGGCTGCACAGTTTTACATACCAACCAGCAATGTACAACGTTTTAATTTCTAAAGACTCCCGCCACATTTGTGATTGCTTTTTGATTATAGCCGTCCCAGCTTGTGTGAATTGGAATCGTGTTGTTTTGATATGTATTTCCCCAATGGCTATGCTATTGGGAAGCTTTGCTTGTACTTAGTGGCTATGTGCATGTCTTCTTTGGAGAAATGCCTACTCAGATCCTTTGCTCATTCTTTAAATGGATTATTAAGTTTTTTTTTTTTTTATCATTGAGTTGTAGGAGTTCTTTGTATGTTCTGGCTAGAAGTCTTCTTTTTTAAGATTTATTTATTTATTTGAAAGTCAGAGTTACACAGAGAAGAGAGAGAGAGAGAGAGAGAGAGAGAGAGAGGTCTTCTATCTGCTGGTTCACTCCCCAATTGGCTGCAGTGGCCGGAGCTGTGCCAATCCAAAGCCAGGAGTCAGGAGCTTCTTCCAGATTTCCCATGTGAGTACAGGGGCCCAAGCACTTGGGCCATCTTCTACTGCTTTCCCAGGCCATAGCAGAGAGCTGGATTGGAAGTGAAGCAGCTGAGTCTCGAACCAGTGTCCATATGGGATGCTGGCACTGTAGGCGGTGGCTTTACTTGCTAAGCCACAGCACCAGCCCCTGGCTAGAAGTGTTGTAACAGATTGTGAAGACTACAAAATCCATTCTGTGAGTGGTCTTTTCCCTTTTTTGATAGCATCATGGGAAGGAATCAGTTCTCAACACATCACACTTTGAACCTCAAACTCATCAAAGTTCTGTATTTATTAGTTGGACTTTTAGTCTGGTGTCTAAGAAAACTCCAAGATACTCTTTTATTTCCCAAAGTTCGAGAAGCCAGAAGCTGCTGAAGACATACTTTATTTATTTTGATTTGTCCTCAATTTATTTAAGAACACATTTTCTTGGGGAGTGGTTAGCCTAGTGGTTAGCATGCTGAGTGAAATTCCTGCATCCCATATTGGAGTGTCTGAGTTTGATAAACTGCTCCGATTCCTGACTCCAGCTTCCTGCTCAGCAGACCCTAGGAGGCAGTGATGATGGCTGGAGTTATTGGGTTCCTCCAACCCACACGGGAGATCTGGATTATGTTCCCTGTTCCTGGCTTTGGCCAGGCCCAGTCCTTACCATTGAGGGCATCTGGGGAGTGGACTAGTGGATAGCATTGCTGTGTGTGTATGTGTGAGTGTGTGTGTGTGAATGTGTATGTTTGTGTGTGAGAGTGTGTGTGTGTGTGTGTCTTTGCCTCTAACACAAGTTTTATGGTGTTAGGCTGTGATTCTATTTTGGTAAATTAAAAAGTCCATGACATTCACTCCATGAGGGTCTCTGCCTTCATGGAGTTTACCACGAGGGACATCCTGTAAACAAATGGGAAAAAAAGATATAAATTGGGATGCATTTTATATGGAAAAGGAACAGGGAGGTAAGGGAGAGATTAGTCAGGAAGACTTCTCTGAGGAGGTGGCATTGAAGCTGAGACATGAGGGCAAGGACTCGGCCTGCGCAGAACAGGGCAGTAACACTCCGCGTGGGACAGAGAACACACTGAACCATTTTGCCTTTACTAGTTTTATGTGGGATGCTGAATTGAAGTGATATTTTATATAAAAGATATCTCAGCATATGTTGACTCTTCAATCAGCATTCAGGATTTGGTTGGAAGAGACCTCTCATTATCTTACTGCGGAAGTCTTCGGGGAAATCTTATAAAAGAATGGCTTATGAAACTGATTTGGAAAAGGAGAATTTTGTATCTTTCTCTTCTTTTGCAAAAACAAATTAAATGTTTGCACAAAATCAATGTCATGTTTTTCACTAGATTGTTCCCTATATGATGATAAATAGCGAGACATTACTTTAACAATTGTTCTGTTTTCTCTGCATCTGACCGAATACTGCTCATAGCTCAATATCAGCTGTAGGAGGGAAAAAAAAATCTTAAGAGGGTAATTGAAAAATGCATTTGTTGGCAGTAATTTCTACTCCTAAATGTACAGTAAGTTCCGAGCTTACGAGCAATGGGAAACAAAAAACCTTTGCAATAAATAATATATTTGATAATGAACATGAGGAAAAATGCTTTCCATTGAAGAGTTCAAGTTGAGAGGGACTAAGTATGGGAAAAGACCACTCAACAAGGACAGCTTTTGCATTAGGATGCAGGCGGAACTGAGAGAGCTATAGTTGGTTTTGGTTCTCACTCCTCCCATGCTGGTCTAGGGCACATATTTTCAGACCTACCTTCCTTCCTTCCTTCCTTCCTTCCTTCCTTCCTTCCTTCCTTCCTTCCTTCAAAGAAAGAGTTCATGCTTCTCTTTTTTATTTATTTTTTATTTTTATTTGACAGATAGAGTTAGATAGTGAGAGAGAAAGAGAGAAAGGTCTTCCTTCTGTTGGTTCACCCCCCAAATGGCCGCTACGGCCAGAGCTGCGCCAATCCGAAGGCAGGAGCCAGGTGCTTCTCCTGGTCTCCCATGGGGTGCAGGGCCCAAGCACTTGGGCCATCCTCTACTGCCTTCCTGGGCCACAGCAGAGAGCTGGACTGGAAGAGGAGCAACCAGGACTAGAACCCGGTGCCCATATGGGATGCCGGCACCGCAGGCAGAGGATTAATCAAGTGAGCCATGGCGCCGACCCTCTTACTTTCTTTTTAAAAATATTTATTTATTTGAAAATCAGAATGACACAGAAAGAGAAAAAGGGAGAGAGATCCTCCATCTACTTGTTCTCGTGCCAAACGGCCTCATCAGCCAGGGATGGGCCAGGCCAAAGCCAGGAGCCCCTGGAACTCCTTCCTGGTCTCCTACGTGGGTTGCAGGGACCTAAGTACTTGGACCTCATCTGCTGGCTTCCAAGGCACATTAGCAGAGCAGCCGGGACTCGAACCAGTGCTCTAAGGGTGCCCATGTCCCAGACCTTTCTTGAACGCCAGTTTTCAAAGCTTGGTTCTCAGATTCTGTGACCATGGGTGATTACTTTACAGTGTTTCACTAACCCTTTTATCCCTCCCTCCCTTTTAAAAAATATTTATTTATTTGACTTGAGTTACAGAAAGAGAGGGAGGGACACAGAGAGAGGTCTTCCATCCACGGGTTCACTCCCCAGATGGCTGCAACAGCTGGAGCTGGGCCAGGCCAAAGCCAGAAGTCGGGAGCTTCATTGTTACCCAGTTTTCCTACCTAGGTGCAGGGATCCAAGCCCTCGGGCCATCTTCCACTGCTTTCTCAGGCTCATTAGCAGGAAGTTGGATCAGAAGTGGAGCAGCCAGGACTCGAACCAGCATCTGAATGGGTTGCTGGCTTCGTAGGCCGCAGGTTTACCTACCACACCATAACGCCGCCCCCTCGCTCACCCTTTTCAGTTCTACAGGTGGGAATGAGTATCCGCATTTTATATACAAGGGGCTTCAAAAAATTTGTGGAAAATCAAAATTAAAAGATGATGTGTATTTTCCATGAAGTTTTTGAAGCCCCCATCCTATGAGTAAGCTGAGCCTCAGAAAGGTTAACTAACTTTCTCAAGGTCACAGAGCTTAGCCGGTGTCTGAGCCAGGGTAAATAACCAGAGACTTCAGAATAATCGCGAAAACACTCTGGAGAGCAACCTGCTCTAAGCTACTGCTAGCACTGCGCATGCCGGGTCCCGAGATGCTCAGGGGAGCTGTATAGCTCTCAGTTTTGCCCAAACAGAGCATCGGTCTCATGGGAACATTCAGGCACCGGTTCGTTCACAGTCTCCTTCCCCAATATCTCTTGTCCCTGGAAGCAATCTGGGTTCTTGGCAGGTGCTAGACAGCAAATTATTTCTCCTAATGGTGCCTCAGTGGCCTCATCATAATAAGGACCAGCTCCCACAGTGTCAGTCTGTAGACAAGGGAGTTGTTAATGCATTCATCAACAGATGGATTTCGGAGGAATTCAAATCCTACCCTGAGCAAAGCATCAGTGTTTCCGTTTGTTTTTTTTACTGTTGGGAGCTGGACTTAATAACTTCCTACCTGATCCTCTCTGCTGCCCTGTTTGTCTTCTCTTCCTTTTTAAAAAGCACTTTTCTTGTTTCCATGAACTTTTCGTCGCCGTATGAAGGCTGCTGCATGGCAAACCAGGAGGCTGGGGACGAGGCACAGAAAGTGGGGAGGACCCGGTGCTGTCCCCTGAGCGGCGGAGCCCTGCTCCGGGTGTCGTCACGACCGCTCCCCGGCCTGCGCCTGGTTCGCACGAGTGCACAGCAGCGTGGTGAAAACCCTGCTCACACCCACTGCCCACTCCCGCGGCCGCCTCGCGGTGCCCTTCGCAGGGCCCAGGACCGTGCAGGGCGCCCGGCTGGATGAATGAAAGGTGAGCAGCGCGGCGAGCCAGGAGCAGCCCGCGGCGGGACCCAGGCAGCAGGCGAGCGGGAGCGCGCGGAGCCCCACGCCTGTGTGCGATGCACGGGGACCGTCCCAGCGGCGGGAAGCGGGGCGAAGCAGCGCGGACACGGAGGGAAGGCCCCGGCAGGGACCACAAAGCCTTGCAGGAACCCGGGGGCGAGACAAAGAGCGGCGGCCGAGGCCGACGGTGGGAAGCATCGAAAAGTGGCCGGGACGAGGGCGGACGCGGAGGCAGGGGCGCGCGGGGCGGGCTGCGGGCGCCGAGCAGGGGGCGGGCGGCGCGCAGGGGCGGGCGCCTCAAAGTTGCTCGGCCTGCGCCGGCCGGGCCGAGGCGGGCTCGGCGGCTGAAACCCGAAACCTCCCGGCCCCGAGCGCGGCGGGAGGAAGGAAGCGGCGGCGGCGGCGGCGGCGGCGGCCGAGGCGGGGAGGCGGCCCGGCCGGGCCCTGGGCTGCGGCGGCGGTGAGCGGCTGGCCGGGGGGGCGCAGGCCGCGGGGCGCGCTCGGGGATGGAGCGGGGCTGAGTTCATTGTGCGGGGCGGGCGGGCGAGGGCCGCGGGCCGGGGAGGGTCTCCGCGCCCCCTCCCCCACGCCGCCCCGCCCCCACGGTGCGTCTCGGCTCCCTTGCGCCCCTCGAGGAGCCGGGGGTGGGGTGGGGGGGCTGTTTTTCCGGCCGCGGCGCGCCTCGCCTTGGAGAGCTGGGGCTCTTTGTGGGGGAGATTTTGGGGACACGCCCCTCCCTGGCGTGCAGAGGCTTCTCGGAAGCCCACCCCATTCTGCCGGGTGCAACCTGCTCCATTTCAGGCGCCGCCCAAAGCCCCAGCCCCATACCTACCCCCCCCCCCCGGAAAGGAGAGCATCCGTGCGTGCCCGGGACACAGCCGACGGGCACCAAAGACTGCGCGGCCCCCTCTGGATAGGGGTGTGGGGGGAGAGCCCGCGACCCCGGGCTGCGATCGGCGAGCACCAGGTGAGCGACACTCTCCAGGCGGGACAACGCGCCCAGTCTCCCCGAGCCCGTCGGGAGGCGCGCCCCGAAGTCGCCGGGCGCCGCGGGGTGCGGCCCCTGCCCCTTGGATCTTGGAGAAGGGGAGGCTGTGACTTTGGCGGGGGGGGGGGGTGGTTGCGGGGGTCGGAGAGGACTTGTCAGCCCCGGACGCCTGGCGGCCAGAGCTTACCCCTGGCGCAACCTTTGGACAAAGGCGTTTGGGATGAAAATGTTTGCAGGATGACTGGGGATGGTGTTGAGCGTTTCAGAGCGATCTGCTCGCCGGTAATAACCACACGGCCCTGGGCCGGCATCACTTGCCAGCACATCTTTGAGGCTATTTTTGTTCGTTATTGTTGTCTTTCATCCCTTTTGCAAACGTGCTTTCCAGAGCAGGTCTTTCCATCTTCCCTGGGTGGGGGGTGTGGTTTTGGAGGGAAAGGACCTAGGTCCCTGGATCTGTCCAATGGGGATACCGGGTGACCTCAGGGGAGCCTGTCTGAGCGTGCTGGGGCAAGTCAGCCGGCCATTTCTCCCCCTGGACCTCCACATGCGCTAGGAAGAGTTACTGCTTCCGAGAATGGGCGGCTGTCCTTAGAATCCATCCAGGTTACTGCAGCCACTGGGAGCAGGAGAAAAGACGCAATTCCCAGGCCCTCCGGGCAGAAGGGGGAGTGGGAGCATCCCCCTACCCCCCATGTATCTGGGTCGCTGCCACCTATCTTGTCCCTGCCGGGGTAGCCGTCTTCCTGTCCGGGTCCCCTCTTAACTTTATGCTTGGAAGGTGCTGGCAGCACTTTCGTATGCACTTTTGCATTTCGTTCTGACAACAGCGCAGGGAAGCGCTCTTAGCCCATTTGATAGACGGGGAAGCTGAGACGCTGTGAGAGACGTGGCGGTCTCTGCCCAGCTGCCCAGCCTGCAAGACTGGACTGAGGTCTTTGAGCAGGCAATGCTTTTCACATAGGAGCGAGTTTTAACTGAGGACCGTACAGCTTCACGGCACCCCTGCACCTTGTTGCAGTGAGACTAGGAACCCCCCTCCCCCATAATTTTGGAACTAGATCCCCGGCCTCAAGGACCCACATCACTTTGTGTTTGAGCCAGCCCAGTGTGCTGGGAGACTTCTGAGAGGCAGGCAGCACCGCGTTGCTGTGAGGGGTGTCAGCTCTCTGTTTGGGTTCTGTGGGAGATGGGATGGGCTGAACTGGAACTGACCTCAATGTCAGCAAAAGGAGTGCTGGCTGGGGCCAGCCTGGAAGGCAGTCGGGAAGAGGCGGGTGGGCAGGAGAGCCTGGCTGGGCGTGTGCAGAGTCCGTTTACAGAGCTGGTGTTCCTGTGAGGGAGGCAGCTGCAGGTGCAATGAGGCTGCAGTCCCTCGTGGCCTGATCTGAATTTTGGGGGAAGCTGTAAATTTTTATGGAAAAAAGTTCTATATTTTTAAAACCGTCAGCTAATTCAAAACATTCTTTTAAAAGATATGTGGGGGAACTGGGTTAGGAGTGCAGGCTGGTTGTGGACTATGGACTGTGTGGACTGGCGCTTTGGAACCTTTGTGTGGACCCTCAGAAGTTGTCGCTGTCATTGAGTGGCAGTAAAGCACCACTGGAGGCGAGGCGGGAGAGGCATCATTTTGGCAGTTTTGCTTTAAGAACAGCAAGCATCAACAAAGCAAGAGCGAGCCAGCAGGGCTACCTGGAGTTTGCAGTACGGCTTAACGGCACGATTCTGCACGTGGTTCGCACAGTTCTAGTCTCCTTTATGATTCGGGTCCTGCACTAGGAGATGGCTTGCACCGAGTTTTTGTGTGTTTCCTTCCATGGCGAGTGCTGGGGCATGAAGGAGGGAGTGTTCAGTCTGCCCAAGGGTAAACTGGGAGGAGGGAGACTGGAACTGTGTTTTGCTTTGAGTTGGTTTGAGACTGAAGTACTCGGGGAGTGAGCCCTGGGTGAACAGGGCAGTCTGAAGTTGATACCCTGCACCCCATCCCTGCTCCTTACAAACAAATGCCTTGGGTAAGCCATATAAAGCATGCCTGCAATATAGTCCTTTTTTAAAAAAATAAGAGCTGTTAAAAATGTTTAAAATATAGAAATACAAGGAAAGATATTAGGTCTCCCCTCACCCTACCATCCTCCTCACAGGTAACCAGTTTCCTGGTCTTTTTCAATGCCTAAATATATGCCTAGAAAATCTGGAAATATAGATGAATAGATAATGCATGGTTTGTTGCTACAATAGTATGGTATAGTATGTAGTGTTATAGTATAGTATTATAGTTGATATTCCAGTATATAGTTTTGTTGATATTATAGTATAGTTTGTTGATATTATAGTATACTATATAGACATAGCAAATATACAACATATATACTATACATATTTTCTGCATTTCCAACTTTAGGACCCATGTGAATATAGTGAATAGAGTTCAGTTAAATACCTAAGGGGGTGGGCATTGTTGTGCAAGTTAGGCTGCCCTTGCCATGCCCACATCCCATAGTGAAGTCCCTGAGTTCGAGTCCTGGCTCTGCTTCTGATCTGCTTTCCTGCTAATGCACACACTGGGAGGCAGCAGATGATGGTTCAAGTACTTATGTCCCTGCCACCCAGCTGGGAGGTCCGGACTGAATTCTGAACTCCTGCCTTCCTCTTGGCCCAGCCCCAACTGTTTCAGGCATTTAGGGAATGAACCCGTAGATGGAAGATTTCTCCCGTGCTCTCTCTCTCTGTTGCTCTGTTTTTTAAGTAGATGAAAATGAATAAATAAGCATTTAAAATTAAATGGGTAAATAAATAAAACTTACAAAACACACAGGGAGCAAGTGTTTAACCTAGCCCTGTCCCACATCAGAGTCCCTGGATTCGATTCTTGGCTCTGGCTGGTGACTGCAACTGTCTGCTGATACAGACCCGGGAGGCAGCAGCCGTGGTTCCCATGATCAGGTTCTTGTCACCTGTGTGGGAGACCCGCACTGCGTCTCCCATTCCTAGCCCAACCCCAGCCCCAGTTGCCAGTTGTTGTGGGCCTTCAGGGAATGAACCAGTGAATGGGTGCGGTCTCTCAAGTAAGTAATAATACATTCTTTTTTTTTTTTTTAAAACAGGCAGAGTGGATAGTGTGAGAGAGAGACAGAGAGAAAAGGTCTTCCTTTTTTGCCGTTGGTTCACTCTCCAGTGGCCGCCATGGCTGGTGTGCTGCGGCCGGCGCACTGTGCTGATCCGAAGGCAGGAGCCAGGTGCTTCTCCTGGTCTCCCATGGGGTGCAGGGCCCAAGCACTTGGGCCATCCTCCACTGCACTCCCTGGCCACAGCAGAGAGCTGGCCTGGAAGAGGGGCAACTGGGAAAGAATCCGGTGCCCTGACCGGGACTAGAACCTGGTGTGCCGGCGCTGCTAGGTGGAGGATTAGCCTAGTGATCCTCGGTGCTGGCCAATACATTCTTAAAATATGTAAATGAGCCGGCGCCTTGGCTCACTAGGCTAATCTTCCCTGCGGTGCCAGCACCACGGGTTCTAGTCCCAGTCGGGGCGCCGGATTCTGTCCCGGTTGCCCCTCTTCCAGGCCAGCTCTCTGCTGTGGCCCGGGAGTGCAGTGGAGGATGGCCCAAGTGCTTGGGCCCTGTACCCGCATGGGAGACCAGGAGAAGCACCTGGCTCCTGGCTTCGGATTGGCGCGGTGCGCCGGCCACAGTGCGCCGCCCGTAGCAGCCATTGAGGGGTGAACCAATGGAAAAGGAAGACCTCTCTCTTTGTCTCTCTCTTTCACTGTCCACTCTGCCTGTCAAAAAAATATGTAAATGGAGGTCAGGTACAATAATACTCTAAGGGTTTTTTTTTTTTTTTTTTGATTTAACAATATGACTCAGGAGTCTTTCATTATCAATTTCAGGTATATTTCCTTCTTTTTAATGGCTACATAGTATTTCGTAGTATAGATTCATTGTCCTGTATGTAAACATTCTCCCACTGATGAACTCTTGAATGTCTCTAACTTCATCTATCTGTGTATTTTTATTTGTATGAGTACCCGTGGAGAATTTCTGGATAAAATTACTCCCAGGAGGGTTGACTATTTGACACTGTAATTAAGTCCTGGCTTGGGATGCCTGCATCCCATCATGGAGTGCCTAGCTTTCAGTCCTGGCTCTGCTCTCCACTTGTTTCCTGCTAATGCCTTCTGGAAGGCAGCAGGTGGTACCTGTGTTCCTACCACTCTTGAGGAAGACCCAAATTGAGTTCTTGGCTCCTGACTTCAGACTGGCCCAGCTGTGGCTGTTTGCGGGCACTCGGGAGTGAACCAGCTGCTTGGGAGATCTTTCTCTGTCTGTGTGTCTCTTTGCCTTTCAAATAAATAAGACATAAAAAAATTTTAAAAAATTAAAAAATTAGTCCCAGAAGTGGAATTGGTAATTCATAGGGAATATACATTTTAAGCAGTTATTTAAGCAGAATTCTCTTTATTTGTTGAGGCCCAGGGAGTTGTGCAGAAAAAGAGATTGAGTTTATTTAAGTTTACTTGACTGGGGACAGGTAGTGTATGTGAGAGGTACAGCTTCAGACGTTATACAAGGTAACATCCTCCTCCCACTCTTGTTCCCCAACTGCTGTGTTTCCCTTTTAGAATTCAACTCATTTTGCCAGTTTTTGTGTATTTTTTCCCAGACAGTCCATGCACCAAAGGCAAATAAAATGAATCTTCTATTTCCTCCCCTTCAAAAATATTGTTGCACACCATATATCCTGTTCTGCATGTGGCATTTTAAAAGTGTAACCTAGATGTTAGAGATCATTCCATATCAGTTATGTGCATTTTAGTTCTGATAGACTCGTCCAAATTTACCCGTCTTTAAAAAACTTAAATTTTGTACTTCCCCTAATTGCACCGTCAAATCTTTTTGCCATTTTTGTTGTTGCTGATGTTGAGTTATTTGTAGTTTATCAAGTTATGAGGCTTTTTCTGGATTCTGGACTTTCAGTTTGTTCTTGTTAATAAATCAAATATCTTGCCTTTTATGTCTTCTTCCCCAACTATGCTTGTTGTACCTCTGATGGTGCAGAAATATTTCATTTTTATGAGGTTAAATATAAATCATTTTTCTTTGTGGCTCTGAATTGTCCATCTTGCTTAGAAAGTCTTCCCTTTCAAGATTACATTTTCCTGGCCAGCACCGCGGCTCACTATGCTAATCCTCCACCTGCGGTGCCGGCACCCCGGGTTCTAGTCCCAGTCGGGGCACCAGATTCTGTCCTGGTTGCTCCTCTTCCAGGCCAGCTCTCTGCTGTGGCCCGGGAAGGCAGTGGAGGATGGCCCAAGTACTTGGGCCCTGCACCCGCATGGGAGACCAGGAGAAGCACCTGGCTCCTGGCTTTGGATCGGGGCAGTGCGTAGGCTGTAGCGGCCATTTGGGGGGTGAACCAACAGAAGGAAGACCTTTCTCTCTGTCTCTCTCTCTCATTGTCTAACTCTGCCTGTCAAAAAAAAAAAAAAAAAAAAAGATTACATTTTCCTAAGTGTTCTCTTTCTTTGCCATTCCCTCCCTTGCTTTTCTCTATTTAAAATAATGTAGATAACTGCTTTTCTCAGTTTCTCTCTCTCTCTCTCTCCCTCCCTCCCTCCCTCTCTCGCTCTGACACCAGAGAGCTCAGGGTGTGAGTCCGTCTGTGAACCTGGTTAGCCAATACATTTTTCTCTGACCTTTATAGTGATTTTCCCCACCACGCCTTAAGGATGGGCTTTACTGCAGGTGGGTGAGGAGGGAGAAAGGGCATCTGAGCCGTGGCAGTGCGTGCACAGCGGCAGGGGTCCAGAAGAGCAGTGCCTGCAGAACTCTGAGTGATTCTGGATGGCCACGGGGAGAGCACCTGCGCATGACCGGATTCTGCGTGTGGCTGAGGAGAACGCGGCGTGATGGGACTTGTGACGGGGCCATCAGTCTGGCTACCCTTGGGAGGGCAGCCTGGAGTGGGGGCGAGTTCAAAGATAAGAAGATGAGATGGAGCGTCTGGTTGTGTCCCGGGGGGAGGATGATGAGACTGGGTGGGGGCAAAGGCAGAAGGATGGAGTTTTGGGTTGGAATTTAGTCGATGCCCTGGATGTCTGTGTTAGGGAATGGAATAGACAGGCATTCATCGCTGTCCACACATTATCTCATTCAATCCTAGCAAGTCAGGATGGCAATCCAAGGCTCAGACATGCTTATTCATCCGTCCAAGCTCAGACAGAAAAGGCCAGGCAGGGACACAGCCCCTTCAGGTTGCACTGGAAGGCATGGCTGAGGGTGACCCGAGGTTCTGTGCTGAGAGAGAGGGTGCGTGGTGATGTGTTAGCTGTCAACAGACACGGAGACGAACGTGAGGAGTAGCAGAGATGATGACTTCCACAAGGGGTGACCTTGTGGTGCCTGGTGCGGCGCACGGGAGCCGACATCCACCACGTGAGTCGATGTGAATCTGGGGCTCCCAGGAGTTGTCCAAGCTGTAGATGAGGTTTTGGAGTCCATGGTGTTCCAGTGGGTAGAGACAGGGAGCATGGAGGGAGATGAGCTCTGGTTCAAGATGAGATCCCGTTCAAGTTGACTGAAGCCTGGAATGGAAGGTTACTTACCAGAGTCACTAAAAAGCTCAGAAGTTCGAGGCTGGAGCAAATCCTACTTGGGTTCATCATTCTTCTTTTTTTTTTTTTTCATTTAAAGATTTATTTATTTACTTTGAAAGTCAGAGTTACACACAGAGAGAAGGAGAGGCAGAGAGAGAGGTCTTCCATCCACTGGTTCACTCCCCAATTGGCCGCAATGGCTGGAGCTGTGCCAGTCTAAAGCCAGGAGCCAGGAGTTTCCTCTGGGTCTCCCCTGCGGGTGCAGGGGCCTCATGGGCTTGGGCCATCTACTACTGCTTTCCCAGGCACAGCAGAGAGCTGGATCAGAAGTGGAGCAGCCGGGTCTTGAACCGGTGCCCATATGGGATGCTGGCACTGCAGGCGACGGCTTTACCTGCTGTGACACAATAATCTGTTCTGTTCGATTTCATAATACTCTGTTTAAAATTTTGGTATCTATGATAAATGAAAAAAAATTATAAAAGAAGTTCACAAGGATATTTGGCTTCCAGCATGGGTTTAGGATTCAAGGAATTTCTTCAAGACTCATTTTCTGCTGCGGTCTTGTTTCCTGCGGTGGCTTCTGGGAGCTTCCAGGCTTCCCCTTGTGATGGCAGGGGGAAGCCGCAGGTCAAATGCAAAGGGAGAGAGGAGCTCTGCAACATCTCATTATGTCGCAGTCTGCCCTGGTCAGAGGGGATTGGAAGATGCTGATTGGCACGGCAGGGTCACGTGGCCCTGTGGGGAGCAACCCGGACTAGACTGAGTTACTGGAATTAAGACTTATTCTATGCATCTGCTCTCCCACAATATGGCGCTGGGAGAGAAGAAAACAGCTTCTACACAGGTGCCTCCAGTTCAGCCAATAAACTATAGGACTTGTTCCTGATTGGAGGAGAGCAGCGTACTCGGCATGTGGGCAGCCGAGTTGGGATTGGCGGAGGACTATAAAGGAGGAGAGAGACGGCATGCACCGGGAACATCTAAGGGGAACATCTAGCTGAAGGAACACCTGTGCAGCCCCCGAGAAAGCCGGCCGGCGGTGTGCCGCTCCCCTGCGGAAGTGGGGAATGTGGCCAGGGGGAACTGCCCTTCCACGGAGGTGGAAGGGACAGTAGCCAACCCGGGAAGAACCAGCAGCAAACCCGGGGAGGGCCGAGCAGACGAAAGAACAGCGCAGGGTCCTGTGTCGTTCCTCCATGAAGAGGGGGAGCGACATAATGGTGCCGTGACTCGGATATGAAGCCTAGGCAGGGTTCAGTGTTGCTCCTCCACGAAGAGGGGGAGCGACATGGCCCCATCCATGAAGGAACATGGACTAGGGCTTTGGAAAGGGAGAGATGTCTGATGAGGCGACCGGCAGTTTGTTCTGTAGAGGAGCAGGATGACAGTGCCTCAGAGGGCATGTTGAGAAACAGTAACTCACAGGGCAGGGGGAGCCGCAAGATGAGGAGGAACGAGGAGGGAGAGACAGGAGAGAGCAGGATCAGGGAGCCAGGCAGGAGGGAATCAAAGCTGTCAGCCGCTAGAGAGAGCGTGAGGAAGGGCCCATTGAATTCGGCTGGGAGGTCACTGGTGACCTTGCCCAAGCAAACAGAGTCATTATTTGATCCACTTTCTAAGGGCTCCTGTTCCTATCTGTCTCATATAGTCCCTCCCTGAGGCCTGGGCTGGCCAGGTAGGGGCAGAGGAGCAGTATGGCAGCAGGAAATGTGGGATTGCGACAGTGGGGAACTCACGCTGCCTCCTGGGCTTCAGGTTCACCACCTGTAAAATGGCACCCGGAGTGACTTTCTCTGAAGGCCTCCTTTAGCTCTGAGATATTGGTGTGTTTAGGGAGATGAGTGAATGTCGGCGCTTCTCACCACCTCTGTTACAGCAGCCCTGGCCCATGCTGCAGGCTCCTGACTGCTGTTCCTGCCTCCACGCTGGCCCCTGCAGTGACCCCACAGCACTGTGACCCTTCACAAGCACGGCGTGGCCGTGTCTCCCCTGTGGCTTTCTATTGCAAACAGGATCCAGGCCACACTCCTTACCCCGGCCCACAGGGGCCCTGTGTACTAGCCCTTGATTATCTCTGAAGTCTGTCGGAGCTGCGCCTATCTGAAGCCAGGAGCCAGGAGCCAGGAGTTTCTCCTATGTGGGTGCAGGGGCCCAAGCACTTGGCCATCTTCTACTGCTTTTCCCAGGCCATAGCAGAAAGCTGGATCGGAAGTGGAACAGCTGGGACTCGAACCGGCACCCATTTGGGATGTTGGCACTGCAGGCGCTGGCTTTGCCTGCTATGCCACAGCACCGGCCCCGTCCTCTTGCTATTTAAATGTGTTGGGATGGCTACAGCAGCACTGGTGCCCCCCAGACTCATGCAAGCTGTTTAAGCTCTTTGGTCTTAGTGTGAAGGGTTGATGGATGAGGGGTGGAGACTTGATGGAATTATGGCGTTTGAGAGGCTGGTCTGGTGGGAGGTCTTTAGGTAATCAGGGGCGTGCCCTTGGAGGGGGAGTCTCACGAGAGGGCTGATGATGGGAGTCCAAGTTCTTCCCTGGCTGTTCTGTGTGCTTCCTGGCTCCCCATGTGATCATTCCTCTGCATCTGCTTCCATCAGATTCCAGGGAATGAGACCACCCAGTGCTGAGCTGTAACCTGCAGACCGTAAGCTGAATCCCCTTTTGGGCATCTTAGTTAAGGTATTGAAAAAGCAGGCTGATACACATGCCAGCCTCATCAGCCTTGGGAGCTTTACAGAGGCTCTTCCCTCACCCTGAATGTCCATGCATCCTTTTCTGGTCTTTGATCAAATGGCTGAGAGCCTTCCCCGAGTACACACACCCACCCTTCCCACTTCCCAGCACCTGCTACCTGGGGTCGTTCTACATATTTCCTGTTTGTTTGCTGCCCGTGTTGCCTCCCCTTCACTGTAAGTGTCAGGAGATGGGAGGCTTGGTGTGTCTGCTTCGGTGCTGTGCCCCCCTGTACAGTAGAGCCAGGCCCAGGCTCAGCATTCGATAAAACCAGTCTTGTGCACAGCCCAGAGAGGAATGGGGGTGTGCGGAAGCTAGCTGAAAGCTGTAATATCGGAGTTGGTGAAGCCCTTGGCCATGCTGTCCTGGACAGGCAGGGTGTGCTGTCTTTTCCCTGCTTCCATCTTAGATACTGCTGTCAGCAAAAGGTGTGTCCCGCAGAAACACTCCTTCAAGCTATTTAAAAATAATATTCTCCATTTTCGCAATGTGAGCTTAATTAGTTGGCTTGGCTGCAGGACGACAATGAGTGAAAAAAATAATTAAGGGTAAAACCAATTAACAGAGTAATCACTGTTTATCTTGTGACGGGAGGCATCATCTCAGTACGGCTTCCATCTCTTCTGGTCTTCGTGGAGCGTGTGTGTGTGTGTGTGTGTGTGTGTGTGTGTGTGTGTAAGGGGTTGTTTTATTTTTCTTGATCGGTATATGCAGTTAAACAATGGAAGGGGAAGAAAGAACCCACATGGCTCCTGAGGAACAGGAGTTCTTAATCTCAGCCCCACTGACACTTGGGTCTGGATTGTTCTTTGTGGCGGGGAGTGTCCTGTGCATGGTAGGATGGCCAGCAACATCCCTGGCCTTAGTTCCCTGAGTGTCCATGAAGTATGATGCCCCCAAAGTGTCCCCAGGAGCTTTCAGGTGGCCCCTGGTGGGGAGGCATTCAGAGTCACCTGTCCTTGTGCAGTGAGGTGGGAGAGTGGATCATCACTGGCTAGGACTGTGACCTAGAGACTTCTCTGTGGACCTGTCAGACTCTCCCCAGCTACCCTGACGTTCCCTTACGATTTCTGCTTAAAAAGATGCGCTTTGCTGTTTCAGGGAAGGAGTTGTGAGCCAGAGGAAGCGCGGACATCAGCCCTCATGGTCACAGGTGGAAGTGTTTACTTGGGGGCCGGTGAGCCGGGCCCAGCCAGGCACTGTGTGGTTGCCCACTCAGCTCGGCCCTGGAGGAAGCCCTGGGCTGCAGTCATGGCCTGTCTTGGTGCCCTGAGCCTCTCCAGCAGCCTGATGCAGCTTCCATCTTTTGTTCTCTCACACTGCTTCCTTTCTCTCCTCCATTTCAGCCACTTCCCTAATCAGGGAAAATTTCTTTGGCTTTCATTACGACTTGAAGGGGTGGGGAGGAGAATTGAATTTTCTTTTCATGTCTTCCATACCTTTCTTTTTCTTTTTTTTTTTTAAGATTTATTTATTTATTTGAAAGTCAGAGTTACAGAGAGGCAGAGGCAGAGGCAGAGAGAGAGAGAGAGAGAGGTCTTCCATCCACTGGTTCACTTCCCAGATGGCCACAGTGGCCAGAGCTTTGCCAATCTGAAGCCAGGAGCCAGGAGCTTCTTCTGGGTCTCCCATGCAGGTTCAGGGGCCCAAGGATTTTGACCATCTTCTACTGCTTTCCCAGGCTTTAGCAGAGAGTTGAATTGGAAGTGGAGCAGGTGGGACTTGAACCGACGTCCTTATGAGATGCTGCCACTGCAGGTGGCAGCCTTACCCGCTACACCGCAGCGCTGGCCCCCCATGCCTCTCTGAAACATTCTTTGGGCTTCTCTCCTAACAGTCACCCTGCCAAGCTGCTTTTACCCAGGTTGCCTCCTCTGTTCCCCTCAGCAACCATGTAAAGAAGGTTGGTTCTACTCTTTCCTCGTGGAGAAACTGAAGCTCAGAGGAGTTGACATACACAGGGTCATTGGGAATTCAAACCCAAGTTTGGTCACGAATCCAAAGGCCGTGTTCTTCTTCTTGAATATCAGGTGGAAACAGATATTAGGGAGTAGGGGGAGGATACAGTGTAAGTAGGTTTTCTTCACATGCAGAGTCAGACAGGAAACTGAGGTAGCGTTCATACGCTGTCTGGAAGAGAGAGCCTCCTCACCTAAAATAAAAACGTATACTGTGTGAAGACACACGTATCTGATGGGAACTAAAATGTCAAAGGAAAATGCACACAGGAAGGGATGCTAAGGCTCACTGTGGGGGTGGAATGTTCCAGAAGTGCATCTCAGAGCGCGCACCTCTTACGGTGGGCCGGGAGCCAGCTGCTCCTGAAATAGAGCCGTGTATCACATAACGATGGGGGTAGATTCTGAAAAATGTGTCGCTGGGTGGTTTTGTGGTGTGGATGTCGTGGAACATGGTTGCACGACCTGAGACTTGGGCCATCTTCTGCTGCTTTCCCAGGCCATAGCAGAGAGCTGCAGGGGATGAGGAGCAGCCGGGACACGAACCGGCACCCATATGGGATGCCGGCACTGCAGGCTGGGGCTTTAACCCGCTATGCCACAGCGTCAGCCCTCAGACCTTTAACCTTGACCAGGGAAGCTACAGGAGAGTGTACCTTGTATAGGGAAGGGGACAACTGAAGTCTGGGACAAGTTGCACAGGAAGTATACAAAGGAGATAGAGGATATGCAAGGCGTAAGAGGAAACACTGTGGTCCCGACTGGCTCCCCGTCAGAGCCCCGGGGCTGCGTGACTGGGCAAGCTCTCAGCCTCCCCACGGTTTCCAAAGAAAGTGGTGGCATTAGAGTTGATCTCTGCGGTCTTTTCCAAATCATGCAATTCCATGTATCTTGGGACTGAATGACCTCAAATCATTATGAAAATCAGTATGTTATATATTCACATAGTTTTAAAGTATAGTGAAATGTATGGTAGGTTTTGTGACATTTGCTTAAAGGCTTAAAAGAATTTTGATGTTTTCTGGTGGTAAAGTGCTGTCAATTGAGAAGTGAGGCATTTCCTGCTTATTCACTCAGCTTGAGTGCATTGTTGGGAGGGAAATTGATACTTTTAAGTTCTCTCCTTCTAATGATCAGAATCAGAACCCAGTGCAGATTCTGCTTAAAGCTACCATGGGAAAAGGTGGCAAGTTGAGGACAGAGGGTCTGGGCAGAAGGGAGGAGGAGAGGATGGATAAGTTAAGACCCCGTGACATCAATCCTTTCTTTTCTAAACTTCACTCAGCATTTTTTTTTTTTTAAGTTTTATTTATTTGAGAGGCAGAATGACAGAGAGGGAGAGACAGAGAGAAAAAGAGATCTTCCGTTCACTTGTTCACTCCTTGAATGGCCACAGCGGCCAGGCACGAGCCCAGAACTCCATTCAGGTCTCCCACATGCCCAAACACTTGGGCCGTCTTCCACTGCTTTCCCAGGGGCGTTAGCAGGGAACTGGATCGGAAGCAGAGCAGTCAGGACTTGAACCTGTGCTCCAATATGGGATGATGGTGTTATAGGCAGCACCACAATGCCAGTCCTGGCATCAATCCTTACCAGCTGTTGGCTTGCACCACAGTATTCATGCACAGAATAGTTTCCTTCCTCCACACCTCTCCTCTGTGGGCGATCCCAGCAGTTAGCCTGAGCCCAAGCACATTTCTCCCCATCCCCGCCTTCTGCCAATCAGGTAAACTGCTCCCAGGTGTGGCCCAGGCCCACCTGGAAAGTTACGTGACCTTCAAGCTGATTGGAGAGGCACATTGGAGCCAGTATCAGTTCTGTCCTATAGTCAGTGGTCCCCTAAGTTAGTTATGCCCCTTCTCCCTGCTCTTTATTTTTTTTTTTAAGATTTATTTATTTATTTGAAAGAGTTACACACAGAGAGGTCTTCCATCCGCTGGCTCACTCCCCAGATGACCGCAATGGCTGGAGCTGTGCTGATCTGAAGCCAGGAGCCAGGAGCTTCTTCCAGGTCTCCCACATGGGTGCAGGGGCCCAAGGACTTGGGCCATTTGCCCCGCTTTCCTAGGCCATAGCAGAGAGCTGGATCAAAAGTGGAGCAGCTGGGTCTCAAACCCATGCCCATATGGGATGCCAGCGCTTCAGGCCAGGGCATTAACCTGCTTTCCCACAGTGCCACAGCGCCGGCTCCCTCCCTGCTCTTTATTTATTTTTTAATTTTTTAATTTTTAATTTTGACAGGCAGAGTGGACAGTGAGAGAGAGAGAGACAGAGAGAAAGGTCTTCCTTTGCCGTTGGTTCACCCTCCAATGGCTGCCGTGGCCGGCGCGCTGCAGCCGGCGCACCACGCTGATCCGATGGCAGGAGCCAGGTACTTCTCCTGGTCTCCCATGGGGTGCACGGCCCAAGTACTTGGGCCATCCTCCACTGCACTTCCTGGCCACAGCAGAGAGCTGGCCTGGAATAGGGGCAACCGGGTACAGAATCCGGCGCCCCGACCAGGACTAGAACCCGGTGTGCCGGCGCCGCAAAGCGGAGGATTAGCCTAGTGAGCCGCGGCGCCGGCCCCTCCCTGCTCTTTAAAAAGCATACGTGGCTGTTAATAAACGGACGTGTTCGCTGAAACTTGTCTCTGTTGTTCTTTGCGGGAAAGGATACCTCCGCCCTGCTCTTCCCTGACGGCATGGCTTTGCAGGATGAGCCGCACTCCTCTCACCTGCAGCCTGTGCTTCAAGTTAGGGGTGCTTTTGACTGCACATAAAAGGAGCTCTGCTGTGGCTGGGTACAGTGTGGCCTCACAGTTCGGTAGGCTATTTCAGTCTTTCTGCTCTGCATTGCATGAGATTTCTAGCCCACAGTCAGAAAATGACTGTTCTACTACCTTCAGGCTTTGAGGATGCATTCTGGTGTGGAGAAAGGACTAAAAGAAAGGCAAAAGCCACAGGCCAGTCTGTGTCCTTTGATCAGAAAATAGGTAGCTTCCAGACGAGGCCTTGTAGCCAGGGCCTAGTGGACATGCCAAGCTCTGTGTGAGAACGTATGCATGTATTTTCTTTTTATTTTTTAAATATTTATTTATTCATTTATTTGAAAGGTAGAATTATAGAGAGGGAGAGGCAGAGAGAGAACGAGAGATTGAGATCTTCCATCTGCTAGTTCACTCCCCAGATGGCCACAACAGCAAGGTCTGGGCCAGTCTGAAGCCAGGAGCCAGGAGCTTCATCCGGGTCTCCCACGTGGGTGCAGGAGCCCAAGCACTTGGGCCATCCATCTTTCGTTGCCTTCCCAGGTGCATCAGCAGGGAGCTGGATCACAAAGTGGAACAGCCGGGATTCTAGCTGGCGCCCACACAGGATGCGAGCGCTGCAGGCAGAGGCTTAGCCCGCTACACCCCCTCCCCCTTGTTTTTAAAGAGCGTGTGTTTTCATAGGCACACTTGGAACCACTGTCAAATCGCGGTTCTGTTGAAAGGGGTCAGCGAAGAAGGCATCTCTGTTGGATAATGAATGGAGTCCGCTGTTCCACTGCAGAAAAATAAAGCCTCAAGGCAAGAAAAGCGAGGGAGCCGGGGTGGCCAGTGTTGTTCCTGTATTGATTTACCTGTCCGTGTGTAGGGCGTCCACCATGTGCTGGGTACTGTTCTTGGTGCCCTCATGCAACCGCCAGTGTTGCATGAGACAGACATTTACAAGATGAGTTATGAAGGGCACACACGCATGAGCTAGGAAGACGAGCAAAGCAGGGAGTGGGGCCATGCAGCGTTGGAGGGGGTGTGAAATGCTGGGTAGTGGGCACCTGGATGGTTTTGCTGAAGCTGTGACCAGAGACCTAAAGGAAATGGGAGCAACCCTTGAAAGCATCTCAAAGATGAGGGCGTCCTGCGCATGGGAAGCCGTGTGGGGAAGTGCACCCGATGTGGCTGGAATAGGGAGGTCAAAACGGAAGGGATTAAGGGGGCTGTTATTGTAGGGTTGGAGTGGTCATGGAGACTCAGACCGTGGGGGTGGCTGCAGGTCTGGGTGAGAACCTGGGGCTCATTCTAGAGACCTGGAGATCCTGTTGGGGTTTTGGGTAGAGCAGTGACTGCGTCTGACCTCTCTTCAGGCTCACCCTCGCGGCTGTGTCAAGTTTGAGGGAAATGGCAGAAGCAACACATGGAGAATGAGTCCTGAGATAATACCATGTGCACCTGCGGGAGCAGTGGGGCTAGAGAAAAACGTTCCAGACGCGTTTCAGAATGCAGAGTGAACAGATTCGCCTGTGCTCCCCCTACGGGATGTGAGAGAATTTGAAGAACCAGGAATGACTTCCATGTTTCTGGTCTGATCACTTGGAGGGAAGGGGGGTGGTGGTATCCCAGGTGTGACATGAGGAGGAACGCGGAAGGGGCGAGTTTGACAGGACACGGATCAGAAATCGAGGTTTGGATGTATAAGGCTTGCGACGCCTGTGTGGGCAGGTGGAGCTGCTGAGTAGCCAGTGGATGTAGGAGCCAGGAGCTGCGGGCAGTGGCTTTGACCCCTGTCCATCAGAGCAGGGCCTCCAGTAGCCCTGTTGAATCCCCACGGCCATTCCTAGCAGTGGCGCTGGGTAGACATGGACCGGCCTTGTGTAGCTCTGTCCTGGAGTGATCCAACTTTCCCACGGGCACTCGCTGGGAGTCCCAGATCCAGGCAGGAAGGCCACGGGCCGGTGATTGTGAAGGCTTCCCTGAGCCTGCAGTGGAAAAGCTGCCATTTCTGCTCTTCTCCCTGTCAAGGCACTCCAGAGGTCCCGCAGAGGGAGACACCAGCCTTGCGAGCCGCCAAGCCGCTGGAGGAGCTATTTCCCTAGCGACGATCTCTCCCCCTTCAGACTTTCCAGAGCAGTGGCAGGACTTCAGCCGCTCCTCCCTCCCCGGGGCTTGAGTCTCTCCCCTGCATGAGTTGTCTTCGTCGGGGTGCTTGCTTGCGAGTCTTTTTGGGGGGCTGCCCGGGTTGACTGGGGAAACACCAGGGCGGTGAGGGTGGCTTTGAATGTTGCTTCTGGAGGCCTGGGAGAGAGGCCAGTTGCGCTTTTAAAACATTCTGGGACAATCCGTGTGGCTGCGAGTCCAGCTTTGCTCAGGACTGAGTATCCCTCCCGTTCTCCACGATGCAATGCTTGTCCGGAGCCGAGCTCATTCTGCCTTGTCTCCTGGGCGTCACCATCCACTGGGGGCGGCAGCAGCCCCACTCACAGAAGGTGTTTATCCAGCAGGCTCAGCCTGGGAAGGGGCACTGCTAGGTGAGTCCCTTGGGAGGAGTCATTCAGGCCAGACAGGGGTTAGTTTCCTCTGTTACAGGAGGAAGGTAGGTAGACTAGTTGTCTCTCACCCCTTTTTTTAAAAAAAATGCTTATTTCATGGGTCCTGGCGCTGTAGGCGGAGCAGGTTAAAGCCCTGGCCTGCAGCACCCACACCCCATATGAGCACTAGTTTGAGACCCAGCTGCTGCATTTCCAACTCAGCTCTCTGCTATGGCCTGGGAAAGCAGTAGAAGATGGCCCAAGTCCTTGGGCCCCTGCACCCGCATGAGAGACCCAGAAGAAGCTCCTGGCTCTTGGCTTCAGATTGGCGCAGCTGTGGCCATTGCGGTCATTTAGGGAGTGAACCAGTGGATGGAAGACCTCTTTCTCTCTCTGGCTCTACCTCTCTCTGAAACTCTATCTTCCAAATAAATAAAATAAATCTTAAAAACACGTGCTTATTTCTATATCTTTTATCTACTTAAAAGACAAAGCAATGTGTGTGCAGGAAGATCTTCAGTCCTCTGGTTCATCCCCTAAGTGTCTACAGCAGCCAAGGCTGGGCCAGGGTGAAACTAGGACCACAGAACTCAAGCCACATCTCCCTCGTGGGTGGCAGGGACCCAAATACTTTGAGCCTTGGTCTGCTGCTCCCCAGGGGGCGCATTAGCAGGAATGCTGACTTGGCATCCGCGTCACCAGAACCAGACCGAACTCAGGCACTGGGATATTGGATTGCGGGTGTCCCAAGCAGGGACTTAACTGCTGTGCCAAGTGCCTGCCCCACACTGGATGTTTTCCAAGGTTCTCCTCCTCTGAAGACGGGTGAGGAGCTCTGAAGGCAGCTGGCTTCCCTCATCCCGTGAGGCTCCAGACCTCATGGAGTGAAGTTAAAGGGAGGGTGCCTGTATGTTTTTAATGGTGGCAGAATGTACGTACAACGTGTTGTAATCATTCTCTCTGCACAGTTCTGTGCATTCCTGCGGTGCAGCCGTCCTCACCGTCCCTCCTCAGAACTCTCTTCATTTTGCAAAACTGAAACTTTACGCCCATTGAACAATAACTGCCCCTCCCCCTTTCCCATAGCCTGACAACCACCTGTTTTCTGTCTTTATAATTTTTACTACTCTAAGTACCTCCGGCCAGTGGAATTGTAAAGTATCTGTCTTGTGTATGTGTGTGTGTGTGTGTGTGTGTGTTTGTGACTGGCTTGTTCCACTTAGCATAATGTCCTCGACAGTCATCTGTGTTGTGGCCTGTATTGATTCCATCGTATGTAATACCACATTTTGATAGTGCATTCATCTGTTGATGGACATGTGGGATGCTTCTACATCTGAGTTATCATGATAGTGCTACTATGACCACGGGCATACAAATATTCCTCTAAGATCCTGCTTCCAGTTCTTTTGGACATGTAGACAAAAGTGGATTTGCTGGCTCCTATGGTGACTTTAGTTTTTTTTTTTTTTTAAGATTCTTATTTATTTATTTGAAAGTCAGAGTTACACAGAAAGAGGAGAGGCAGAGAGACAGAGAGAGGTCTTCCATCTGATGGTTCACTCCCCAATTGGCTGTAACCACCGGAGCTGTGCCTGTCCGAAGCCAGGGGCCAGGAGCTTCTTCCAGGTCTCTCACATGGGTGCAGGGGCCCAAGGACTTGGGCCATCTTCTACTGCTATCCCAGGCCATAGCAAAGAGCTGGATCGGAAATGTAGCAGCCGGTTCTCAAACTGGCGCCCATATGGGATGCTGGCACTTCAGGCCAGGGTGTTAACCTGCTACACCACAGCCGTCCCCAGACTTTAGGTTTTAATTTTTTGAGGAACAGCCATCCTATGTTCCTCAGTGGGTGTACCATTTTACAGTCTGACCAGCAGTGAACAGACATAATTTCTTCACCTTTTCATCACTATATCAGCATGTGTGAGTGTGTGTATGTGTTTCCTAGTAGCCATCTTAATGGGGTATGAGAGAGTCTTACATTGTGGCTTCGATTTGCATTTCCCTAAATGAGTGGTGATGTTGAGCATCTTTGCATGTGCTGATTGGTAGTTTTCATATTTTTGGAAAAATATCTATTTCGGCCTTTGCCTATTTTTGAATTAGACTGTTTGTAGTTTTGTCATTGAGTTTTAGGAGTCCCCTATGTCTTGTCGATATTAACTGCTTCTCAGATATATGGTTTATAGATACAGTCACTGCTTCTGTGGATTGCGTTTGCACTCTGCTGACAGTCTTTGGATGCACACAATTCTTGAATTTTCATGATGCCCTGTTTGTTTATTGTTTTCTTCTGTTTCCTGCACCTTTGGTGTCATAGCCAAGAAATCATTGCCAAATCCAATGTTGTGACTTCGTGCATATTTTTTTTGTTTTGCTCCCAGCCTCAGTCTCCTCCTTCTCTCATTTATTTGTTTGCTTTTTTTCCCAATAAAGTGTTAGATCCATAAATATTTTAGGCATCATAAATATTTACTCATTCATTCCACAAACAGGCAGAGTAGTAGTAGGATAGGCTAAAGGGATTGGGGTTAGATGGCAGGGAGGCTGGAGCAGGGGGCCTGTGGTGGGGTGGGGGGAGACTGGAGCAGGAGGCCTGTGGTGGGGTGGGGGGAGTCTGGAGTGGGGGGAAGGCTGGAGCAGGGGGCCTGTGGTGGGGTGGGGGGAGTCTGGAGTGGGGGGGGCTGGAGCAGGGGGCCTGTGGTGGGGTGGGGGAGTCTGGAGTGGGGGGGGGCTGGAGCAGGGGGCCTGTGGTGAGGGGAGGGCTGGAGCAGGGGGCCTGTGGTGAGGGGAGTCTGGAATGGTAGGGAGGCTGGAGCAGGGGGCCTGTGGTGGGTGTGGGGCAATCTGGAGTTGGGGAGGCTGGGCTGTGCAGAATCTCCCCTGAGCTGATGAAAGGATGCATGATATGGACAACAGACCCAGGGCCAAGTTGGAGAGCTGTGTACTGTTGTCTTGAACTAATCGCGTAACCTTTCTTAATGCCTGTTCCTCCATGTATTGATGTCTCAAACACTGTGTGTCCTAAGTGCTATTCTGAGCCCTCAGTGACTCCTCCCACTCACCCTGTGAGGGAAGTACTCCCATTATCCCTGTTTTACAGATTGTGAAACTGCTGCCTAAGCAACTTGTCAGGGTCACACAGCCAGGAAGTGCTGGAGCTGGGACTTGAACCCAGGCTCTCCAGTTCCAGAGTTTGTGCCTTAACCATTATGGCATGCCTCTCTACACAATATTCGGAAGGTCGAATGAGGTGGTGTGTGTGAAGCAGGGTCGTGTGTTGCACAGTGTTATGCAGATACTGACTGTTACTGGTTGAGAATTCAGCAGAACTCAAGGATTAAGCCTTGGGAATGTCTACACTGGGGAGTCGAGAGGTTGGCTTTGGAAAGATGTTTGGTGGACTCCCTGCCGATGCCCTTATGGGCAGGCCCAGCGTCCGTGGTGGAAGCTGGAGTTGAACCCTGAGCTGCAGGCTTAAGCTTTGCTTGCAGAAAGATGTTGTGAAGAGCAGTGCGGTCTTCAAGTTCACAGTGTCCCTGTGGAGAGCCCCTGGTGAGCCACATGGCGCTCCCGGCAGATGAAGAACCCGCAAAGGGGTTGCCAGGTCTTTGCCTTCTGTTCCTTTCCCAAGCAGACCCACGCTCAGACCTGCTCTGCTTGTTCAGGGAGAGGTTCTGACCCAGGACCTGCCCAGATGCATGGTGCTTTGGTGCAGAAGAGAAACGCGCGCCGTGCACCACAGTAAACTTGGAGCCCACTGGGGCATGTGCACTGAGGCTGCAGGGGTCAAGCCCCTCTGCCTGCCAGGGGACGAGGGAGGGGGGAGTTCGGGGATGGAGCCTTGGCACCTGATACACGTGGGTGTAGAGACCCAGGCGTCCTGTGATCTCTTTCTGGCTCTCATCACCTTGTGTGGCCTGGCTTGTGGGTGGGGTGGGGGTGGGGGTTCTCTTCATCTCATTTACCTTAAATGTAAAGGTGCTTGTTAGAACCTTCTCCCCATGTGCCCGCCCACGAGGCCGCCTGGCTGGCGATTGATGTGCGCACGGCTTTGAGGTGCTGAGATGAAGAGGACCTGTGAGTGAGACCGGAATAGCAGCCATGGATATGGAAGGTGGTGTCCGGTGGGAGGCGTCACCGTCGTCCCACCTGGAGGGTGCTCTACTCCAACATCCTTTGTTCAAGTTCCTTAGACGAGGGCATCTGGCAGACCCAGCTTTTCAGGCTGGCCAGCTCTTCCCAAAAATTGATGATGGGATACAGGGATCGGGAATGGAGTGGGATAAGGGGGCCAGGACTACAGCTGCAGTGAAGCAGCAGAGTGGGGAATGAACCACTACTTCACTTAGGCGTATTGAAGAAGAGAACTGGGGCCAACGCTGTGGCATAGCTGGTTAAGCCACCGTCTGCCGTGCCAGCATCCTGTATGGGCGCTGGGTTCATGTCCAGGCTGCTCCACTTCCAATTCAGCTCCCCGCCAATGTGCCAGGGAAAGCAGTGGAAAATCGCCCGAGTTCTTGGGCCCTTGCACCCGTGTGGGAGACCTGTTTGAAGCTCCTCCTGGCTTTGGCTTGGCCCAGCCCTGGCTTCTGTAGCCATTTGGGGAGTGAACCAGCAGATGGAAAGGCTGTCCCCGCTCTGCTTCTGAGGGGCATCATGGAATGAGGGAGATCCCCCTTTCCTTGCAGTGGCTGTGGACTGGGCCGCAGGTCCTCTGTGGTCCCTGGGGGTGAAAAGCATCTCTGGGCTGTGCTTTATTTGCTGGTGGGCTCTTCCCACGTGGTGTCAGCTTGCACGGCTGTCAGCCCACCAACCCCAGGGCAGGCTGGTCCATCTTCCAGAAGTTCCAACCAGAGATTGAGGGTCATGTGACCACCCCTAGACCAATCCTGGGACTAGAATCATCATTAGCCCAACCTAGATCAAGTGCTGACCCTAGGCATGGATGTGTTGTTGGCATCACTCAAACCACGTGGCTAAAAATAATGGAGGGGCCATTTCCCAGCCTCTTCCAAGGGTGATGTAGCATGCAGCGAAGGTGACCGTGTGCTAGATGCTGTCCCAGGCCCTCTGACACGCTCAGTCCTCCTGGTAAGTATGGGGAAGGTAATGTTTGTGTCACAGGAGAAGAAACAGAAGTCAGTTTAGGATTCTGTAGCTAAAAAGCAGAGGGGCTGGCCTTTTTTTTTAAAGACTTATTTTATTTATTTGTAAGGCAAAGTTTCAGAGAGAGAGAGAGAAAGACAGAGAGGGAGAGAGATTAATCTTCCATCCTCTGGTTCACTCCCTAAATGCTCATAACTGCCAGTGCTGGGCCAGGCTGAAGTCAGGAGCCTAGAATTCCATCTGGGACTCCCTCCACTGCTTTCCCAGGCATATTAGCAAGGAGCTGGATGGGAAGTGGAGCAGCCAGGACTTGAACCTGCACTCAGGGGCTGCTGGCATCACAAGCAGTGGCCCAACTCACTATAGCACAACGCCAGCCCCCAAAGTCTGTACTTCTAGCCAACAAGCCACATGTGTGGCAACCAATTCTGACAAATGTGTGATGACAGCAAGTGGGGCAGGGGCAAGAAGTCCACTGGCAGTGAACCAAAACCCGAGTTCTAGGTGGAAGTATAACATATAGCCACAAAATGTCCAACTTTACACAGTTAAGAGAGAAACCTCTGATGTTGCAGTAATCCTATCCTTGCAGCTCGAGGCGTTTCTGGAATTACTTCTTGGGAATTACCATGCCAACAGCTTACAAAACAATGGACACCTGTTTCGGTACTCTTAAGTATTGCCTTCATGGTGGTGGAGGTGGTGGTGGTGGTTTTAAACCAAAACGACATGGAGTGCTGCCTTGAGTGACAAGGTTTGGCTTTGAATGACTTGAGGCTGGTGCCAATAGCCTCACCAACAGACAGAGCATGAGAAGATGGAAGGAGTGGCTGGCACACTTTAAGCTGTGGGGGTTCAGGGGGTTGAGTTCTCAGCTTCCCGGGTGACCTAGCTGGAGGGCTGGAGAGCTCGCTTGCTCTCTCTCTCTCTCTCTCTCACTCTCGCTCTCGCTCTCCCTCTCTCTCTCGCTCTCCCTCTCTCTCTCAGCAGTAATTTCTGTTCGATGTGTTAACAGCCTCAGCCATGCTCCCTCTAGCTGTTTCTCGGAAGAGCAGCAGGAGGCGATGGATTTAGTGGACAGGATATGGGGACCGTGTGCACTCTGAAACACCTTTCAGAGTGTCTGGCAACAGAGCTGCCCAGGAGAGTGGAAATGTGAGTCACACTTGAATTTGCTTCCATTCAATGAGCCCTGGCTTGTCAGGCCCTGGGTGAGCTGGCTGCCTGCCAAGAAGCCTGGGCTGGCTGGGGCATTCCGAGCCCCCTGTCTTGTTCTTTAAAGCTACACCCTGGAGGGATTTGCTGGGGCTTGTGCCCTCCCAACTCCAGGCGCCCTGGCAGAGCTTGGGACTTTGGCTTTCCCTGGGTGGGCAGCGCTTTGGCCCACATTCCCCATCCGCCTCCTGGGGAGGATCGGAGCAGAAGACTCTGGCCTTTCCACCATGCCGTTCACCCGTGTGCCTGCTAACAGGGCCTCTGGATAGTTACGGGCCAAGTAGTACTTGATTCTCTTCCTGCCCACCTCCTGGGTTGGAAATTCTGCATCCTATTTTTATTCTTTTTTACTGGTTATGTTTATAAAGCTAACACTTATATTTGACTTCACAGTGACAGAATTTTGAAAGCATTCATCAACAGATGATTAAGGAGTTGCCTACCATGTTCCAAGCCCTTGTCCAGGTGCTGAGGAAAGCCTCTGTCCTAGCCTGTACTAACTTGGACTATTTCACTCCAACCACACCTTGAGGAGCTTCTATTTTCAGCTAGGAGGGAAAAGGTTTTTGAGATTAATTACACAGCATGGAGATTATAGTTAATAATAATATAATCTATACTTCAAAATTGCTAAGACAGTAGATTTTAAATGTTCATGCCATTCATTAGCTTGATTTAATTATCCCATAATGTAGACATATATCAAAGCATCACATTATACCCCATAAATACATGCAAGTATTTGTTACATAAAAATTTACATATTCATTAGTATTTTAGTTTAAAGCTCTAAAATTAGCCATTTTTACAATGTGACTAATGCTTACATTTTAAATTTAAATTTCTTGGGGGCTGGCATTGTGGTACAGCAGGTTAAGCCTCGGTTTGCAACGCCAGCATCCCATATGGGTGCTGGTTTTAGTCCCAGCTGCTCCACTTCTAATCCAGCTCGCTGCCAACACAGCTGGAATGCAGCAGAGGTTGGTCCAAATCCTAGGGGCCCTGCACCTGTGTGGGAGACCCAGATGGAGTTCCAGGATCCTGGCTTCCACCTGGCTCAGTCCTGCCTGTTGCAACCATTTGGGGAATGAACCAGTGAATGGAAGACCTCTCTTTCTCTCTGTCCCTCTCTGTAACTCTGCCTTTCAAATAAATAAGTACATCTTGAAAAAAGTTTAAATCTCCTTTTTATGGATCTTACTTCAATTTATGCACATGTTTAGCAGTTTCTGTTTAACAACTGATTCTGCACACTGCACCTCATCCCTGGATTCTTTTCTGGCTCAGGAAGTGTATGCTTACTTAGATCATTCAGCGAGGAGTCATTGTTGGCCATTCTGGTTTTGTTCGCCTCAGAAGTATAGTTTGCCCTCTCTCAAGTGATACTGTAGAACTTTAGGGACAAGAGGTCTTTTCCTTAGTACTCTGAAGATAATATGCCAGTGTTTCAGCCTCTGATTTTGCACGTGAGGCATCTGGTGGTTATTTTATTGTTACTCCCTTGTCGGCAGTTGACTTCCATTGTTTCTCTGTGTTGGGACATTGGTTGTTTTCCCTTAGGGTGTGCTTTGGTGTAGACTTTTTGTTGTGTATTCTTAGACTTTGGTATGCTCTTGTGTGTTGCTTTAATTCAATTGTGATTCTAAACTGTGTCAACACTAATGTGTTAGTAATACAAGAGGCCTTCAGCAAGTTACTGGAAAATGGAATTAAAAGATAGAAATAAAAAATACCAACTTTATTTCTTTTTTTTTTCCTTTTCTTTTTTTTTTTTTTTTTTTTTTTTTGACAGACTGGATAGTGAGAGAGAGAGACAGAGAGAAAGGTCTTCCTTTGCCGTTGGTTCACCCTCCAATGGCTGCCGCGGCTGGTGCACTGCGGCCGGCGCACCGCGCTGATCCGAAGGCAGGAGCCAGGTGCTTTTCCTGGTCTCCCATGGGGTGCAGGGCCCAAACACTTGGGCCATCCTCCACTGCACTCCTGGGCCACAGCAGAGAGCTGGCCTGGAAGAGGGGCAACCAGGACAGAATCCGGCGCCCCGACCGGGACTAGAACCCAGTGTGCCGGCGCCGCTAGGTGGAGGATTAGACTATTGAGCCGCGGCGCCGGCCCCAACTTTATTTCTTAACACAAGCTGCGTAGAATTCAAGACACTTTAAACAGGAGGATACCGGCCCTAAAGAGCTGAGGTCCTGGGACCTTAGCTAATTCACAGCGGGCTTCTTTACATTATCAGCTGAAGGGAATTGGGTGGCTTTGAAAGACTTTTTAAGATTAGGAAGCAAAAGGAAGTGAGAAGGAGTGTTATCCTCATGTGCTTTCCTAAAGCATAAATTATTTCACCATTCTTCCACCCAAGCTTCACCGTAAATCTAATGTTTGTTCTTGCTTCACTTGTCACAGATTCCACCTTGCTCTCACAGGAGCTGTTTTCAGACTGATGTCTTACCTTCCCAAGTGCCTCCAGCTAGATCCTGGTCATCTCCGTTGTGTTGCTAACAAGTTAATATGAGTTTATTTTGGTGCAAAAAATAAAATTGAAATTCATGCATAGGCTTTTTCATAATAAACATTTTCCCTGAACATTTTAAAGATTCTTTGTATAGCTCCAACCTAACGTAGATTGAACACTTTTACTCAAGTAACAAAATCTAAGTCAAAATAGGTTTAAAGCTAACTTTAAAAAGTGTATTACTTGACATAAGAAAGAGCCAGAAGGAAGGTGACTTTAGGATCTGTTAATTTATCTGCTCACAGATCCACCCCTTTTGCTCTGCCATGCTCCACGGTTGGTTTAGCTCACATCATGGTCTCCCCACTACTACAGACGTCTCCCCCTGATCTGTCAGAACTGGGAACACAATAATTGGTTTAGACACAATGATTGGTTCTGGATCCCAGAACCCAGGGCTGAGATTTACCGTCTCCAGGTCACTGGGAGGAGAATTGGACACCAGAACAAGGTCAGAGGTCTACCAGTCAGAAGGAAACACGATGGCTGAGCAGGCGTCCAGCAGTGTCTCCTGCCGTTCTCTGTAGCCTCTCCTGCTGCCATGACGTTGGATGTAATTTGGATCTTCTTATTTTGCCTTTTCTGTATCTTGACGTCTATTTCATATTTTTAATTTCTTAGTCTTTCTGACTGCATTCTGAGTAGTGTCCTTGGTCTACTCTTCCTGTTCACCATCCTGCTCATCAGTTAATCTCCTCTTTAACATGCCCATTGAGTCTGTAATTTTAAAGACTAAAATGTTCATGTCAGGAGGTTTTACTTGGTTCTTCATAGTTGCTTATTATTTTTTCATGAGGTCTTGTTCTTTCATTATGGTTTCTTCTTTTTTCCTTTTAAAGCTTTAATTGCATTTCTTTTATAGTTTCTTTCATATTTTCATATTGGTTCCAGTCCTTGGATTGTCAGTCCTCTTGCTTCTTTGTTTTGCTGATTGTCCCTTATGGTAAATGCTAAATGCTCACTTCCATCAGGTTTTGTTTTGCTTTGCTTTGTTTTTGGTTTGTTTTGTGAGTGTGGAAGTCCTTACAAAGCCCTTCTGCCAGCATTAATTTTTACATGGATTTGCTAACTTCGATTTCTGCACCATGTAGAGTTTATAAACTTGGAACCCCTGTCAGCATGGCACATGTCTCAAAGTGCGGTTTCTGATGGGGAAAGCATGTTGGTACTATACCCAGAGCCTCAGGTAAATGACTCTTTGGGGGACTCCCCCATCAGTGGGACTTTTCCTGACCTGTTTTCCAAGAATGGGGAAGACCTTCTAGAACCTATTTTATATGCAGAAAATTGGCTGCAGCTTCCTGCCATGTGGGGCCCAGAGCATCCTGTCACACCAAAACTTCTGCCCTGGGGGTCTTGAACTTGACCTAATACCCTCCTACTCCCAGGTGTGAGATTGAGTGTTCTCTGTGTTTTGGTTACCTATGAACTTGCCATTTTTTCAGGTTTGGCTTTCTTCCTTTTAAGTTTTGGGTCATATTTAATCCATCATTTTTAGCATTTGGAGTAGGAAAGATGTTTCCATCAGCTCAGTCTACCATATTGCCAGACAGGACTCATATAACAAGTAAAAAATGCTCTGTTATGCAGTTCTTCCTGTTCAGTCTCTCATTTGCCTTTTGCTGTATGTTTCCTGTGGTTTAGACTTCATGACTGCATTCTGAGGAGTTTCCTGGGACCTGTTTTCATGTTTATGTTTGGAGAGTGAGAACGTACTGACACCTCTGGTAACTAGTCCAACACCATGGGTTCTTCCTCACATCTTCCTATTACATAGCGTGTTTCTCCTTTGTTCCACAGTGAAAAATGTGGTGCCCAGCTTACGCATGTGTGCTCAGTTGTATTCCCAATCTCTCCAAGCTCAAAAGAGTTGCAAAATTACACCATTAACAACATCTAGGCCGGCACCGTGGCTCAATAGGCTAATCCTCCACCTTGCGGCGCCGGCACACCGGGTTCTAGTCCCGGTCGGGGCGCCGGATTCTGTCCCCGTTGCCCCTCTTCCAGGCCAGCTCTCTGCTATGACCAGGGAGTGCAGTGGAGGATGGCCCAGGTGCTTGGGCCCTGCACCCCATGGGAGACCAGGAAAAGCACCTGGATCCTGGCTCCTGCCATCGGATCAGCGCGGTGCGCCGGCTGCAGCGGCGGCCATTGGAGAGTGAACCAACGGCAAAAGAAGACCTTTCTCTCTTTGTCTCTCTCTCTCACTGTCCACTCTGCCTGTCAAAAAAAAAAAAAAAGAAAAAAAGAAAAAAAAGAAAAAAAAAGAAAAAAAAAAACAACAACATCTAACCAACTAGGTGAATTTAGTAACTCTTGTCCACTCGAAGTGTACTATCAAAATATTGTGTTTAAAAGCTCGAGAGGTGGATATTCCATTAATAAGATGCCAGCTGGGATGGCCACGTTCCAGATTGGAGTGCCTGGGTTTGTGTCCCAGTTTCACTCCTGGTACTACTCCTGTATCGTTATATTATTAATCTAATATTCATTTAGCTTTTTTTTCCCATCCAATCAATTTTTAAGTTTACTTTTTGCATGCCCTTTGATTTAATTTAATATTTTTAGTATGTGAGATGTTCACATGGTTTAAAAATCAAAACTATTAAAAAAAAGATAAATTTTACTTCCATCTCCATCTTACTTTCTGACTTTTATTTCCTGTGTTTCTTTTTGAATACATGAATGTATTTATATATATTTGCATATGTATATATATGTGCATGTGTATTCTCACTTCAGCTCCTTTCTCACTGATTGCTACTGTTTTTTTGACAACCAGTGCCTCGATGAATAAAATACCCTTGTGCATCAGTTATTTCATATTATGACCTTATACCTGCAGAGTAGACGCTGGGTCCACAGGTGCGCCCACACGTGGTTTCCCTAGGCATCATCCGAGCCCCTGCTGTTGGACTTTACATTTTCCATTCCCACCCGGGATGAAGCAGAATGCCTCCTTGCGCAGCCCCAGCAGCCCGGAGTGCTGCCTGACTTCACATTTGTGCTGGTCTGGAAGGAAAGTGGTTTTTACGCCCACAACTAGTTTTGAGGGGCACTGAAACACCTCTTCATACACCGTCGGCTCATCTTTTCCCATGAACTCTCCATTCCTATCTTTCCCCCAGTTTTCTTTTCTAGCTTTTTCATATTTTTTCCCATCCATTTTTAAAAGAAATTCTTTATCTGCAATAGAAGTTGTAAATACTTTCTCCTGTTTTTCACTTGCCTAATGATTCAAAGTCCGTTTACTCACCACTGTGTAACCCTTGGTATAGTCAACGCAAGAATAATGTGCTTACGTATAACCTTTGTTTTGAGACACCATTTGATTTACCCAGGAGTCCACAGAATCCAGCAACCTCCACCTAAAGACCCAAACCAGAAATCACCAAATAAAGAGACACACATAGAAAGCCATACCTACAAAGTATATTCCTGGCGCAGAGCTGGAGTAACTAATATGTTGCATAATGGAATCAAAATTCAGAATATTTTAGCAGCCTGGGAATATGGGCCAAAACGCAAAAACATAAAATTTAGTGGAAATAACATTTTGTACTTAGGCTTGGAAACATTAATTCCGTATGTTCGAGATTGGGGACATCTGCCTTCACAGAAATGCATATAGAAATGCATATATGTCTAAACTTTGGGTTTAGCTGACCACGCACTTACATAAGCTCAATAGGATAACAGGTTGCTAAAAGAAAATGTATTCTTAGAGTGAATAGAGAGGTTATCTTGATCAGGGAGAAGTTTGCCTCTTGGGACTTGATACTTGCCAGACCACATTCAGAATGCCACGTTCAGTTTGGGGGACCATAAATCAGGAAGAGTTGTAGACACCCATGACCAAGACCACAGTGGGGCGGCTGAGTTAGTGAAGGGTCTGGAAGCCATGTAGGGACAAATGAGCAGGAACTAGGGAGATGGAATGCGGACCAGCAAAGCAAGTGGTTTTTTGAAGTATTTGAAGGCTACTGCGTAGAAGAGGGATTCGAATTATTTGGTGTTGCTTCTGAGAGCAGGCTTAGGATTGGTGGTGGTCACCTCCAGCAGTGTCAGGCTCACTAGCAGGGACGCTTTCTCACTGGTGGTTAGCAGTGCTGGTTAGGGGAAGGGCTGCCTCCCTGACCTCCGTGTGGCCACAGTGTTGGGACAGAGGTGGCAGGTGTGAGCAGGGCCCTGATGCTGTGCACAGGCAGTGTTGGCCCCAGGGTTCTTGCCCTCTGGCTCTTGGAAGGCAACGTTTCCTTCCTTTCTGGTATCTTCCGTTGGTGGAGGACAAGAGCAGGTAGGGTAAGTGGTCTGTAGGATGTTTTTGGCTGACAGAAGTGGATACAAAGTTTTGGAGAAACATTAGTCTGTAGGATTTAATGTTACTATGTGTCAGCTTGAGGTTTAGCCAAGATCCGGAGCCGGTTTCCTGAGAGCAGGGACTGCACCTTATAGAGAGGGATGTCTGGGTGGTCTCAGTGCCTGCAGGTAGGCATTTACGGTGTGTGCCTGGCTCCTGGCCTTCTCTCGCCGGGTGTGAGGAGAGCACTAACCATGTCTCGGTATAAATTGTACTTGGTTAAGCTCTGCTCTGGGAACTCAGAATGGCTCCTATGGTAATCTTATAATCAGACATGAGTGTGCACACGAATCAGCACAGACCACATAAAACGCGGATTCGGATTCTAAATCGGAGAGATTCTGACCATTCTGCAGCTCCAGCAAGCTCCCCGGTGATGCCAATCATGACGGCTCCGAGCCCACCCTGAGGAGCAGGGTCTGAAGCAGGGTCTGAATGGAAGCCCCTGCCCCAGACTGCCTGCTCCAAATGCAGGTTCCCAGGCAAGACCTCCTCCACTCTCTGGGCCCAGGAATGGGCCTTTGGGCTGGTACTTGGAATGATTCTTTTTTTTTTTTTTTTTTTAAGATTTATTTTATTTATTTGCAAGACAGAGTCACAGAGAGAGGTAGAGACACACAGAGAGAGCTCTTACATTTGCTGGCCCACTCCCCAAATGGCCAGAATGGCTGGAGTTGAGTCAATCTGGAGCCAGGAGCTTTTTCTGGGTCTCCCACGTGGGTGCAGGGGCCCAAGCACTTGGGCCATCTTCCACCGCTTTCCCAGGTGCATTAGCAGGGAGCTGGATTGGAAGTGGAGCAACCGGGACTCAAATCGGTGCCCATATGTGATGCCAGCACTTTAACCTGCTGAGCCACAGCTCTGGCCCCTGGAATGATTCTTAAGCACATTCAAGGTTTTAAGTCACTGGCTTTGGGAAAAACAGAGGGAGAAATCATTCCAGGGGAC
This sequence comes from Oryctolagus cuniculus, assembly GCF_051225735.1. NCBI lineage: Eukaryota > Metazoa > Chordata > Mammalia > Lagomorpha > Leporidae > Oryctolagus > Oryctolagus cuniculus. The sequence goes on from NC_142873.1 coordinate 31,119,394, forward strand.
AGGTGATCCACAGGCAAGGTGGGTGGTGGGACAGACTGGCCAGGGCAGCCGGGACATGGCACTGAACCCCGCGAAGCCTCTGCTGCCTTGTGTGAAACGTGGAGACCATGTGATCTGATGTGTGTCTTCCCGCCTCCCCCTCCCCTGACCTGCCTTGTTCCTCTAGTGGTCCAGCATGCTGTGCCCACCCTACGCCACGGTGCACTGACCATGAGCTTCAACTCCTCCCTCGGCCACAGAAAGGAGCTGAGTAACCTCACCGAGGAGGAGGCTGGTGAAGGGGGCATCATCATCACGGAGTTCATCGCCATCATCGTCATCACCGTCTTTGTCTGCCTGGGCAATCTGGTCATCGTGGTCACCTTGTACAAGAAGTCCTACCTCCTCACCCTCAGCAACAAGTTCGTCTTCAGCCTGACGCTGTCCAACCTGCTGCTGTCCGTGCTGGTGCTGCCTTTCGTGGTGACCAGCTCCGTCCGCAGGGAATGGATCTTTGGCGTGGTCTGGTGCAACTTCTCCGCCCTCCTCTACCTGCTCATCAGCTCGGCCAGCATGCTCACCCTCGGGGTCATTGCCATCGACCGGTAAGCCCAACTCAGATAGACACAGTGGAGAATGCCTGGTCAGCCTTGGTCCCGTGGGAGAGTGTCAGGGCCTCTGCTTGGGATGGTGAGCAGGCTGAAGTCTGTGTCTTCTTCACTCTTTTCACCATGGTACCTCTGATTTTATGTCAATGTTGCATATACATTTTTTTGAAAGATTTTATTTGTTTATTTGAGAAGTAGAGTTACAGATAGTGAGAGTGAGAGGAGGGAGAAAGAGAGAGAGAGATTAAGAGAGAGAGAGAGAGAAGTCTTCCTTCTGTTGGTTCACTCCCCAAATGGCTGCAACGGCTGGAGCTGCACCAATCCGAATCCAGGAGCCAGGTGCTTCTTCCCAGTCTCCCATGTGGGTGCAAGGACTTGGGCCATTTCTACTGCTTTCCCAGGCCACAGTAGAGAGCTGGATTGGAAAAAAAAAAAAAAAAAGAAATCTAAGGGCCAGCATTGTGGCACAGCAGGTTAAAGCACAGCTGGGACTCCCACATCCCTTATCTGGATGCCTGGGTTCAAGTCCCACCTCTGCTTCCAATCCAGCTTCCTGCTAATGCACACCCTGGGCAGCAGCAGCAGATAGCTCAGGCATTTGGATCCTTGTTAGTTATGTGGGAGACCCAGATTGACTTCCAGGCTCCAGCCCTGACTGTTGCAGGCCTTTGGGAAATAAACCAGCAGACAGAAAATCTCTCTCTCTGTCTCTCTCTTTCAAGTAAATAAACATAAAGTCTAAAAACCTTTGATTCTCAATTTACAGTGAAGAAGCTGAAGGAGAAGGAGGTGTCAGGTGGATTCAGGTTTCTGACTTGGCTGTGCTTTCTTCCCCGCATACTGTCTGCTGTGCCTTGCTTTGGTTTTGGTGTGAACTTGTCTGGTGGAGCCCAAACAGGAAACACCTTCCCTCGCTACACTGTCCAGAAGGGCAAGGAAGCAGGGGGAGGCAGACGGACAGCCCAAGATTAGAGACAGGGACATTTGGGAAGACACTGTGTGTGCTTAATCACACCTGGGTGCTGCTGCCTCGGCCCCGGGGTGGGGCACGGCGAGGCGTGGCTGCCTGCGAATCGCACAGGCCTTGCCATTCCCGCACCGTGCAGCCGGATCCAGTTGCACAAGGCTCATGGACTCCAGCAGCTTGGGTTGGACATCATGGGGACGAGGAAGGTCTCTGTGATTTACCAGAAATTGGAAAGGAAGTTAGCAGCAGAAGTCAGGGAAAACAGAAGGGGCGAGCCAGGGCTGTTGTCCCTGGGTGGCGCGAGTCCTTGGCCTTTGTGGAGGGGGGCAGGGGACCATCTGTATTTTTAGCTGACAAGTGGTAGGGAGTCGGATCGTCCATCTGGAGCCCAGGCCGGAACCCCAGGGCTGTCTGTCGCCCTGTGGGGGATAGAGAATAAAAAAGAAGACCTCAGAGGGAATCAGTTACCTTCTCTACATCTTTGTTTATCTCAGTACCAAGAGCAACGCAAACACTAATAGGGTGAAGTGAGAAATACCCATCATCTGACCTCTCGGAAGCCAGCCCATTGATGTTTTCAGTGTATTTGCCTCCAGTGGTTTTTGGTGGTCTACAGAGAATTGCAGAAATAGACTCAAGGTGCATATGGTTGTGTGACCTGTTTTTGTCACTTAATGTGTGACTGTGAGCATTTGCTTCCATCTGCTGATACCCCTGGGGAAGTTTGTAATGGGCGTGAGCCATGTAATATCCTTTCTTTCACAGTTCCCTTGTGCTGGACCGAGTGGTTTAGGTCGGCTTGCTATTGCTATGCACGGCACAGGCAGGAGCATGTTCGTTTGTAGAACTGCTGTGATTTCAATAAAACTAAATATACTTCCAGGGTTCTTAATATATAAAAGCAAATAGCCCTTCAGAAACCTGTGCAAATTTTACTGCAGCCATTTGTCAGTCTCCTATCAAGACCAATTCTATAACATTTACAAAGAAAGTGGTTTGGAAGTTTGCTGGCAGTGGGGGTAGATGGGATGAGATCTCTCTCTCTCTCTCTCTCTCTCTTTTTAAAGTAGTTTTCCTTTATTTGAGAGGTAGAGTTAGAGAGAGGAAGAGACAGAGAGAAAGGTCTTTCATCCTCTGGTTCACTCCCCAGATGACCGCGACAGCCGGAGCTGAGCCGATCTGAAACCAGGAGCCAGGAGTTTCTTCCAGGTCTCCCACATGGGTGCAGGGGCCCAAGGACTTGGGCCATCTTCTACTGCTTTCCCAGGCCAGAGCAGAGAGCTGGATCAGAAGTGGAGTGGCTGGGACTTGAACCGGCACCCACATGGATTGCAAGCGCCGCAGGCAGAGGCTTAGCCCACTACACCACAGCACCAGCCCCTCATGGTTGTTTTAAATTTCTATTTTTTAATAAAAAAGTCCTGAGTTTTTGTTTATCCCTTCCTGGGCACCGTGCCCTGTGGAATGGAGTGAGGAGACGCAGCGCCCGTGCAGGAGTGGGGAACTGGCCTTGAAGTGCCTCTTGCAGAGCTAGTGCCAGTGTCCCCAGTGGCCGTTCCAGGATGCTGTAAGTAGCTCATTAGGTCTGGGGTCAGGTCAGCAGGACGAGAGCTTGCACCAGCAAGCAGACAGAGAGCCTCAGTTCACGCCACCCCAATGCGTCTTCCCAGAAGCGTTTACCTTGACATCGGGAATATTTGCTGGGGGTCTGCCCTGTGAGCAGTGCTGTGCTGAAACCTGGGGGCCGGTAGGATAGAAGCGTGAACAGGACACAGACTCTGAGCCACAGAGGCCAGCCTGTGTTTGCTGTTGTCAATCCATAGACAGCTCCACGGCCACAACTGCCAGATAGTTGGGGCAGGGGATGCCTCAGAGAACAGGTAGCATTTGCAGTACGTCCTACACAGCGAGCAGGATGCAGGGTGATAGCGGTGGGAAGGGCAGCCTCCATTTATTCATGTGCTGGACGGTGGCTGAGCACCTGGTACCGAGGTTGGTGCTGGGCAGACGTAGCTGGGTGGAATGGATATACTTGCTAGGAGAGTCCCCGTGCAAGAGTAGTGGAGGTAGGCATGTGGCTGAGGACCATAGCATTTATGTAAGATGCCACATGTTTAAGGTACTGTGTCTGAGACAGCTGGAGCCTGGGGAACTGGCTGGACACTGGGACTGCAATCCACACCCCTCAGGCCACACAGGAGAGCTGCAGGGAGACAAAGACTGCTGCAGGTAATCAAGGCCTGGAGATCTTTGGAAAATCATTCCATTTCCCCCTGCAAACACAACCAGATGGATTCACAGTGCTTTGGCCAGATCCTTTATGACCAAATTATCCAGATGCTGTGAAATTTGATGTCTTCAGATATTTTAATGGCAAATACAATTTACTTTTTGAATACTAGTCATTCATTTGGCAAATTGGACCAGCTACTATTTTGATGCTCATAAAAATAATCTTCACTGGACTAGATATTTGTACATTCTTCCCCTGCCTCCTTAGTTTCAGGGAATTAATTTTGCTGGATCTTAGCCATTTTTGGAGCTCACAGGTTTGCCCTCTAGGTTGGAAACCTAAAGGTGTAACTTTGTGCATATGTGTGCATGAGAAAGAGAGAGAGGAAGGAAAGTCAGTAGTGAAAGATAAATGAAGAGAGAGGTACTAACAGAGGCTGGCAATGGAGGAAAGAGGTGGGAACGTTATTAAGAAAGCAGAAATGGAAAACAGCAAAGCCAGCATCACGTGCTTGTCATGTGCCAGGCACTGCACTAAGCTGTTTCCCAACATCCTCGCTAACCCACACAGCAAACTATTAGTCCCCGTTTTGCAGATGAGCGAAATGAGGTTTAAGCGAACTTGCCCCAGGTCACATAGCTTGGCCAGGAGCTGCCTGAGCTCCGAGATGTAAGGGCTGGCCTCTGAGTCACTCCCCAGTGTCGTCAGGGGCAATGCTGTTGGTCAGCGGCAGCACCAGCCTGTCTGCTCTGAACTCAGGGCGCGACCTCACCCTGCTGACGTTTTGCACCAGATACTGCTCTGTGGATCGGAGCGGTCAGATGCATAGCTGCACCCTAGAAGACGAGAACTCCACCCCAGCTGTGCAACCCTGAACATCTATAGACACTGGTAGATAGAATTATTCCTGTCTGAGATCCCTGGCTGAGGAAGTCCAGCAAACTCTTGGACAGATGAGCGCAGAGAGTCTCTCATAGCTTCATGCAGAGAGAGCACAGGCAGAGCATAAACAGCAGGCTGACCGGAGCGAAAGTCAGCATTTGAATGCCAATGTCCTAAACCAGCCGAGTGGGAGTAGGACCCACTGGGGAACTCTAACCTGTGGGCAGCTAACCCGTGGGCAGCTAACCCGTGGGCAGCTCCAGTTTGGCTGTGAAGCTGCTAGGCTGCCAGGTGCATTTGAAATGGCTCACTTGTTCTCAGTCCGCGCTGTGCTGTCAGAACATCGCATTCTGAATATGGCCTTTTGATGGGTGAGAATTGCTGTAACAATGGATGGCTAGTTACAGCGGGAGGACTAGTTATAGTGGGAGAGGAGGACTAGTTATAGCAGGAAGACTCCTAGTTACAGCGGGAGGGCTGCTAGTTACAGCTAGAGGATTGCTAGTTACAGTGGGAGGGCCACTAGTTAAGGCGGGAGGACTGCTAGTTATGGTGACAAGGCTAGTTATAGTGGGAGGGGAAGATTAGTTACAGCAGGAGGACTGCTAGTTACAGTGGGAGGACTGCTAGTTAGAGCAGGATCGCTAGTTATAGTGGGAGGACTAACTACAGCGAGAGGACTGCTAGTTATGGCAGGACTACTAGTTACAGTGGGAGGACTGCTAGTTATGGTAGGAGGACTGCTAGTTATGGCGGGAAGGCTACTAGTTACAGCGGGAAGACTGCTAGTTATGGTGGGAGGACCGCTAGTTACGGCGAGAAGACCACTGGTTATCACTCGGGCCTTTAGGAGATGTTCAGTATAACAACCTGTGTTCACCTCAGGGTAGCTGTGGTTTGCTCGGACTTCGTGCTTTTAGCAAAGGCATCTCGTAAAAAACCCAGGGGTTGCCATCAGAGCGGCTGGTCTGGGTAGGAGAGAGAGCACCCGGAGACCCTGTGTGCGTTACAGCTGTGCATGTACACGTGACTCCATGAACGCCTCCTCTGGGGTCAGGGTCATGCGTGGGCTCGTGTCTCAGGGCTGTTAGAGGAAAGATCAAGGGCTTAGAGGTGTCTGGAAGTGCAGGAAGCAAAACCAAAGCCCTCTCCTGGCCTGTGCGAACCCGCAGGGAGGCGGAGCTGCTTTTGTTCTATTTCTCTTTGAACCTGTAAAGGAGCCCTCATTGCGGCTTCGGTTTAGAAAGGGAGCCTTGGCTCTGAGGTGCAGAACACATGGCCCCAAGCTTTGGTGGCGAGCTGTGCACGTGTTCTGTGTCTCGACGGACGTGTGGATTCATGTACTTCAATGCCTATCAACCTGACCCCATACCCCAACCAAAGAACTGAAAACCGAGTGGCCCCTGGAGGCTGAGGCTGTACCTGGGCAGGGCTGTGGTCAGTGGGGCCTGGAGACTCTTGGAGACTGATCTGAGTGGAGCCAGCACCCGTTCCACCGCCCGGGCATCCCATTGGAACCACAGACTCGGAGGGGAGAAATCACTGTCGGTTCCACTCGGTGCGTGAGGGAATGCCACTGGCTGCAGTGACGGCAAAATCTTGTTGCAAAGTCCTGGTAATAGCTGGCTGCTGGGAAGGGCCCGAGGAAATATGGAAAGCACAGCTGATTAACCACAGTTACTTTTATGATGGCCAGGCAGGGTTGGCGGGAGGAGCCAGGATGGCCATGGGTCACCAGGCCTGGCCTCCCCACCCAGCCACACGCCCCCTGAGGTTCTGAGGCTGCAGCACCTGCCATATTCTTTCAAAGGACAGTGGTCCTTGCGATATGCAAATGGGAATAGGAATGTAGACAAGATCACCTTCCCCCGGTCACTGTGTAGACATCCTACTGTCCACACAGGACCACGCTGGGATCCTCAGCTTGGGCCCCACACCCCAAAACACCCTCTTTCCTGGCTAGATCTCGGCCTGGGCTCATGGCTCAGCAGCCCCAGGTGTCCCTGGCTCAGCGTGTGGTGGTTTAGCTCTGGGGCCCGAAGGCGATTCAGGAAGGTCCCGGCGGAGGAGACGCTGCCCAGGTGACGAGTGAGGTGTAGCCCCACTGGTTTTCCAACACCCTGCCTGAACCATCAGCGTGGTCTCTCGTGTCCCTTTGCATGTTGCCTTCATGGGACAGGCCTGTTTGTGCAAACGGCACTAACGTAGGATGCAGTGGGTGGATGGGGAGGGTGCTGGGTTACTTTCTGCCCCAGGGTCCTCTGCCCATTTCCAGGGTCAGTCCTTTGCTAGGCCTGCAAGGCTCTGGGCACCCCAGCTCCTGCCACCGTCTGGCTTCTCCCTGCCCCCCAAACCTTGCACTGCATGCTTCAGTCTGGGTGAGCCGCTCTCTATGTCCCCATGGTTCACCCATGCCACCTTTCTGTCTGGACTGGTCTTGGGCCACTGCCTGCAACCTTCCAAGATTCAGGTCTTGAGTGCTACCTTCTCCAGGAGGCCTGCTCTGACTTCCTTGTCTGGCCCAGAGGCCCATCAGTGTGAATCAGTAGCCCTGCTGGACTCCCTGCTCTGTAACAACGCCCAGTGACTGGGGACCACCCCCAGCACATGTTCTCAGAAACTGTACGTCTTGCAAGGAATTGCTGGGCAGGTGCATCCCAGACCAGAGTCAAACTGCCTGGTCTTTTGTTGTATTTTTAGAGAGAGAGAGAGAGAGAGAGAGAGAGAGGAAATGGAGATCTTCCATCTGGTGGTTTACCCCCTCCAAATGGCCACAACAGGTCTGGGCAAGACCAAAGCCAGGAGCCTGGAACTCCATCCAGGTCTCCCACATGGGTGGCAGGGGCCCAAACACTTGAGCCATCTTCTGTTGCCTTCCCAGGTGTGTTAGCAGGGAGCTGGATCAGAAGTGGAGCAGCCGGGACTCGAATCTGCACTCATGTGGGATGCTGGCATCCCAGGCAGTGGCTTAACTCGCTACACCAGAATGCCGGCCCCAAATTGCCTGGGTTTATATCTTGATTGGGCCGTGTATCTGGGACAGGTTATTTTGGCGCCCTCTGTCTGCTTTGGTGTCAGCACATGTGAACTGAGAATGATACACCTCCGAGGAGGATGCTGTGCAGCCCCTCCCACTCCAGGCTCTTCCCCCCCGCCAGGGTGTCTGTCTCTCCATATCTGCTCACCTGTATTTCCAGGCCATAGCATGATGCTGGGCACATTGCAGTAAATGGCCATGGAGATGATGAACCCCATGGTCCTTCGACATCATTCTGAGTCGATGATCCCTCTGAAAACCGACCCAAATGGGTTAGTGTCAGCAAGAGCAGAGCTGAGGTGGCCCAATGCGTGATGTAGACATAGCAGGACTGGCCACACCCCCGCTAAGTGGACTCTGAGGTGGCGACTGGGAACCAGGGCCATCTGAGCACCACGTCCTTGCTGGTGTCCAGCTCTTGACTGGTGGAGAACCCTATGCATCTGTGAAACACGGTACAGTCTGTGACATGTCTGGTGACAGCTGGGAGAAGTGGCTGCTTTCGGAACATTCAGCAGAGCCCCCAGACAGGAAAGCAGCAGGTGACCATCCTGGGATGTTCTCGCCCCTTTTGACTCTGCTCTCTTGTCTCCCGACACCCCTTTTCTAGCTACTATGCCGTCCTGTACCCGATGGTGTACCCCATGAAGATCACCGGGAACCGGGCCGTGATGGCACTCGTCTACATCTGGCTTCACTCCCTCATTGGCTGCCTGCCGCCCCTGTTTGGCTGGTCATCCGTGGAGTTTGATGACTTCAAGTGGATGTGTGTGGCCGCCTGGCACAGGGAGCCCGGCTACACCGCCTTCTGGCAGATCTGGTGTGCCCTGTTCCCCTTTGTGGTCATGCTGGTGTGCTATGGCTTCATCTTCCGCGTGGCCAGGGTCAAGGCACGCAAGGTGCACTGTGGCACGGTGGTCATTGTGGAGGAGGATGCCCAGAGGAACGGACGGAAGAACTCCAGCACCTCCACCTCCTCTTCGGGCAGCAGGAGGAACGCCTTTCAGGGTGTGGTCTACTCAGCCAACCAGTGCAAAGCCCTCATCACCATCCTGGTGGTCATCGGTGCCTTCATGGTCACCTGGGGTCCCTACATGGTTGTCATCACCTCCGAGGCTCTCTGGGGCAAGAACTATGTCTCCCCGACCCTGGAGACCTGGGCCACGTGGCTGTCCTTCACCAGTGCCATCTGCCATCCCCTGATCTACGGACTGTGGAACAAGACGGTTCGCAAAGAACTCCTGGGCATGTGTTTTGGGGACCGGTATTACCGGGAGCCTTTTGTGCAGCGACAGAGGACTTCCAGGCTCTTCAGCATTTCCAACAGGATCACAGGTAACTTGGGCTCTCGCTGGGGAGGGACCCCCCCCCCCTGACACAGGTGAGGGACCCCCCCCGACACAGGTGAGGGACCCCCCCCGACACAGGTGAGGGACCCCCCCCCGACACAGGTGAGGGACCCCCCCGACACAGGTGAGGGACCCCCCCGACACAGGTGAGGGACCCCCCCCGACACAGGTGAGGGACCCCCCCCGACACAGGTGCGGAATGGAGTCCTCTTGTGAGTTCGTGGGCTGCCTGTGGCCTGCAGGCTGGAAGAACAGGTTTCCTTTGAGGAAGGAGTGTCCCAGACTCTCCACTGGGATTCCCAAGCAGCTTCCCATCCCTCTGCAGCTCACGGCCATGCTGATGGGGAGGCCAGCACAGCTCCCTGAAGAATTAAGCAGGGCACACCGCAGCTCAGCAGTGGGTTTCCTGAGACCCCAGCCATGGCCCACTGTCGCTCCCCGTCTTCGTGGAGGAACGACACAGGACCCTGCGCTGTTCTTTCGTCTGCTCGGCCCTCCCCGGGTTTGCTGCTGGTTCTTCCCGGGTTGGCTACCGACCCTTCCACCTCCGTGGAAGGGCGGTTCCCCCTGCCACATTCCCCACTTCCGCGGGGGAGCGGCACACCGCCGGCCGGCTCTCTCGGGGACTGCACAGGTGTTCCCTCAGATGTTCCCCTTAGATGTTCCTGGTGCATGCCGTCTCTCTCCTCCTTTATAGTCCTCCTCCGCCAATCCCAACTCGGCTGCCCACACGCCGAGTACGCTGCTCTCCTCCAATCAGGAGCAGGATCAGCTCCTGGAGGTCATCACTCAAGTTGGCAAGAGGCAGCTGCGTAGAAGCTGTTTTCTCCTCTCCCAGCGCCATATTGTGGGAGAGCAGATGCATAGAATAAGTCTTAATTCCAGTAACTCAGTCCAGTCCGGGTTGCTCCCCACAGCCCACTGGTTTTGAGAGAAGGAATTTGAGTGTTTGTTCAGACTGCCTTCTCTTCTTGGCCAGCCCTGTCCTCTCAGTGTGTTCCCTTGTCAGAACTCCCTGTCTACCTCTGCTGCTCTTCCAGCCTGTCCTCACAGGTCAGCAAGGTCTCTGGTAGCTCCGGCGGTGTTGGTATCAAGCCCCGGCCCTCTGTGGGAGCACCGCTGTCTTGTGCGTGCAAGGCTGGCCCTCTGCCTGGCAACTGATCCAGCCTGCACAGGTTTCCGAGTTCAACCCCAGCACCTTTGATGGGACCCAAAGAGTTAGCCTCACTAGGTGGTTAGATGAGTTGCAATAATTTTTAGATTTACAGCAGAGTTGGAAAAATAGCACAGAGAATTTTCAGACATCCAGCTGCCTGCAGTGTTAACAGTGGTGTTCAAACGCAAGATGTTAACATTGGAGCAGGGATAGTGACGGCAGCCTTGGTTCCGATTTCACCCATTTTCCCATTAATGCCCCCTTTCTGTTCAGGGCCCCACGTTATTGTTAGTTGACTGTCTCCCTTTGCCTTCTTCAGACCTTGCCAGGTCTTCATGCTTTTCTTGTCTTTTGTGGCGTTGGCATTTGTGCAGCGTGCTTGCTTGCCAAGAGTTTCGAAGAATGCCCTCCGATTAGGTTATCTGCTGCTGTCTCCAGATTAGATTTGTGTCATGCACTTTCTGGCAAAAAGGCCCCCTGAGTGAGGTGTTCTTAGTGCTCCGTGCTGGGGTGCGCACATGTCAGTCTGTCTTACCCTGGATCTCTCAGTTAAGGTACAGTCTGTCCACTTGCTCCGCTGTAGGATCAGCCTCTAACTTTTCTGTCATAATTCACAAATGCAACTGAGGAGGAAGCTCAGAGACTCCGCAGAGTCCCGATCCCCCTGCAACCTTCACCCCATGATTAGCATACACTGGCACATCTTCCCGCCCGCCCGCCCCGCCCCCCGGGGGTCATTACTGGATTGTTCACAGGCAGCTGGATTGTCAGGGTCAAGTTTGAGGGCAGCCATCATCTGGCCCAGCCATTGGAGAAGAGATTCAGACTACAGTTCTTGTATTTTTGTGGGGTGACTTTGGGCAAGTCTTCAAACCATTCTAGTTCATTTGTCCTCTTCATGCAATTGCGAGGTCTTCTGGCTTCTGTGTCAAGAAAAGTGGACGAAGTTATGACTCCTGGGGAATGCTCCCTGGCAGTAACCACAGGGGACTCTTCCCCCGTGTTAATGAAACTGAAGTGGATTCACAGGGTGTTATTTCTTGAGAGACAGGAAAGTAGTCTGGGACTTTTGATTTGATTATAAGAGAGGGGGAAAAAGTCTGTTTCCCAGTATTGTAACCACTGAAATGCCTACCTCTTGCCACTTGCAAATTCCCATTGTAACTCATGAACCAATTTGGCTTCATTTCACTGATGAACTTGCTTGTTCAGATATTTTTACAAATGACTTGTCTTCCAGGCAAATAGACAATGGATGTCTTCTATTCCAATGAAGTTAAGAATAAGGAAAGAAAGAAAAATGAGGAACAAGAATGAAGGTGGAGAGGGTAGACAGAACCTCTGCTTGAGGGCCGAGATTTTCCATGTGGTCTTCTTAGAAGAGGCTGTGAGAACAGACAGGGACAGCAGCCGTGCTTAGGTGGGCAAGGCCAAGGCAGCTGGTGGGTGGCCTCATCATTTAGGGAAAAGCAGGCTTGTGGGATGCCTTGGGCGGAAGAGCTTGTGGGATGATGGATCTGAGTCCTTGGCCTTCCGTAGGAATGGAAGCCGAAGGGGTCCCTGCTCTTCTGCCCTGAAGGTCCTGGTCCCAGGAGGAGGCCAGCCGCATCAGGATGAGTCTGGGAATAGCAGCATTTCGCGGTGCCCCCCCCCCCCCCAGCCCTGCGCCCTGTGCTGTGCATGCTGGGAGCATCAGCTGCCTCTCTGATGGAGAAGAACCTGGCCTCCAACTCACGTCCCTGGTCCCCTATGTGTGAGCCAGGCCTGACCAGACCTATGCCCCGCCCTCTGTGGGAATGGCTTTGACCTGTAGCAGACTCCTAAACCCACATCCATTTCCCTGCCATCAAGGCGCTTCCTTGCACCACCCCTCCCCACCCCACAGTGTAAGAAAGATGACTGAATCCCGTCCAAAGTCAGCATGAAATGACCTGGAGGCTCTGGCTGGGGTAGTTCCCCTCCATTTATGTGGGTACCTGGAAAGTTTTAACCAAGGAAACCAGTAAATGAAATTCCAAACTTTCCTAAAACAGTGCTCGCGAGCAGAGGCAGACACGGAATTCCTCAAATAGCTGGAGCTTCCCAGCCGACTCGGGTGCCGGGAGTTCATCAGCATATGACAGTGTTTATTTTGTACATAGCAGCTTTCAGCCATGATCGGTGGGTTTTGGTGTTCTCATTCTGTTCGCCCCAAACTGAAGACGCGCCCAGTCTGAGGCTTATTCTGGGGTGTCAGCTGTCACTGGGCTTGGGAGGTCTAATCAGAAGATTCCCATGGGGAGGGAGGACTTGCTTGGGAATGGAGACGTGGGGCTACCTGGAGATGGCCCAGCAGTTTTATTTCATGGTGGAGAGGTTGGCCCTGCAGTGTCGGACATTGGCTATTAGTGCTGAAACGTGAACTTAAAGGTTAACATTTGTCTTGGGATACTAAACCACAAGTCCAAAGCTGACCAGGGGTGCCTCGTGATGGGGACAGAGAAGAGACCTTCGGGAGAAAAGGAGAGTAGTTCCTCCACGAGCAGATCTTCTCCAGGCCTGGAGACCCCAGCCAGCGCCTGTTCCTCCAGTCACAGTGGGCAGCCTGGGCCTGTGGGGAAGGAAGAGAGGTCCACCCACATGCTGGGCCCCCAGGGGCTGTGCTTGAGCTTCTGGGCCTGGGGAGGAGGACGCGGACTCACCCTGGCAAAGGTGGCTCGTTCCAGGCCCTTCCCTGAGGGGTCTGGCCTGGACTGAGAGTAGAACATCCTAGAGTCTGAATTTTCCTCCCTGGCCTTTGGAAGTTCCTTTCCTGATGGCACCTGGAGGTCTCCTGGTTACTTCAGAGTGCTTGCCCTTGTCCTTAAGAGCTTCTAAAAGGCAAGCGCAAGCACACACACACACACACACACACGCACACGCCCATGCTTTTGGGGAGTCACACCCTGATCCCAGGGGCCTCCCTTTGTACTTTTCCCCTCCTTTTTTGCAAGGTTGGAGTGGGCCCAGTCCAGCAGATCTGCTATTGTTGTGTGCAAAACCTCCAGCTAACTCTGCCCACTTGCCAGTGGGAAACACTGGCTGGTATGAGAACAGAGAGGTGCCCTCTGGCTGCTCTGTTTCCAGAGCCGCACTGGTCTGGCTCAAAGGCTCCCCCCCACTGGAGGAGACCAAGACACGTTCCTGGCTTTTGCCACAGCCTCAGAGATGGTATCCAAAACCCACTGTGGCTTCCGCCATCCCGGTTGGCAGGGGATGGCGCTCTGCGTGCTCCACGGCCCACATCAGTCCTCCTGCTGAACACAGTCATGTTCACATGCAGAGATCCTGGAGGGCACGGTTGTGTGACATGTGGGTCTTTTCTGGTCCCAGCCCCTTACTGCAACCCACAGCAGAGAGCAATGCCCTTGCATAAAGTGAGATTCCTAAAAATATGAGAGGACTTTTTTTGTTTTTTGAAGATTTATTTATGTGAAAGAGAGAGGGAGAGATAGAGAGACATCTTCCATCCTGGTTCATTCCTTCAGATGCCCCCAACAGCTAGAATGGGACCAGGCCGAAGTCAGGAGCCAGGAATTTCATCCAGATCTCCCACATGAGTGGCAGGGGCCCAAGTACCATCTTCTGTGGCTTTCCCAGCCCATGGTAGGAGGTAGAAGGGCACTCTGATGACAGCTGCCCCAAAAGCTGTGATAACAGGAACCCATTCATAGAAGGGAGGACTGGGGCCACAGACGACCCGTTCCCCTGCAAGACCTGGCTGTGTTCAGCAGGGGGCCAGGCATGGAGCCTGCAGGGAGCTCTGGCCTGCCCTCAGCAGCCCCCATGGCCTAACTGGCTTTTGTCAGACTGCATTTCCTGAGCCGGAGATTAAGGTTCTAACACATGCGCTCTGGGGAATGTGTTCAGGCCATGTTAATTAATAAACCTGCGGGCTGCACATCTTCCTTGTGAGATCTGAGTTCACGTTCTGAGGTGTGTTAATTCTGAAGAACCTTGTATTATCTCCATATTCCTTTTTTTATCGTCTCTAGCTCTTTTTTTTAATGGATTTATTGTTTTTCTCAGCTTTCTGAGGATACCAGTTATATATATATTTCCTTTCTTAAGTTCCCTGCATTGTCTCTGGGATCCACGTATCTTTTCTTTTTTCCAGTCTCTGTGTTTCACACGATCCTTTTCCTTCAGTGCTGTCTCTTCACCTTTGATGATGAGGTGCAGGGAAGCCCTGGGGGCGGAGGCCTTCCTGCCTGGGGTGGGCCAAGGGGGGGGCACCTCACTCGCAGCAGCACCCGCAGCTCTTTTCTCTGGGGCTGGTTGGTTTTCGTAGGGCAGCCTTCTCCAAGCTGAGTGCCCCAGTGTTGAATCTTCAGACTGCTCCTTCCTTTTTACCGAGTCGCTCCTGTCCTTGGCCATTCCTGGCGCCTCCCAAACCGGCGCCCCCGGTTCACTCTGTCCACTTGTGCCAACATTGGGTGGTGGGTGCCCGAGGCCCAGCCTGGGGCAGAGCAGAGCAGGGGTCCAGCTGCTTCCCACACTGTTTCAGCCTGCTGCCTGGGGACAGCCTCCTGGGTCTCTGGTTCCTGAGGCCTCAAAGCACGGGCAGCTTCATTGTCCTCACCCATCTGCCTTCCAGCTTCCCACAGTTCCCTACCCTTGGGGGTCCAGGCCTCTGAAAACCTCCTGTCCTGGTATTCAAGCAGGGTCTCGGATGTGAAGGAGTTAGACTGGGGGTTCAATCCCCCACTCTGGCTGGAAGATCCCCTCACCACACTGTGCACTGCGGATTTGCCCGCCCGCCCGCCTGCCTTGCCGGCGTGGGGCACGGTGGGGGCAGTGTCCCCTGCAGTGAGTCCTGACACAATGGACAGAAACGTGACGCAAAGCGGGAGACAGCAGCTCAGGCCTCCAGTCCTTCAGGGGTCGAGAGCGGCTCTTGGCGGGGCCAACTGAGAACAGGAGGTGGGCGGCCAGGGCTTCCGTGCAGACGGAAATGGCAGAGCAAGCCCCGGGCCGCCCGGCTGCGTGATGGCGCCCTCAACGCCAACTTTGCCTTTCAGACCTGGGCCTGTCCCCGCACCTCACGGCGCTCATGGCGGGCGGCCAGCCCCTGGGGCACAGCAGCAGCACCGGCGACACTGGCTTCAGCTGCTCTCAGGACTCAGGTAACTTGCACGCCCTGCCGGCCTCTCAGGCACGGACGGACGCGGGGAGAGCGCCCTGGGCGGGACTTCCGGGCGCCGCCTCAGCGTTTCCGGCCACGGTTTCCTCTTCCTTGAAGTGGGGCGGAGCGGAAGCGATGGCGGTGGTCTTCGTGCACAGCTCGAAGTGCAGCTTTGGGGACGTTGCAGCGCGAGACCGGCCGCGAGCTGTTCCGCAGTTACTGTGGCCGCTGGCCGACACAGGCCCCGGGGTCCTATGGATTTCCGCTTCCGGTTCGTGTGAGGCAACTTGATGGAAGAGTGGGGCAGGTGTTTGGCTCAGCAGTTAAGCTGCACCTGGGGATCCCAGCATCCGACCCAGGGCCTGGGGTCAAGCCCCAGCTGGGCGCCCTGGCTCAAGTGAGTGGGCCCCTGCCACCCATGCAGGAGACCTGGGTTGAGTACAAGGCTCCTGGCTTCTGCCTTGCTCAGCTATAGCTGTTGTGTGTATGTAGGGAGTGCGGCCAGGGTTTGGGCGGCTTCTCTCTGTTTCTATCTTTGTCTCTCCCTGTCTTTGCCTTTCAAGTAAATATAAATAAATAAATAAAGGAAAGAAACAACTTAGAGTAAGCAGCAAGGGGAATGTAAGCAGAGCAACATGGGCTTTGGGGTCACACAGACCTGTGATTTACAACCCCGCCATCTCCTGGCTGTGTCTGTGTTGGTGAGGAATTCATTGGTTCAGCCTCTGTGTGTGCCAGATTGCTGCACTCTTCAGTTCATAATCCTCGCAGCAGATCTCTGAGGTAGACCGAAGGATGACCCCCAATTTACAGACGTGGGAGAATACTGAAGAATTCAGTAACCTGCCAGTGGTCCTAGGTCTGCCCCCCTTGAGCCTGTGTGCTTAACCGGAATATTCTGACGTTTCTTCTGTAGGCAAGAGAATAACACCCTTGCCATGTGTTTTGAAACAGCAATGAGGAGTTCCAGGCTTCCTGTTCTTCCTAGTTTCTTAGGCACGGAGGTCTTGATGGATTGAAAACTGGAAACTTATCCCCGTCCAGTGCCAGACTAGGGGGCATCATTGAGTGCCAAGTCCAGTCTGAGCCCTTGCTGCCTTCCCTGCCCTCTGTCCCCACCCCACCACCCTGAGCTCTGCCCAGCTCTAGAACTTGTAGGCGTTCCCTGATTCTGCCTTCATTTTCACACTGTGCTAAATCTTTACCTGCATTTTAACCATGGTGATAGGAATTCAGACTGTAAGAAGACTCACTCCAAAGACAAGGTGCCTTTTAATGGCACTCTGCTTCCCTTCCACCCCAGGGCTGGCAGGGATGACACTCCTGTGTCGTGTGAGTCATGACACCTAACCCATGGGATGATGTGGCCCCATTTGTTTTTGGTGGGATGATGGCCGAGGAGTCTCTCGGACAAGCACTTCAGGGCAGTTAGCTGCACCTGCCAGTGGGCTTGAGGAGGTGGAGACAGGGATTGGGTATGTTGAGAGAGGGGCGAAGGAAGAGGGGAGGAGGCAGGTGGGAGGATTTCGTGTTGCTGGTTATCTGTGCACACTGTGCCCTGTGCTGCAGGAACGGATGTGATGCTGCTTGAAGACTACCCATCTGATGATAACCCCCCCTCCCACTGCACTTGCCCGCCCAAGAGGAGGAGCTCAGTGACGTTTGAGGATGAAGTGGAACAAATCAAAGGTGGGTCTCAGAGACTGCTCGCTTCAAGAAAACACAGGGGACAAAGAAAATATCTCAGGTCAGCCCTAGCCCCATCCCAGAACATACCAGGGTTCCGTCACCTTTGCCCTCTGACCTCTGCCAACCCTGCTGGTCTCCCTTGAGTCCTTAGACACTTAACTCTAGGACAGCTGTCGAATACACATAGACATGTAGGCACAGACACATACGCATGGCACAGCCCAGATCTCTGAATCGGTGGCCCTATGAGCACCGCTGCTTCCTGGGAGCAGTTGCTGCCGCCTTGTCTATTGCTGGGAAGGTGCTGAGGACACGTGGGTCCTCCAAGGAAAGTGAGTTCCGCCAAGCTCAACTCCCAGCCCCCTTCTTGCCCCTTGGGTTTGGGGTGGTTTTCCCATCTGGACCTGTCGATTAAAAGGGTGACAGAGTCATTGTCCAGGCTGCCCAAGGATGTCAGCTCTCCCCCCGAGTCTCACCCAGTGGAGACAGCCGTCAACACGAGCAGGCCGTGGATGTGGTGGAGGAGGCCAGGGGTCTGGGGATGCAAGTTGTTGAAGACAGTAAGCATGGCCCGTCAGTGCGAGGCTCATACCGAATCATGTCATTTTTACGACCCTCACCCAGGAGTTCAGAAAGATCAGCGAGGTAGTCACGGAGGACAAAGGTTGCTACCAAATCATCTGCTTCGCCGAAAGCGGGTTCAAGGATGGCGCTTGGACCAGCAGCCCCATGGGCTTTATGCTACTTTTTCCCGGAAAAAGTGGACGTGCGTCTCCTCCCTGCCCCCGACGTGGGCCTGCGCTCGCCCCATCATGCCTGCCTCATGGGCTGGTGGCTCTGAAAGCACCCTCAGGCAGTGAGGAAGCAAAGCACCAGTGGGTGACATCGCCCCGCCCCCAAGACTGAGTGGCAGGCCGGAGACCAGGGTGTCCCTGGAGAACAGGGTGCAAATTGTTACTCTGCAGAAAATGTCAGGGCGGGATGAATTCTTCTCCAGAAATGTCCAGAGAACAGAGACAGGTTACTAATGTTAGGACAGGAGGTGTGAGGTAGAAGAGCCATGCCCTCCTCTTTCCTGTTCGCTTGAGCTGTCAGGGGCACAGATCCTGGGTAGGAACCGTCCGTGTCCCTGCCCCACCCTGAGGTTCCCCATGACTTGGAGCAAAGCCCTGGGCCAGCTGTAACCACTTGGAATCAACATTCATAGAGAGTGTTTATCAAGCCTTGTCTGTGGGCCAGGCCAAGGCTAAGCAACTTAGAATGAACCATCTCGGTAGCCCCATGAAATAAGAGGTATCTGCCAGAGGCAGAGACTAAAGCTAGGTCAGAGTCTCAGCTTTCGCAGGTGGGAAGTTGGGGAGTCCAGAATTTTCGTGTCGGGAACCTGACTTCAAAGCCGTGCCCTGGCCCTCTGCTTGCCTCCCGTCTCTGGGCACTGCAGCCGCAGCAGGCACAGCCCAGGCAAGTCGCTGTTCCTGGCTCCTCAGCTAACCCTTCTCCTGCTCTCTTCCCCAGAGGCTGCCAAGAACTCGATTCTTCATGTGAAAGCCGAAGTACACAAGTCCTTGGACAGTTACGCAGCCAGTTTGGCCAAAGCCATCGAGGCGGAAGCCAAACTCAACTTATTTGGGGAAGAGGCCTTGCCAGGGGTCTTGTTCGCGGCACGGACTGTCCCAGGGGCTGGCTCAGGGGGCCGCCGAGGCAGCAGAACGCTTGCGAGTCACAGGCTGCAGCTGCGGAGCATCGCAGAAGGGAACATTTTAGCCGCAGAACAGAAGTGAGGGCCTCGGGGCGGGCCGGGGCTGCAGTCGGAGATGCTGCCTGTGCCGGGCCCTGCCAGCTCCTCACTGCGTCCAGTGAGCCAATGCAGAGAAGCAGCAACATCTGGGACGCAGCCACCGGGAGAACTGGATATAGTCTCCAGCCTGGGGCGCCAGTGTCTGCTGTGGGACCACACGGGGGCGTCTCTGAGGCTTCTACTGTGCGTCGAAGAGCAGAGGGAGGTGTGGCTGTTGCCTGTTGGGAGGTGGGGCCAGAGAGGTTGGGGGCGGCTGGGGGAAGCCAGAGAGGCCGAGCTTGGAGGGAAGCCATCCCATGAGTCATTGCCTCCTCTTCACAACCTGTGGAGGGCAGCACGGTGCTTCTTAACATCGTCAAGTTCACGTCCAGGGCTGCAGCATGTTGAAACAGGCAGTGTGGGGGCAATCGGTTCTAGGCGGAATGGTGGGGCAGCGAGCACCTGGGAGCCTCCACACCCTGTCCTCGTTAGGACCCGGCTGTCCGTGGCCCTGCCTGCTGGTGCTGAAGGGAGGGCCCGTGCTGCCCCCATCCCTGCTGGCAGACATGGGGCATTTGGAAAGAGGGGAGAAACCACTACAAAAGACAGGAGGAAGGGGCAGGCACCAGGTGTTTCATTTCCAGGGCTTCGAAAGCCCTCTGGTTAGGGCACAGCACAGCATTCCTGAGACCGGATGGGACTGTGGTGGCGAGCACTGGCTGATAGTGTCTACTGGAGAGAATGCCGTCACATAGGGAAGCCTCACTGAACACTCTCTACGCGATGTTCCAGTGCCAGCACGCCGCCAAGAGCAAGTTAGGTTATGGCGACTCTGGGTCAGTGTGAGGTAGGAGAGAGACTGGACAGAGTGCAACCTGGGTTCCTGGCTCAGCCCTAGCTGTGTGCACACGTCCTCTGGAACATCCGGTCACCCCCTCTCTGTAAAATGGGAGAGGGAGTTGGATTGAATGGTCTCCAAGACCACCTCCTGCTCTGATCCTTGGTGTCCTCTTGACTACAGAGGTAGGAAAAACAGTAACAACAAAGTGGACCACAAATCTGCATTTGCATTCTTCTGCGTGTAGCTCCCAGTGGGTGTGAAGTGCCCTCGCGGACTTGGCTGCTGGGGCGCAGTGGCCCACGCCGAGACGCCGTGTGGAGGAAGAGGGGCTTTATGCCTCCTCTCCCTCAAGATGAAGCAGCAGCAGAAGTCTGGGCGTGGAACGATTGCTGCGGTGACTGAGGAAGCCACCGTCACCCCCTCCACTGCCCTTCCGGCGGCTGAGGAGCTGAGCCCAGGACCCAGGACCCTCCGTGCCTTGGTCAGCAGTGCTGGATTCCAAGGCCGCCTTGCTGTGCCGGCTCCTAGGCAGCTATTCCACAAAGGAATGACATCTGCGGGGTTTTCCTTGGGGTCTCGGTTGCTCCTGATGAGACACGGTCCTTTTGCTATGTGGCAGAAGGCAGTGATTGGTCCCGAGGCCTGGGACTTGGTTCCTTCGTGGTGACTGAATCCCACATGGCTCTTCTGGGTCCCGGTGTGTGCTGATGCCACGGGGCAGACTGCCCTCACTACTGGGTGGCATTTCTTCCTCCGATTGAGGGTGATCGAGGTTTTCCCTCTCTGTTCTGTGTAATTTCTTTCCTAGCACTTGTCTGTTTTTTTTTTTTTTCCCTCTATATTTATTTGAAAGACAGAGTTACAGAGAGAGGTAGAGACAGAGAGAGAGGTCTTCCATCCACTGGTTCACTCCCCAGATGGCTACAACAGCTGGAGCTGTGCCAATAAGGAGCCAGGAGCCTCTTCCAGGTCTCCCATGTGGGTGCAGGGGCCCAAGGACTTGGGCCATCTTCTGCTGCTTTCCCAGGCCACAGCAGAGAGCTGGATCGGAAGAGGAGCAGCCGGGACTAGAACTGGCACCCATATGGTTCAAGCCAGGGCTTTAACCTGCGCCACCGTGCCGGCCCCTTGTCTGGTTTTCTAAGGGACCATGTTCCCCATCAGCAGTAAGCACAGACATAGGACAGGGCCATGAGGCCTTTACCTCCAGGCTCGGTCACCAGGTAGGCCCTCTCCAGCACTGCAAATTGGCTTGGAACCCAAGGGCTGGGGAAGGCGCCCCTGACTGCCTGCAGCTGGGCTCCAGGGAAGAACCCTGGGACCACCCAGGTCCCCACTGGCTGACCGCAGCCCAGCTGGGATGTGATGGGAGTTGATCTGAATTGGTCTAGAAGGACTGCATTTCACAAAGGGACTCAGTTCCCCCTTGTTTTTAAGCCGAGGTGTGTTTGACACTACACAAACACCGTGTAAAAGGACCCTCCCAGGCTCTGCGGGCAATAATGCTGGTGTGTCTTTCCTGTGCTCCGTTAGGGAGAAAGACCTGGGCAGGTTCTAATAAAACCTCCCAGGCAGTGATGAGAGAACTGTGGCACCAGCATGGGGGTGGTATTTCCAACCAGAAGTTAGGCACAGCTCCTTTGAGGTTGGGTGACCATGGGAGCTAAGTCTCAGGGGGTGTTTGGCAGCTGGGGCCATATTTTGCATATCCAGGAATTCAAATTTGCCTTAATGCAGCTGAGAGAGGTGGAAGTGGGAGTGGGGAAAGAGAATCTCCCTTCCATACGTTCCGAGGACCCGAGAGGCATTTCTGAGGAGCGCCCCCACCCGCTCCCACTAAACCCAGGCTCATTAGCTGTGAATTGCTGTACAGTGGCAGGCTTAAAGCCACCCAGAGGGGACCTTGTGGACACTGGCAGGCGGGACTTCTGGCCACTTGTTTGCTTAAATCCCTCAGTCCTGGGTCTTCCAGTTGTGGGAAGACCACTCTTAGGGCTGCTGGCCATCTCTGCTTTCCTCACTGAGCTTCCCAGCTGCCAAGGTGCCTGTGTTATGCTCCAGAATGGAGGTTGCTGTGACCCAGAAGGCACTGGGAGTCCCACATGACGACGTAGCACACTGCTGCACCTCAGCTCTTCCCCGGGCAGGACACAAGACTGGAGTTCAGGACCTTAGACTCTAGGTGGCAGCAGTGTGGCTGTGCAGAGCCTCAGCCAAGCTGTTCTTGGCAGACAGGAAGCACCACCCCTGAGCCTGCTTCCCTGAGTGACCCCAGTCAGGGTCACAGGTGCTGCCCCCACTCAGCTGTGTGGTCTTCCACAAATCGCTGCTCCTGGAGGAGCGGGTTAAGGTCTGTAAGACAAGGGCCACCTAGCACCAGTGTTCCTGGGTTCTCTCGAGGGAGGAGCTGCTGAGTCTGCAAAGAGCTGAGCAACCAGGGGGATGACCTCAGTATGTGCAGTCGGGACAGGGGAAGGATGCACAGCGCTCTGATACAGTGAGAGCTTGCTAAGTCTGTTTAGAGTTAACTCTGAGCGTCCCATCCCGAAATGCCTGAGAGAGACACACGCAGACATGGATGCATCACAGGATGCTCCGGAAATGTGTTCAGCCTGGAGCGCCTTCTGTCTCCTGTCTGGTGGGTGACGCGAAGTGGCCATGCAGAGAAGGCAGGAAGCACGTACTGACCGGTTACATCTAATGGTGACGGACACTCCATTAGGCAGTTCCCAAACTTCCTTTCACTTCAGCACAACCGTGACATGGAGAAGAGTGCAAACGTGGGTGTGGTGAGGTCCCAAGTTCTGATCCCGGGCTGCCACTTACTGGCTGCGTGTTCGGGGCAAGTGAGTGTGTGTGCCTCTCAATTCCATTATCTGTAACGTGCAGTTCTGTAGTCATTTCCTATGTAGAGAGACAGGATTCAGTGGCCTCCCTCACAGGGCGACTGTGTGGATTCCAGGAAGACATCTTGGGAAGCATCGGACACGGAACACAGTATCTGGGGTGCGGTGGAAGCGGAGCCGCTGGCCTTGTCTTTAACTGTGAGGGGGGTTACTCTTGTTTTACAGGAATCTCTGTTACCAAGTGGGAACCTTGAGATGATAACCACTTAGGTGGGAGGTGTTGAAGGTGCTGCACAGGAATTGTGAGTTCTGTACACCCAGGACTCTTGAGAAGGGACGGGGTGAGAAAGCAGAAGGCAACAGAGTCGGGTGGGAAGGCAATAAATAGCATTGGTGCTCATAAAGTCTAAGGGAGCACAAGTGAGCTTCTCTGTTAAAAATTATGTACCCTCTGTGCTACTGGCCTGTTTGCACAAAGATGAAATAATTCTTTGAGGATGATTCGCCCCTGGGGCCAGGTGGAGTCTCACATCACCACATAAATTCAGCCCAGAGGGGACCCTCTCCCAGGAAAGTGCCCCAGGTGCTGCGGTGAGAGGGACTGCCTGGCTGACTCGGGTTCACAGAATCCCTAGTCTTCTGAGGGTAGAGGCAGGGCAGAGGGAGCACACCACACACAAAGTATGCAGGCCCTGGGACGGGGGGGTGATCCCAGTCTCCAAAGGAAACCGGCTGCGCTCAGCCAGCAGTGTCACTGCGGGGAGGGGCAGAGCCATACTGTGCTTGTGGGTTGGGCAAAAGGGACACAGAAGTTAGGGAGGCCTAGGAGGAAAGTCCAAGGCTTCAAAGTGAGTAAGTAAAGCCAGAATCGTGGCTGAATTCCAGGACCTGGCCATGGGGCTGAGAGGAGCGGAGCCAGCCTGTGGCTCAGGGGGAGGGAGAGTTCAGAGTGGTCAGTATTAGACGAATGGGTCCGTGAGGCTTTATTACATAGCTAGGAGGGGCATGGCAGATAATCAGATCTAGGTCAGACCTAAAGGAACCAAAGGCCCAAGGCAAGTGGATTCACTGGGAAGAATTCAAAGCACAATCTCCACAAGAGTTCCCAAAGCACGAACTTGCTCAGTGTTTCAGGAGAATGTGATACACAGAGCCGCATGCGTTTCCCTCAGAAAGCATTTTCCTGAGCAGGGACAGGGACGGGAATTAGGAGCCACCTGACACCATTCTGAAATACTGCAAATCACACACCAGGCAGCCTCTCCCAGAGGGAAACCGTCTCAGGGAGGTTCATGGCCTGGGCCACAGCACGGGTAGAGCCTGTTTGTTCATTAACAGGTCTGTCAGGGATAATGGGCCCCTGGGAGCAGAAAAGGTTAAAAACCAATCCCCCCTCCAAAAAAAAAAATCTAAAATATATTTAACTTGAAGTTTCTGGATGACATTTTAAAAAGATTAAGTGTTTAGGATTATAATATTTATAAGCAACTAGAAGTATATTTAGGTAGTTTTGTTTACCTGATTCAATATGGTTTTGGGATGTGTACAGCTGTGGACTATGTGGACTCTGTACTTGGACTTGTGGTCCGTGGGCTTTTTCTGGGTGCCTCTGCCTTCTCCCCTTTTCTCCAGCAGGGAGGAGTAGGCTGTTGCAGAACTGGGGGAGTGGGCATACTGAAGTCATCAGGTGTATCTATCCAGGCATTTTTCAGAAATTCCTCCAAGGCTGTTACTTTCATGGAGTATTGTTAAATGACCTACTTCTCACCATGGCCAAGATACTCTAAACCCAGTCTTTAAAGAAGACCTAATGAATGCTATTATCTATCCATGTATTTATTGATCAATCAACAGACTTATATTTTCCATTCTATAATAAAGTCAAAGAGGATGAATGGCAGATTTTCATTATTCTGAGACTCAGAACAAACTCAGGACACGAAACTCCCCCCGCCGCGGATGGGCATCTTCCCCTTCCTGAGTGGGTAGGCGAGTCACAGGTCCTAGCTTTCTGGGGTCCTCCCCTGTGGAATCTTGGAAGTGGCAGGACTTGTTAAGTCTTCCTCTGTAGAATATTTTCTTTGTTTCCTTTCCGGTTTGCCCTACTTCTGAATAACAATATTCAACACCAAAATTCTCTGCAAAATCACCTTGGATAGGGGAAGTAATTCTCCACTGCCTTCCCGGGGCCCCAGCAGAGAGTTGGAAGAGGAGCGACCGGGACTAGAACCCGGGGTGCCAGCGCTGCAGGCAGAGGATTAGCCTAGTGAGCTGCGGTGCCGGCCTTGACAAATGCTTCTTAAAAATACTTTAAAATGTATTTTTAGGAGCAGTTTTAGGTTCACAGCAAAATGGAGCAGCACATACAGAGTTCACATGCCCTTTCCTGGCTCCATCAGCAGCCTGTGCCAGTGGGGACAAACACCACTTCCGTTTTCTTCTCTTGCCAAAGAATGACTGACGACTCCTTAACTCCACCGAGTCCTCTAGTGGCTTCCGATCTCTCAGTTTCCCCCACCTGTCTGCAGTGTTATCTGTGTGGTGTTACAACTGAAGAAAACAGCATCACATTGTGGGCGGTGGTGCTGACATAGGTGGGGGAAATACAATCACCTCCTTTAGAGAGGAACCCCGAGGAATCAGAAGGCTTAGGCAGGGAGCATAAATAACGGGCAATGTACTATCCAGAAATCACGCAGGAACTGTCTGATTTCTTTCTGCCTCTGACCATTTACCTCATGTTCTAATGTGGATACGTACGTGCCTTTGCCCACAGCAAGGGCTAGATGCTGCAGTCCAGCAGAACTTACTGAGTCGATGGAACTTACTTTCTCCCTGTACTTATCTGTGCAGCAGTGGCCCTGGGCTTGCAGCCATCTGATAGGGGACAGAGATCCCTGTTTTCTATACCAAGACTATTTGTGCTCAGTCTGAGACAGGTTATGCCTTACCCTCTCCCAGACGCATTAGCGGGGAGCTGGACAGGAACCGGTACCCATATGGGATGCTGGTGTTGCAGGTGGCAGCATAACCTACTACACTGCAACACTGGCCTCATGCCTTACTTTTTTTTTTTTTTTTTAAGATTTATTTATTTCTTTGAAAGTCAGAGTTAGAGAGAGAGAGAAGGAGAAGCAGAGAGAGGTCCTCTGTCCACTGGTTCACTCCCCAATTGGCCACAACAGCTGGAGCTCTGCTGATCTGAAGCCTGGAGCCAGAAGCTTCTTCCAGGTCTCCAACGTGGGTGCAGGGGCCCAAGGACTTGGGCCATCTCCTACTGCTATCCCAGGCCACAGCAGAGATCGGAAGTGGAACAGCCGGAATTCAAACTGGAACCCATATGAGATGCCAACACTGCAGGCAGTGGCTTTACCCACTACTCCACAGCACCGGCCCCTCCATGACTTACTCTTAATATCTGAGTTAGTCCCTCTCTCCAGGATAGATTTGGGGCAATAAAAGGAACATTTAACTATTTGTTAATTAGTCTATAACAGCTGTGTTATATTTAGAAAAAGAGGGCAGCTGTTACAGCCAAAACATTAAAGCATCGTGAGACAGGAGCCCAGGCTTGAGGCACCCGAGGCAGAAGCCAGACCTGCGCTGCCCGGGCCGCTCTGAACACTGCACACAGTCCTCGACAGTCTGGTACCCACCTCCAGGGTGCGGCCACGAGCTGCTGCTCGAGCTGGAGCTGAAGGTGATGAATGTTCACAACCCACAGCTCTGACCCTGACAACTCCAACTCGTCCTTGGGTCAGTCTTACAAGATACCTGGCTTCAAGACAGGGTCAGGGATCACTCCAAGTGTCTCACTCAATTTCTTCTTCAGCTGTTGGCTGCCAAGGAGGCAGAGTGGTGATCAGTACTGGCTGGACTATAGGTTACACAGCAGTTGTCGGGGTCGGTTTCTGACTTTTCCAAGTGGAACAGTTCCCAAGAACTCAGCCACTGGAAACACACAGGTGTTTCAGAACACTGCTGTGCATCACTGCAGAAGCCTATAATACAGCCAATGTCCAGTGTGTGTACGCATGCATATGTGTGTGAGTGTGTATGAGAGGGAGGGAGAAGGGAAGGTGGAAGGGTGACAGCCCCTCTGAAACTGTCCTTTTGGACCACTAAACCCTGGACACACCATGCTTGCTTCTTTGCCTCCAAGGTATCACAGGCAGCAAGTTAACTGCCTCTCTCCCACCCCGCAGATCTGGCTTCTGAAAAGACCCTGGACATCAAGAAGATAGCAAAAATGAGCCACAGATGTGTACTATGCCCATCTGGATGATGACGAGAGATTAGAAAGTATAAAAATAGGGGCAAGTGTGTGGCACGGTAGGTTAGGCTATGGCCTGTGCCACCAGCATCCCATACAAGCACCAATTCAAGTCCTGGCTGCGCTGCTTCTGATTCAGCGCCCTGTTAATGAGCCTGGGGACACAGTGGAAGATGGCCACAATCCTTGGGCCCCTGCACCCACATGGGAGATCGGGCAGACTTCCAGGCTCCTGGCTTCACTCTGGTCTAGCCTTGGCCATTGCGGCTACTTGGACCATGAGCCAGTGGATAGAAAATTCTCTAACTCTGCCTTCAAAATAAACAACTTTTTAACAAAGTATGAAAATAAGAGAATATTTTGTTACTGAGAAAAAATTTTACTTATTTTCTGAATGGATTGAAGAGATGTGAGCATGTGATTAGACTGATGAAAAGATACCAGCAGGATGAAAATGTAGGAGTGTTAACTCCCGGAGTGGTTTTAGGTCATAACTTTAAGCTGCATGTATTTGGGTGCAGATGGCTCAGTGGAGGTAGCCAGTAGAGTTAAGGATGTCTGGAAACTAAAAGACTATAGACAGTCAACATCTTGCAGTGAAATCTAGAATGTGGCGAGAGCTAGACCAGATGCCTGTGCCCTCAGAACCAGTTTATGCTAACAGGTGAGGTGAAGTATCCAGGACGCCGT
Source organism: Oryctolagus cuniculus (assembly GCF_051225735.1). Lineage (NCBI taxonomy): Eukaryota > Metazoa > Chordata > Mammalia > Lagomorpha > Leporidae > Oryctolagus > Oryctolagus cuniculus. Next base: position 31,146,864 of record NC_142873.1, read on the forward strand.
CAGTGATTTTGGCTGGTGACTAACTCCTACACTTGACTAATTACGTACTGGCAATCATAAGAAGTGACTAGAGGTCAAGATAAAAAACTGGAGAGAAAAATGAAAGCAGCTCTTTGGTGTGATTCTATCCTACAGAAGTCAAAACAAATGAGGTTATTAATCTATAAAGAACAAAGGAAAAATATTCTTCTTATGTTACAGAAAATACTGGAAAACCATGGATCAAAATAGTAAGGCAGGGGTGGCGTTTGGTCTAGTGGTTAAGATGCTGTCTCTGCCACCCACTTGGGCAAACTGAATTAATTTCCTGGCTCCTGCACGTGGCCTGGCCCAGTCTAGTGGCTGCAGCCATTTGAGAAGTGGACCAGCAGACTCGAGTTCTGTCTGTATCTGTCTCTCTGAAAAACTACGACAAAACAAACAAAAGCATTAAATGAAAAGTCAAATTTAGGATATCTTAAAACAACCAACTTCTTTAATCAGAAAGTAACAAACATGCAAATGGCAAGTGTAGAAATTTATTTGAACCAACATTTTCACTATAATGGAAATTATTCTTCAACATTGATCCAAGCTCCCACATCTGAAGGTTAGGGGAAATATTGCACTTTGCATTTTCTAGCACTTCTCATACACGCAAAAGGTTTTAAAAACATTTTGCTAGTTTTGTTTTACACACACTCTCCCAAATTCATGCACACACTCATTCCAAACCAATGTTAGGTTATCCCCAAAAAGGGGAAAAACTCCAAAAAATCATAACCTTAAAATTGCACTAAAGTTCTGTCAAGAAAAAAAATATAATAAATTGTCTTATACAAATTTCAGAACATCTGAGTGCTTGCCAAAAGAGGTGGTTATTACTCGTCCTCATTTTCATTCTCCTGGCCAGAGCCTTCTGATCTGTCACCCTCCAACCGGTCTGGAGAACAAACAGACAGACAGGCATGAGAACTGCAGAAATACTTAAAGCATTGAAATTATAAATAGTTTTCAATGCCATTTATTTAAAACTAATGAAACCATATAAAATTCAATGTTATCAATGTGTAAAAATCAGCTCACTACCACAGGCAGATAAGTTTTTTTTTATTTTGTTTTTGTTGTTGTTTGCCCTTAGAAGTACATTTTAAAAAGAGTAAGACAACAGCTCTATTAGCTTAGGGTATAAATGTAACTCTAAAACATACAATAATTTTAGAAGACTTTCCCTAAAGATCCAGACGGGGCACTGTCGACTCCAGTGTTCTCATGGTCTAGTTTTCTAAGGAGGTGTATCAGGTGCTATCCAAGGAGAACGAGGAGGCTGTGTCAGAGAACACAGTAGCATCTTCCTGAGGACTATGTAAACTTGTCGGTAATAATTTCTTGCTGTATCCTAGTCAAGAGCAGCAAGGACAATGCAGAGGATGCACTATATGTTTAACTTCCATGTGAATTAGATTAACTCTCTTCCCAGCAGACGCCACTTCCAATGTCAGAGCAATGAAGCAAGGGCTAAGATTTATTGCTTTAATTACACAAATTTTACCTTTATGTAGGTACTCATAATACATTTATAAGAGAAATGAACATGATAATATCTGAATGAGTCACGAAGGAATCTAAACACAGTGGAAGAGTGTCTAATAAATGGCTGCCAAAGGGATGTCATTATACAGAATGTCACATTATTATCTTTTCACTTTTTTAGCCCTACTACAGGTATACTTTGTTTTAATGTTTGTTTGCATCTACTTGAAAGGCAGAGCAATGGGGGGAAAGAAGGAAGTAGGGGATGGGGGGAGGAAGGGAACAGAGAGATAGATCTTCCATCTGCTGGTTTACTACCCAATGCCCGCCACAGCCAGGGCTGAGCCAAGCCAGAGCCAGGTGCCAGGAATACCATCCAGCTTTCCCACTTGAGCCACTTGAGCCGTCATGTGCTGCCCCCCAGGATGCATTAGCAGGAAGCTGGACCAGAAGTGGAGTAGCCAGGGCTCAAACCAGAACTCCAACAAGAGATGTCCCAAGTGGCAGCTTAACCCACTGTGCTGCAAACCCTGCCCAATATATAATTATTATTATGTGAAATACTTTCATGAGAGAAGCAAACATTTCTTGCTGTTCTCCTTAAACGTGTCATGAATGGGAATCCTGGATCTGACTGACTATAGTTAGGAAACCTATTCTATCATGTCGGTGGAGCATGCGGAAGTAGAAACAGCCTATCAGTAGGCTTTTGACTCAATCTTCGTTTGTTCTACTACAAATGCAGATGGGGAAACAGGGGTAAGAAGAAATGCCACAGTTTTTAAATGAGGAAGTCTACGGCAGAGAACCGAATTCTGCAGTCCAAAGCATGCCAGTAGGAGGCACGGTGAGGCCAGAGCTCCCTAGACAGGTCACAGGAAAGCTCACGGCGGCTTCTGGACCCAGCAGGGTGGAACAGGAGGGCAGCTGCTCTCTGCTCAAATGCCACTTCCACAGCTGCATCTTTCTTAGAAGCCAGTTTCTAAGAGACAAATGCAAGCTTCTGTTCACAAAGTGTTAGTGAAGTAGTCAAAGTGCAAAGCAGCTCAGAACTTTCACAAAAAGTCATACACCAAGACAGCGCCGCGGCTCACTAGGCTAATACTCCGCCTTGCGGCGCCGGCACACCGGGTTCTAGTCCCGGTCGGGGCACCAGATTCTGTCCCGGTTGCCTCTCTTCCAGGCCAGCTCTCTGCTGTGGCCAGGTAGTGCAGTGGAGGATGGCCCAAGTACTTGGGCCCTGCACCCCATGGGAGACCAGGATAAGTACCTGGCTCCTGCCATTGGATCAGCGCGGTACGCTGGCCGCAGCGTGCTGGCCGCGGCGGCCATTGGAGGGTGAACCAACGGCAAAGGAAGACCTTTCTCTCTGTCTCTCTCTCTCGCTATCCACTCTGCCTGTCAAAAAAAAAAAAAAAAAAAAAAAAAAAAAAAAAAAAAAAAAAAAAAAAGTCATACACCAAGGGCTGAAATGAAAACTGGAAACAAGGACTGCTTCTACATCCCTGGCTGCCAATGTAGATAGTACCAGCTGGCTTTGTAAGTAAGATCCACATCTGTGGAAAGGCTCCTTTCATTCTGTTGGAGTATGTCTCTAGGAAATTAATCTGGGCTGGGGAAGATATGATATGAAGGATAATTAAATTTCCTGGGCGAGCAAGGGAGATAACAAAAATAAATTCCCCAAAGGAAGCCTGTGTTGGACAAACATACTATTTTATTTTCTATGCTATCACTTGCAAAGAATTTATTTACTTTCTTAAGAAAAAGAATAAACAAAACGCATGGTTAGCTAGAAGTTCAGGCATTTACTCATTAGTACTCAATAAACATTTACTGATCAACTATTACGTGCGAGGAGCTAAAGATAAAGCTGTGAATGAGAGAAACTAGGTCTCTGCTCTTCACAAGCTTGTTTTGCCGAGGAGGAAAATGGGCGACAAACAACAAGTAACAAAGAAGTAACGAGTGCTCTGTCACTGAGGGAAGTACGGCAATGAACACACTGGGAGGGAGCATGCGAGCAGGCGTCCGTGTGGAACACTGGCGCTGCAGGCAGGGGTTTGCCCTGCTGTGTCTCAGCACCAGCGAGGGGTGGGGTGGGGGCCGTGTATGGCGCAGGCCTCCACATCAGAGCAAGCATTCAGGTCCCGGCCACTCCACCTTCTCATCCAGCTGCCCGCTGAAGCCCCTGGGAAGGCAGCAGGAAATGGCCCAAGCACTTGGGCCCCTGCCACCCGTAAGGGAGACCAGGATGGAGCTGCAGGCTCTTGGTTTCGGCCTGCCCAGACCTAGCTAATGCAGCCATTAGGGGAGTGAGTCAGAAGATGGAAGTATACTCTCTAATTTAAAGATTTATTTATCTATTTGAAAGAGTTACACAGAGAAAGGAAAGGCAGAGAGAGAGAGGTCTTCCATCCGCTGATTCACTCCCCAACTTGCTCCCAGGAGCTTCTTTCTGGTCTCCCACACTGATGCAGGGGCTCAGGGACTTAGGCCATCTTCCACTGCTTTTCCAGGTCATAAGGAAAGAGCTGGATTGGAAGAGGGGCAGCTGAGACACAAATTGGTACCCATAGGAGATGCTGGCGCTGCAGACAGAGGCTTGGCCTACTACGCCACAGCACCAGACCCTAAATATTTTTCTTGCTCTATAAAATGTTTCCTCCTTAATTCTGAAATCCAAATAGACAAATTTTAAGGGTTATTCACTGTTAGTGAAGCAAATGGGTCATAAGCTATTACAGTGACAAATTTAATAACGTAAGAGTCCAAAGTATTACAAAACTATGGACAGAATACTGGTATTTTGTTGTTGTTGTTGACGTTCCACATTTTTTGTTTTGACTATTTGAAATGTTCTCTCTTTCCTGGTAGTAGCTGACATTTACAATTTGAGAGTTCTTTTTTCTTTTTTTTTTTTTTAATTACAAACTTCTTAATGTTACGTGCAGGTTACTTTGCCAGGAATATTTATCTTTCCATTTCCCACCCTCTCTGCTGAAGTGATATTTAAACCCACTGCTTAGATTTGAAGGGTAAGTAGAAGTCATCATAATGAAAAGTCAGGACGGGAGGAGCTAGCAGGATTTTAAAACTCCAGGGTGGGAAAGAGTGTCTCCAAAATTCAAAGGCGAGAGTGGACAGAGTGGCTAGAGAAGGAAAGAAGCAGAGGAAATGAGCCAGAAAAGTAGTTTGAGATCAGATCGCCTAAAGGTGTCCACGTCATATTACTTACAGGTCAAAGGGTTAGAAGTGTCTCAGATTTGGGCTTTAACTAAACTTAAAATGGTGTGATCTGGGGTGAGTTATTACAAAAGCTACACTATAAAGGGTTGGTGCTAAATAAGGATGAATCTGTGAAAAGATAAACCTAATGTCTGATATTACTAAGTGACAGACATGCCCAATGTATGAACAACTCTATGACATCAGTGAAGAGTTACAAACACCAGCACTCTGACGATGTGCCTGCAAAAGCAGCAGAAGATGGCCTGTGGCCTTGGGCCCCTGCACCCATGTGGGAGACAGGAGGAAGCTCCTGGCTTCAGACTGGCCCAGCTCCGGTGTGGCAGCTATCTGGGGAGTGAATCCGGCAGAAGATTTCTCTCTGACTCTGCCTTTCATGGAAATTAAAGGAAAAACCTTTTAAACTCTTTTAAAGGTTGGGTATGGACCTGTACTCTGAGAAACAAAGAGCACCTGATAAAAGTATTCAAGTGACTCGTCCTTTTCACCTTGACCATTTTTCAATAGTTCAGTTTGTAAGGAAGAAAGTTATTGTGCTAAGGTCAAGTATTCACAAAAGTCCTAGTTCAGAAGTTAAACTATCATTACTTTGCAACTAAACAAATCACATACATTCCTATAAAGCAGATCTTAAATAATAATGTATTTTTCAAATACAGAAACGATTTTTGGTACCTGCTCGGATATGATTCAGTGAAGCCAACATCCTTAACATGAAAGAGGCTGGAACTGTAATGGTATTTCTAGTCTCTTCCAGCATGAGTTCATTTCGAGTTATAACCTACAAAGCAAATTAAACAGCATGTCAAAGATCAAAGAGTAACTGTACATCTCCCTTAAGGATTAGAAGAACAATAAAAAAATTAGCAGATATGAGGAGGAATTATTTCATTCTTTCTATGTATGATATCTGTATTTGTGTCTAAAGGCTACTCACTGCCAAATGATCACTTGAACTGGTATTTAAAGAAGGAAGGTCAGAGACTACTGCTACTCTTTCAACTGGCAGAAAGACAAAGGTTAAATCTGATGACGGCCAAGCATTCAGGAATTCCATTTTCCTTCTGTTACCTGTCGTTGACTTCCCGGAGCAGTACACTTGATGCTGGCCTACTCTTTTTCCCTACAGCATGTGAGTGTTCCTGGGTGTCCTGAAGTTCCAGGCATGCTGACGGCTCATTTACTTTGTAACCTGGCACATGCAGATGCTTCTGTCCCAAATGCCCCTTTGCTCCTTGTCTCTCTGGAGAACTATTACTTCTCAAACATCAGTCCAATCCTTATTTCCTCTCTGAAGACCTACCTCCCCAACCCATTCAACCTACTTACAAGCACAACTATTCCTGGAGGGGGGCTTCCCAAACATTATGCATATTGCTGACAACAGTCCCACTATATTCTAGTTGTGTCTTAATATGACTATCTTTCCTACTAGACTATAAGCTCTATCTAGGCTGTAGCTTTTGAAATCTATCACAAGTGTGTTTACTTGAGAGACTCAGGGTGAGACAGGTAGGGAGTGAAAGCTCCCACCTGTTGGTTCACTTCCAAGTGCCCACAAGGGCCCTATATGGGGCAAAAGCTGAGAGCTGGAAATGTAATACCCAGATCTCCTACATGGTGACAGGAACCCTGTTGTCACCTCCTGGCTGGGGAGCTGCTTCTCCTGGTCTATTATGTGAATGAAAATGTACGCAAGAATTGTACTGAGATGTCAACCTTTGCCTATGGTAGTGGTTTTCCAACTTACTAATATTTTTAGCACCTCCATTTTCATAAGAAATTTTATATAGAAACCCACAAAAAAAATCCCTGGTTGAAGTCAGGGACCAAAGGTTCAGAGTTCAGCATTTTTATAATCCATCTTTCTTCTCCCAATTCCGTAAGAAATCGAGTTTCACAGAAATCAGTTTAAATTAAAACTGCTTAATAAGAAACTAAAAAAAAAATCTCAAAATATGTTAATAAAAAAGACTTTCCAAGCATTTGTTCTGCTACCTACTGATACAGAAAAATAAATTATCCACCCCCACCCCCACCACCTTTTTTTATTCATTTGACAGGTAGAGTTATAAACAGTGAGAAGAAAGGCAGAGAGAAAAGTCTTCCTTCCGTTGGTTCACTCCCCAAAAGGCCGCTATGGCCTGCACTGTGCTGATCCAAAGCCAGGAGCCAGGTGCTTCTTCCTGGTCTCCCATGCGGATGCAGGGGCCCAAGGACTTGGGCCATCCTCCACTGCTCTCCCAGGCCACAGCAGAGAGCTGGACTGGAAGAGGAGCAGCCAGGACTAGAACCCGGCACCTATATGGGATGCCGGCACCAGGCGGAGGATTAACCAAGTGAGACACGGCCCTGGCCCCCACCCCTCCACTTTTTTAAAAGAAAAACTGAAAATGGAAAATGAGTATGACTGTGGTAATAGAGGATTTCTTAAAAGGATGAATTTTTTTCCCTTCTTTATTATATAATAAGCACAAATAGTTAAACCTAGTTTTCAAACTACAATCTACCTAATCTCATATTTCTAATAATGATCATTATAATTGGCTAGCTATTATTCTGACTTTACTTCTCTAGAATTACAGGCATGTTTTTATCTAAATTTTTCTATCTTAAAGGTTGACTTCCTTAACTGACTGAACTTGCTTTATGTTAGCGTCTAATAAAAAACTGCTTCAATTATTCTTAGAAAGGCAGTTTAGGAACAAGTAGAAATATGGTGTATAATAAGTATAATAAAATCTTACTTCATCAGCAAGTTTTCGGTTAAAAATCCTTGACTCTTCTAGTGGTGACCAGATCTTTATGTCATAATCTATGCCAGACGAGGCTAGAACTAGAAACAAAATTTACAGATTAATATAAAGCTTGGAAAAATGTCCTTTATTCAAGACACGCCTATATTATGCACACACATACATACACTCACACTGAGCTTGAATGGAAACTGTACCTATACATTTAACTGTTAATTGGTAATATTATTAAAAATTTTCTAAAAGTTATCCCAGAACATAATTTTAAAATCACGTTGAAGTCACTCAAATTTGTCAAATTCCTTGCATTCTTATGACCATTCAAACAGATGGTCAGAACAAGCCAGTGTTCCTTTGTACTGGCAAACTGACTCAGACATGTGAATACTAAACACTGACATGTTAAACTTCTTATAGCTGATAAAACTTACAAGTACAAATGTTGTAACCATTTCCAGATACATTCTGTCAAAGCAGATTACAGGTGTTTGCTGTTTTAAATCCAAGGAGAGCTATAATTGAGTCCAGTAGAAAAATCTGGAACATTTTTATAATATTGACAACTAGAAAAAAGCTGGAGCTGGTGAATCGTACAGTCTCTAGTCCTTGTTCTATAAAAGGTCCTCTTACTTGGGTCGAAGGGATGTGGCTGCAGGCAGTTTACCACGTGGTTATCGGCTTCCAGAAGCATCAAATGTTCGGCAGTGTGCCGATCCCAGATGAAGATATGGCCACAGTCAGAGCCGCTCATGACGAAGTTAGCACCCCAGAAATTGGCTTCTTTTATCTAAGGGTTTCAAGAAGGTTAAGATATGTGAAGATTCAAATCCAAGCTATTACTTAAAAAACAAGCTGACTTAAAAACAATAAAATTAAAAATGAAGAGTCTTTATCTTCTACTATCCTAACATCACAACAGAATAATGTGATGGAAGTAAAGTAATGAAAAGTCCTCCATAAGGACGGAGACTTTGCTTTGTTCGATGCTGTATTTATAGTGCTGGAAATGGTACTTAGCATTTATCAGGTACTTAATCAGTAACTGTTCTGATGGGTAATGCCAGCATTGCAAAAGCTTACCCCATCACGCTATAATACACAACTCACTAATTAGTAACTGAGATACAGATGAATGGGATTTCTGTGTTTTGGAAAATATTTCTATATATGTTACTGAACTTTCCAAAAATTGTCTCATTTTAGCTTTATAAAATAAAATGTTTCACAGAATAAAAGGAATTATTCTATTTTGCCAGAACAACAAAAACACCAGTTTTTAACTGGCTACTAGAAACGTATACAATTGAGAAGGAAGAAGTAAATGTATTTGCTTTTAGGAAGTAATCAAAGGATTGTGATACACTGGAATGGTTATGATAATTTTAAATGGATAAGTCTGAATGAGCCATCAAAAAGTCCTTTATATTTCAGATTAAGATGTTTTCAATCATGTTACCTGCTGGCGCTCCTCTGTTCCTTTTGGAGAGGAAACAGAAGAATGGAGCCGATTTTGTTACTGAGAGCTGCTATTAGTTTACTTCCTTCTTTCTGTTCATCCTTTTAATTAATTATTTTCATCAAAAAAACAAAAACAAAAACAAAAACAAAAACCCAGACTTATCTACTGGTTCATTTCCCTAATGTCCACAACAGCTGAAAGTGAGCCAGTCCAAAGCTGGGAGTCATGAACTCAAATCTAGAGATTCCACATAGGGGACAAGATCCCAATCACGTGAGCCTTCTACAAGGTCTGCACCAGCAGGTCGCTGGTACTTCAACATGGTACATATACAACCTGCTAGGCCAAATAACCATCCCCTCCAAAATCTCCACTAGCAAAATGCAAGAAGTATAAATCAGTTATATCTATTAATAGTGAGTATCCTTTAAAACGATTAAATTATTACTGTCAATGATATCTATAGAGAACTAATTATTTTCCTACTACAAAGAAAGCAGGTTGAAACAGGTTCTGTAGATACTTTTTTCTAACTCAATGAATACATGATAACAGCATTTTGTATACATGAATTGTTCACAGTAACAGTTATAACACACTAATCACCTCAGAAGATTCTTACTATATAACTAATATGGCATTGGGTATATATATTTGTAGGCTGTAAAAACTAGAAAAGATTTTAAAGTTCATCTATTCTATTGTTATTTCACAGACATAATTAAAGTGTACAGAGACAAAATGAAGAAAAAAATTCTACTTGTTAAAGTACTGATTAGATTATATTTTCTTATCGACCTAGATTTCATAAATCTAAATGCTTCTCTCCCAAACTAAAAAAATGAAGGAGGAACTTCTCAGGTAGACAGCAAATATGAAAAAGAAAAAAGGGCCAAAGGCTGCTTGTGTAATCTAAAATTTTTTTAAATATTGAAATATACTTAATCATTAGGGTGGAGTTTTCTTGTAAAAAACAATGGTCTGGGGCTGGTGCCATGGTGCAGTAGGTTAATCCTCCGCCTGTGGTGCCAGTATCCCATAAGGGCGCTGGTTCTAGTCCTAGCTGCTCCTCTTCCAATCCAGCTCTCTGCTGTGGCCTGGGAAAGCAGTAGAAGATGGCCCAAGTCCTTGGGCCCCTGCACCCACGTGGGAGACCCAGAAGAAGCTCCTGGCTCCTGGCTTTGGATCGGCACAGCTTCGGCTGTTACGGCCACTTGGGGAGTGAACCAAGGGACGGAAGACCTCTCTCTGTCTCTCCCTCTCACTGTGTGTAACTCCATCTCTCAAATAAATAAATAAAATCTTCAAAACAAAACAAAATAATGGTCTTTCCCACTGTATTATAGGCTAAATGAAGCATGTTTGAATAAAGAGATTAATTGTGAAGGTTCAATAATACTATACTGAAATCACACTGGCAATATGAAGATAACATTTATATTATGAAACTCCAATTTCACTACAGAATGCCATGATTGTTAAGTACCATTGTCCTGGAGTTGCGATGGCCTTTATAAACCATCTTTACTAGTGGCCTTCTAATGTTCAAAGTATCCAATTCTTCCATTTCTTTCCTTTCTTTTCTCCGTCTGAAGAACTCCTGAATGCGGGCAACAGCAGAGCGTCTATGTATTACATATTAAAACAAAAAAATAAATAAATAAAAACCATCCATAGCCTATTGCAGAGTAATAAACTACAAGATATTTATCTTAATAAGGCACCCCCAATCAAAAGCATAAAAAGGCAGACAACAGTGAGACTACATCAGACTAGTTGAGTTACTCACAACAAAATATTTTAGTTAAGAGATCACTTGGAAATTTGGTACTGGTTGAAAAGTAAATAGCATGCGGCACACTGGTTTTTAAAGAGTTGTTTTATAAGACAAAATACAGACCAAAACTCATGGGCCATCTCATTACAAATAGAACATTTTAATCAAGGCTCTTTGTGCTCCTCTTCATATTAAGAAAAGTAAAGACAAAGAGAAACTAAATGAAACTAAAAGTAACACAGAGTAGAGAAACTTAGTTTTGAAATTTTATTAAAACATTGCTTAAATACATTTCAAGACTTTAAAAACTGATTTTACTATTAGAAGAACTTCTGCTTACACATATTACTTAACGCTTTTATTACTTGAATTTATTTGAAACATCGTATTCGGGCACATAATCATCAAGAAATACATGTTTAAAAGCCTATAAATCAGTAAGAAAAATGAATCTTAGAATAAATTACAGAAAGATGCTTGGTGTCACTAATAATATGATAAAAACAAACAACAAATTGTTTTCTTTTTATGCTTCTCATATTGAAAATATTTTTATGTCTGTTAGAGAGGCAAGAGTTTGGGAAAATAAGCACAATTGGTGGGAGTTTAAAGGTGTTCTTTCAATGTAAACTTTTTAATTGAAGAATGACACATATACAGAGGGTTCAAAATCACAAGGTACAGCTCAAGGATTCTCATAAAAGAAACAGGTCATATACCAGTACTGAAAAACGCAGCCAAACTAGAATTCCAGAAGTTTCCCAAGTGCCCCAGTCCTGTTCTACTGCTGTTGTACTGCATTAATCAATGGATTATCTGAAGCAAACTACTTAGGAAGGCAACAGGTTTCTTGTCGTTCATGATTCTGGAGGTTCACCGTCCATAACAAGGTGAGTCCCACTGTTTTGGTCATCTGGTAAGGCCAGAGGATGCCAACAGTAGAATGTGTACAGAAGAACTATCACCGACTAGGACCAATATGGCTTTTATAACCAACCCTCTTGTGAGAAAGACATTCAAAGAGCACACCACCAATAACCTAAGGATCTCCCACCAGGCCCACGTCCAAGACGCCACAACTGGTTTAAGTTCTCACTCTTTTATGACTTTGGGATTTAACAATCTGCATGAGTTCAAGAACCATATCCTACAAACACATGCATAGTGAATTGTTCACTGTTTCTGGTAACTGAAACAAGACTACTATCAACATTTACTTGTCCATGCATTTGGTTAGCATATGTATATATCTGTGTTGGATATATACCTAGAAGAGTCATTACATGTGTATAATGTTTAGCTTTAACATATATTCCCAAATTGTTTTCCAAAGTAGTTATATAAGTTTATACTTCTTCCAGCCATGTATCAGGATTCTAGAAGAATTTAGAGGAGAAATTAAATAATATTCATTAAAATATAAAATTCACTATAACAGAAATTGGCTTGGCAATTATACTTTTAAAAATGTACACTGTGGGGGCCGGTGCTATGGATAGCAGGTAAAACCTCTGTTTGCAGTGCTGGCATCCCATATGGTCACCAGTTCAAGTTCCAGCTGCTCCACTTCCTATCCAGCTTTCAGCTATAGCCTGGGAAAGCAGTGGAGGATGGTCCAAGTCCTTGGGCCCCAGCACCCCAACGGGAAACCCGTAAGAAGCTCCTGGCTCCTGGCTTTGGATCGGCGTAGCTCCAGCCATTGCGGCCAATGGGGGAGTGAACCAGCAGATGATACAATGGAAAACTTAAAGATTCATAGTTATATATGAAAGACATTAGCTTTCGACTGCTGGATCCAAAACACAGGCTATAGCTAATCCACAGGGAACAGACTATATAAAGAAGAGACTGGAGTTCTGGTACAGCAGGTTAGGCTACCACCTGCAACACTGGCATCACATATCAGTGGCAGCTGGAGCCCAACTGCTCCAATTCCAAGCCAGCTCCCTGCTCATGTACCTAAAAAAGCAGTGGAAGATGGCTCAAGTCCTTGGGCCCCTGCACCCACGTGGGAGACCCAGATGCCTAGCTTCGGCTCGGCCCAGCCCTGGCCATTGCAGGCATTTATGGAGTGAACCACCTGCAATGCCAGCATAGCATAAGGATGCCAGTTCATGTCCCGGCTGTTCCACTTCTGACATAGTTCTTTGTTAGTGGCCTGGGAAAGCAGCAAAAGATGGCCTAAGTAACTGGGTCCCTGCCACCCATATGGGAGACCCAGAAGCAGCTCCTGGCTCCGGCCTGGCCCAGCCCCAGCAGTTGCAGCTATCTGGGGAGTGACCCAGCAGATGGAAATCTCTTGTCTCTTGGTCTGTGTCTCTCTCTGTGTGACTCTTTCAAATAAATAAATACATAAATAAATAAATCTAAAAATTAAAAAAGTGTGGGGTTGGGGCTGGAGCTGTGGCATAGTAGGTTAAGCCTCTGCCTGTGGCTCTGGCATCCCATATGGGTGCCAGTTTGTGTCCCAGCTGCTCCTCTTCTGATCCACGTGGGAGACCCAGAAAAAGCTCCTGGCTTCAGACTGGCCCGACTCTGGCAGTTAGAGCCATTTGGGGAACAAACCAGCAGATGGAAGACCTCTGTCCCTGTGTCTTTCTCTGTCTATAACTCTGCCTCTCAAATAAATAAAGTAAATCGTAAAATAAGCCCGGGGAGGGGGAGTGTGGACTTGTCCTGTGAAGCCCACATCATCAGGGAGAGTGGGGCAGCGGTGTGCTTGCAAAAGAAGCACCGGGGACAGGCTTCGGTGAACATGTCTGCCTTTATTAACGACTACGTACACTTTTAAAGGGCAGGCGGAAGGGGCGTAACTAATTCAGGGCAACTCTAACTCTATAGGACCGAACTGACACTAGCACCAATATCCCTCTCCAATCAGCTTGAAGATCACGTAGGCTAGTAGCTTTCCAGGTGGTCCTGGCCACACCTGGGAGCAGTTCACCTGACTGGCAGAAGGCGGTGGTGGGGAGAAATGTGCCTGGGGCTCCTGCCTCCCCCCAGTAGCCAGGCTATGGGGTTCCTGCTGGGAGGCATGGCGTGCCATGCACTCTCAACCTCCTGCATGGGCAGGGCAGGCAGTCTCATGGGATCACCCATGGAGGGGGGGGGTCTGAAAAGTGTTAAGATAATTTTTAAAATAATTATATAACAATTATATACTCTCACATATTTAATATTTAAAATTTTTTTTTCCTATGCTACATCTTTAAAAAGCAACCCCACAACTAAATTTTTTAAGTTATATACGGTTAGAACTCAGACAAAGTAGACAAATTTAGTTTGCTCTGATTGGGAGGTGAGAACAGGAAGAGTTGAAAGGATCTCTCTCTTTTTCTAAAGTAGCAGAAAAGAGAACACACTCTGACTCAGTTAAAAATATGTGATTAGCAAGAAACCAATAAAGAGCAAATTCATTAGCTAAGAATGCAGAATAGGCAGGAGAGGAAAGAGCCTTGCTGATACGCTAAAGGCCTCAGGAGCTTCAATGAAAAAAAGAAAACCATGTGACGAGAATTTAGATGGCGGCTCAGACCATTTAAAACAAGATGTGTAGAGAAAACTAAGGCTGCAATGAGGTGATATTAACTAAGAATCAAGCAAAACTATACCAAAGCATAAATGTTCATTTAAAAAGATTGGTCCAGAAAATGGTTTAATTTTCTACTCAACATTTATTTGGTTTAACTGTCCTAATAAAGAATAAAAAACCTGCATCTCAAGTTATACAGTTTATGCTATAGAGTTTCAATAAATGATTAGATCACTTATTAACCACTGTAGGAAAACTATCTAAGAGGTAGAAAAAGCTTCACATGCACAAATTTCAAATTATAAGATACAAAATGAGCAAGCATTTAACACACAGGTTAAGATGCTGCTTAGATACCCGTATCCCATATGAGAGTGACTGGTTCAAGTTCCAGCAACTCTGCTTCCAATCCAACTTCCTGATGCACACCCTGATAGGCAGTAGATGATGGCTCAAGTACTTGAGTCTCTGCAACCCATGTGGGAGACCTGGATTGAGTTCCTGGCTCCTGGCTTCAGCCTGAACCAGCCATGACTGTTGGGGGCAACTGGGGAGTGAACCAGAGGATAGAAGATCTTTCTCTGCCTGTCTCTTTCTCTGCCTTTCAAATAAAATGAAAATAAATAATACAAATTTTTAAAAAGTGTCAAGTGGTTACAGGTGTTACTTCTATATATACAATCATGCGACTGTCCCACTTTGCTAACTGTTCTAAAGAAATGAATAAACTCAGAATGATGAAATAGCTTTACTAGAGGATATTTCATAATAAACACTGCAATAATACAGGCCTTTGAAAATAAATCTGTACTATATCATATTGTAAATTAATCAGTGAAAATTAAAATGATGTGCATATGAAGAACAACAATCAGCAAATAAACATTTCTTAAAAGTTGTTTTTGACAACTTTATTTCTTTATGACATTATTTGCTCATTTGGCACACAATTTTTAAAGTGCATAAAGACTTTATATAATTAAATAAGAGTGGGAAATTTCAGAAGTAAAGAAAAAGTAGTTACAAAATAAAGTCCAACCCAATAGAGAAAAAGGGTGCAATAAGGGGAAAATGCAAATTCACAAAGAAAAAAAAGGATAGAAAAATTAGAAGTAAAAATTAGGAAAGAAGTCCAAATATAGCTATAATAATAATAAATTTAAATAGACTAAATTCACTTAAGGGGAAAAAGACTGTGTAGGATACACCTAAAGGATGAAGACAAGTAAGGGTTTCAGACAAGTTACAACGCAAATACTAATCAAATGAAGAGTAGTAAAGAAACATCACTCAAAAAAGTCGACTAGGGGCTGGTGTTGTGGCACAGTGGATTAAGATGCCACCTGAAACACTGTTATCCCATAGCTGCTGGTTCAAGTCCCAACAGCTCTATTTTTAATCCAGCTCCTGGCTAATGCGCTGGTGAGGTAGCACATTACATACTTGGGCCCCTGCCACCGATGTGGGTGGCAGACCAGGATGGACTTCCTGGCTTCTAGTTTTGGCTTGGCCCAGTCCAGGCCACTGTGGCTATTGAGAGAACCAGTTCATGAAAGATCTCTCTCTCTCTCTCTCTCTCTCTCATGGTGCCTTTCAAATAAATAAATAAATCTTTTAAAAAAAATAGACTGAAGTTAAAGAACAGCATTAAGGATAGAGAGAATTACAAGAAAATATAATGAATTCACCAAGAAGATAAAACAGTTAAACATTTAAGCAACTAATGAAAATAGCTTCAAAGTGCACTTCAAAACAAAATGAGGCTGGCGCCATGGCTCAACAGGCTAATCCTCCACCTAGCGGTGCCAGCACACCGGGTTCTAGTCCCGGTTGGGGCGCCGGATTCTGTCCTGGTTGCCCCTCTTCTGGGCCAGCTCTCTGCTGTGGCCCGGGAAGGCAGTGGAGGATGGCCCAAGTGCTTGGGCTCTGCACCCCATGGGAGACCAGCAGAAGCGCCTGGCTCCTGCCTTCGGATAGGCGCGGTGCGCCGGCCACAGTGGCCACTGGAGGGTGAACCAACGGCAAAGGAAGACCTTTCTCTCTGTCTCTCTCTCTCACTGTCCACTCTGCCTGTCAAAAAAAAAAAAAAAAAAAAGATGGGACTACAAAGAGAATAAGACAAAATCACCATTATAGTGGAGATTTCAACATACCTCTCTCACTATTAAACAAGTTAAGCTGTCAAAAAAGAATCATCAAAAACACAGATTTGAAAAGCTCAAAAACAAATCTAATCCAATGGTCCTATATAAAATCCTGCATTCAAGAACTACAGTGAATTCTTTTCAAGCACATATGAAACATTTTCAAATTTATCACGAATGAGTATGAGTCCACAACGCTAATTTCTACAAATCTGGAACAACAGGCCTCACATCAAACATTTCTCTAAGTGGGATGTCAATGACAAAAAGGCTGAATGTATACAATTTAAGAACACACTGTGACAGGGACAATCCATTGGGTGAGGCGGTTAAGACACCAATTAGGATAGTGGCTGTCCCATGTTGGAATACCTGGGATTCAAGCCCCAACTCTGCTTCCAACTTCAGGTTTCTGCTCATGTATACCATAGACGGTTCCAGTATTTGCATCCCTGCTATCCATGTGGGAGACTCTGACTAACTGCTGGAGGGACTGGGGAGTTTACCTCTGTCTCTATATCTGCGTTTCAAATAACAACAAAAATAATAAACAGAAACACTTAAATGTTGCAATAAATTTGAAAATTTACATTACTTAACAAGTTCTAAACACAAAACTAAACTAAAGGATCCTAAAAGTGACTAAAACAGAAACAGAGGGCCAGCGCTGTGGCACAGCAGTTGCATATGGGTGCTGGTTTGTGCCCTTGCTGCTCCTCTTCCACTGATCATGGAAAGTTCTATTACGGCAAGTATGTGCATACAGTACAGAACTGAGACCTCATAGAAGATAGGGGCTGTGCACCCATCAGCACAGTGTCTAGCACATAATACACTTATTGAATGAATAATAAATATGAAAGTGATTCATCCAGGAATTTCAAAGCAACAACAAACAGCTCGAGTTATCAGTTATTATTCTGCTTGAGAGAAACATTAAGAGAAAAAGGATGAATCTGAAGCCTATCCAACTATCTATGAAAACCTAGATCCCTGAATTTACATTTTATTTTTGACACTGCAAATTCCAAAAAAATCTGTCTCTAAATGGTTAGCAAAAACTTGACAGCTTTAAGGTTAAATTAGAAAGTAGGGGTGGGGGCTGTGGCTTCATTGTGCAGTAGCTTAAGCTGCTGCTTGGGTCACCTACATCCCATATCGGAGTGCCTGGGATCAAGTTCTGTCTCCACTTCTGATCCATCTTTCTGTTCAAGTGCACCCTGGGAGGCAGCAGATGATCGCTCGAGTGCTTGGATCCCTGCCATCCACATGGGAGATCTAAGTGGAATTCCTGGTTCCTGGCTCAGGGCTGGGTCAGCCTGGCTGTTGTGGGCATTTGGGGATGGAAGCAGGAGATGGAAGAGATCCCTCTCCCACTCTCTCTATGGCTCTGCCTTTCAAATAATTTTTTTAAATGACCTAACAAGATTTATTTTTTTTTAAATTAGGAAGTTATAAGAACCAAAAAGTTAAAAATACTGAATTTTCACATTTACTAAAGTACTAGTTTAAAATATAAGCAAAACTCCATAAATAGCACTAAAACATAAAATATGAATTATTTTGCCTACTGTTTTCAACATAGTAAGCGCTTTTTTGTTTTTTAAAGAGTTATTTATTTTGAAAGGCAGCGTTAGAGAGAGAGGGAAAAATGAAGATAGACA
Source organism: Oryctolagus cuniculus (assembly GCF_051225735.1). Taxonomy (NCBI): domain Eukaryota; kingdom Metazoa; phylum Chordata; class Mammalia; order Lagomorpha; family Leporidae; genus Oryctolagus; species Oryctolagus cuniculus. The sequence goes on from NC_142873.1 coordinate 31,164,957, forward strand.
GAGATGTTCTATCTGCTGGTTCACTCTCCAGTTGCATGGCCAGTTCTAGGCCAGGCTGAGCCAGGAACCAGGAGCTTCATCCCGGTCTCCCACATGGGTGGGAAGAGTCCTAAACATTTAGGTCACTTTCTACTGCTCTTCCCAGGCCATCAGCAAGGAGCTGGATCAGAAGTGGAGCAGCCGGGAAATGAACCGGCACCCATTTGGTATTGCAGGTGGCAGCTTCACCCACTATGCCACAACGTCAGCCTCAGTGGTAACTCCTTTTATAAAACACCATTACACATAGCTAGAGTGGTACAAACTGATACCATAGGTATTATGAGAGGGGTGACTTATTGAAGCCAGAATAAAATGATTTAGGGGGCACCAAACAAAGTTAACCCACAAAGAACATCATAGTAAGGATAGAATACAAGGTCATGACTAAAATTATATACTCAGAATTTTGTAGAAAGAAAGGCTTTCCTGTACAGATACTAAAGGGAGGGCGGAGTCCTAGGTTTTCTAGTGCACTCAATACTCATCCTAGAATGCAGGGACAATGATCTGGAACAAGAACATATTCCAAATCATGGGGTTTTCGTAAATGTTTCACAAAATAGGTTTATGATTGAACAGGTGTGGAATGTGATGAATTAAACAAAACTAAGCAGGTTTCCTTGATGCAAGTCTTCTCAGAGACCTTATTATGCAAGTATGCACTGTGAAACTCAGAAAGCTACATACAATGCAGTGCTTCCCAAGTTTGTGACCCAGTATTAGACCACTGAACAAAAATAACCTCTATCTTCCTAGTTACATAATTAAATACTTCCATCCAAAACATAAAGTTTGACTTTTCCCAGTTAAAATAGCTTGAGCTTGATGGCTTTCAATTCAAAGACTAAAGAATTTGTTTCTCATAAACACAGGGAAGCTATTTTTACCACCACTCCCGCAATAGGACAGTTTCTGTGATCATTACCACGATTCTCTATCTCTACATTCCTAAAAGCTATAAAACTTTGGTACCAAAACCAAAGTTGCTATTGGTATGTGTCAAAGAAACATTCTCTGGCATAAATAAGAAAGAGAAAGATAATAAAAACAAAGAATAAATTAAATTCTATTTATTCCTAGTTAAAAATATTCACTATAATCCTGAATACCACTGTTCTTCAGTATACCAACCAAGTTAAATACCCATCAGTTCTTTTAATTCATATTATATCTAAATTTTTCTTATATTGACTTAGTGGACTTTACAAAAAGAAAATTTCATTAATTTGAACTTTCTCATTTGGAATTTTCATTATGCAGATAGGGTTAAGCTAAAAGATACATTATTAATTAAAAATCTGTTTGCAGGGGGGTGCCTTTGGCCTACCCCAATTCTATCTTCCTGCCCATACAAATCCTGGGAGGCAGTAGGTAACCGCCCAAGTTGGGTCCCTGCCCTCACAAGGTGGGAAAAGCTTCCTTAAAAATGTAGCTTAAGATGTGTGTTTAAGAGGTCATTTTACTTCAGAGGTTACAGAGCAGAAAAGACACAGAAGCTTTAAGCAGCATAATGTACCCAGTGAACTCTGAATACTTTCAGCGACACTCCAAGTGCATCTGACGTAGGGCATGAGCAATTCCTGGCAGCAGTCATAGCGTGGAGAATCCCATACACTGGGCAAAGAAAGAAGCTGGAGTTTTGCCAAATCATGGGCAATGGAAAGCCACTGAAAGTGGATCTGATGGGGGAGACGGACGGGAAGGAGCAGAACAAATATTTTAATAGACCAGGTGAAGAATGGAGAGGAGGGGATGATTATCATACTTATTACACAAAGAAATATTTGCAGATAACATGGCATCTACCATGCAGGGATAGGGAACCCTTTCTCTGCCAAGTCATTTAGATATTTATAACATTATTCACAGGCCATAAAGAACTATCGACTGAAAAATGAGCCTGCTATACATTTACTGAATGTCGAGCCCTGCCTGCAGTTGCCTTGGCAGGGACAACCAAATGACTTTGTGGGACTTACATGTCCTGGGGGACATTCTCCACCCCGAATCTGGGCAGATTACAGTAAGACACATTCACAAAACACTACAAGACAGTCCCTAATGAAGATCAGTTACAAGGAGTAGAGATAATAATCTGTCATAGTTTTATGTTTCCAATTTTGTTTATCTTAGGTAGAAATTAACATTTCTTGAGCATCTCCCTCTGCTAAAAGGGAGATAGAACAAATGCGTGTATGGGATGAGGAAAATACTGTCTTATAATTACAAATAACTGAGTAGACAAAAATGATTTAATCTCATTCACTCCTAGAGGAGGTAACTGCTACATCTTCTGTTTTATTATTGTTTATTAGTTCATTAGTTCTCTACCTCAGTATTTAAGCTTTTCTAAAACTCAGCGTAACATGGTACTTTCTAGTTGCAATCCTCATTGTAAAAGCAGAAACCAGCTTTGAGTGGTTTGGATAAGAAGTATAAATCAGAAAATCAAAGGTCCTACACAAATTACATTTTACTGCCATTAAATTATAAAATGGAGACCAGGAGAAGCACCTGGCTCCCGCCTTCGGATCAGCGCGGTGCGCCGGCTGCAGCGCGCCAGCCGTGGCGGCCATTGGAGGGTGAACCAACGGCAAAAGGAAGATCTTTCTCTCTGTCTCTCTCTCTCACTATCCACTCTGCCTGTCCACAAAAAAAAAAAAAAAAAAAATATATATATATATATAAAGTGATAACTAGTAAAAACTGACTTGCAAAAAATTACTTCAAACATACCAAAAAACCTAGATTACACCACATAAAAGTAAAATTGAGACTTTTACATGGAAATCTTGAAAATGGGCCTTAATCAGGAATTTTTATACTTCTGTAATATTTTTTGTCTTATTTCATTATTTCTGTTGTCCCTTTGAGGAATTCTATCAATTGTACAATTCTGACTGGTGCTGTAAGTTATGTTTTATGCTTTACTTGGGTTTTAGAAACTGATGCTAAGTAATAGATACATGCTATTAGAATTCAGAGAAAGGTTGCTTCTGTAGGTAAGCCAGGTTTTCAGTAAATAACTGAAGGGTTGAGGTTCACTGTAAAGTTTTCCCAAAAAAATGCATTTCATTCCCAGACTTTAAACTAGAGAAGTATTTGAGGATTATATATCATCTTGATTTGTGACAATTTATTAAAAAAAATTTTAAAGACTTAATTATTCATTTGAAAGGCAGAGTTATGGGGGGGGGGGGCAGAGAAAGAGATCAATCTTCTATCCGCTGGTTCACTTCCCAGATGGCCACAATGGCTGGTCTAGGCTGAAGCCAGGAGTTTTATCCGGGTCTCCAATGTGGGTGCATGGACCCAAGAACTTGGACCATCTTCTGTTGCTTTCCCGGGCACATCAGCAGGCAGCTGGATTGGAGCAGCCAGGAATTGAACGTGCACCCAAAATGGCATGGCAGTGTCGTATGCGGCAGCTTAACCCACTATGCCAAAATGCCGGCCTGAAAAGCCAGAATCTTAAACCTATTCATACAACTAGGTTCAAATTCATTTTTAGATATTTATCAAGAAAAAAAGAGCTATATATTTATCTGAATAATAAAAAGTTGCTACTTGCTATCCCAATCAAGCTTTTTTTAATAAAAAAAAAAAAAGCTGCATTCTTCAACAAAATAATCAAAGCAAGTAACCAGCATCTAAAGGACATCATTTCAGACTATAATTACACTCAGTGAACATCAGTTATACGTACACACAGGAAATCTCAATCTATTTCCATGCAGTGCATGCAGCTAAATAGAGTGTGTGAAAAGCAACCTGCTTTACATTGCTTAGCACTTAAGAGTTCAGTAAGTTCAAAGGAAATATTAACTGTTAATAGAAAAGGTGGTTAGCTGTGGAAAAGAGATCCTGGCAAATCCATCATAATGAAACAGTAATGAAGGAACATACTGATTACCTCATTATTCTATCACCTATTGTTGTTCCTCTGATATTAAATCTAGTGAAGGGAACACAATAACTAAAGTCACTCAAAAATTTCAAAGAACCAAATATATAAAACATTACGGTCACGATTATTTTTTATCAATCATTTTAATTAAAAAAATGTATTTCCCTTTGTGACTTAAGGCATTCTATGAGAATATGTCATTCAACCTAAAATGCATTTAAAAATTAAAGAAACAGAAACACTCACTGTAGACAGATTGAAGGAAGACATAGTACTTACTCCCTTTTATCTTTTAAATCAATCAGAACCTAACCCAGTCACAGAGTGTGGTAACTATAATGACTCACTATGAATACCATCCACTGGAACACCTACATTATACTCCTCAACGGCTGAGCTGATTCACTTAGCTTAACTGCAAGATACAGAACAAGCAAGCAAATAACAGGGCTTTTAACTCCCCAGGAACCTTCTTCTTTCTCTTTGATTATTCTTCTTTCCCTGCAATTTTCTTTAATAAAGATGAAACTGGAAAGAGTGATTATAAGGATGACTGAATAGATGCTGGCAAATTTACAGTACAAAGAATTTTCACTTTAAAAACAAAGGCCATGTTCCAGTGTCCAGATTAGGTAGATAAAGCCAAATTTCTACTTAAATAATTTTTAAGGTTATTAATGGGTAATATAGGATTAGTATCCTTATTCTTTAGGGAAAAAACTGTTAGACCACCTGAACTGAGGCTATAACTAAAAACTATTTAAAATTATGTGAAGACTTCTTCACAAAGCTTATTGACTTCAGTACTTGCCCTTTAGAAAGTACTTTAGCTTTCCTCTAGGATTTACCAAGATGAAGCGCTACCAGACCATCATTCTATTTACTCTAAAATGAGTAAGGGATCATGAAGAGTGTTTTATATGAAGATCATCTAAATAGGAAAACTACCCATTCTCTTTCCATTCCAAGAGGGAATATTATTTTTCTAAATCCAGTATATAACATCACTAAGGTATATAACCAACTCATTTTATTTATTGAATACCATGATCAGAGAGTATGTTTGATTATTTTTTCCAATTATTTTCTATTTCTTGCCCTAGACAAAGTTAAAAGGGCACCCAATTACGTCATAATTCAAAGACTTCATTATCTGAGACTCTGGATTTCTGTCAGAAGCATCTTCTCATACAGACTATCACTTTGTTTTTCTCTATAAAACTGATTTACTGGAGAGTAGGAATCAGCCAATGATGGCTCATGCGCTATGCCTTGGCCAGTTGCTGTTTTGTTGTAATGACCCTTAGGCTAAGAACCATTTTACCTTTTTCAAACAGTTAAATTTTAAATGGTTATGTAAGCTACAAAAAAGCCTCCACTTAAGTTCTTGCCCCTTTAGGGAAACAGAAGCTGACCTCTGCTATAGTATCTCAGTAATATTCAGACACTAGCTATAGTTAATGAGAAGAGCATTCCATTTTAAAATATCTACATTAGTCGTTAAGGCCTTTATTTTCCAAAATGCTTCCTTCTCATGCTTGATCTTAGCCCAGAAGTGAAAACATGGGTCATATGTATTTAACTAAATTATAAGAATGTAAATATTCTTCTGCCTTTCAATGGAGTCAGTTTCTTTAAAGGTAAGATTTTTATTATTATTTTGTTTACTACAATGCCCTATAAAATGAATAACAGGACAAACTTAAGGCCAAATACCCAAACTACATGTTCAAAATGTTAAGTAATACTAAATTTTTAGAAGGCAGAGAAGCAGGGGCCAGTATGTGGCACAAGTTAAGCTGTCGCCTGAAAACCAGCATCCCACACTGGAGCACCAGCTTTAGTCCAGGCTGTTCTATTTCGGGTCCAGCTCTCTGTTCACATGCCTGGGAAAGCAGCAAAAGATGGTCCAAATCCTGGGGCTCCTGCCACCCACATGGGAGGCCTGGAGAGAGTCGGCTCTTGACTTTGGGCTGGCCCAGCCATGATGGTGGTTGAGGCCATTTGGGGATGGAAGATCTCTCTCTGTATTTCCCTCTCTACCTTTCAAATAAATAAATCCTAAAAAAAAGAAAAAAGGCAGAAAAGCAAATGTAGACCTGGAATGATTTCAAGTCTTGATTTAATCGTGAGAATATGAATTCAAGAGTATATGCCGAGGTGGGATCAGTCCAGGCTGTTGCCCCTGATTAGCAATCTCCTTCAAGATTCTGTTAAGTTCAATTGAGTATCCAGGTTTCCTGAGTCAATAAGCGTATTGGGTATCAATTTTACAGCAGCCCCAAACCCTAGGAGAATCTCTCAAACATAAATCGTCTAAGTATTATGAAAATGGTAAGAAAATAATAAAGCTTTGCAGAACAATATTATCATTTCTATACTGTATAAGGCCTACACTCTCACCAAGTTCTCTTTTTCTCATTTACATTATACTAGTGTTTAAAAAAAAAAAACAAAACAGGGGTCTGCATTGTGACATAACAGGCAATGATGCTGTCTGTAGCACATGCATCACATATGGCCACAGGTTCCTGTCTAGGATGCTACACTTTCTATCCAGCTCCCTGCTAGTGTACCTGGGAAAGCAGTGGAAGATGACCAGTGCTTGGGCCCCAGCACCCACATGGGAGACCTGGAAGCAGCTACCGGCTCCTGGCTTCAGACTAGCCCAGCTCTGGCCATTGCGGCCATTTGGGAAGTGAACCAGTAGATGTAAGATCCCTCTCTGTCTCTCCCTAACTCTCTCAAATAAATTAAATGAATCTGGAAAACAAACAAACAAACAAACAAACAAAAAAAACCATAGATCTAGAACATACAAAACCACTGCTGAGCACTTCACTTTCTTCAGCTATAAGCAGGCTTAGCAAAAAATGTTATAATTAGCCTTAAAAGGTACTGCTAAATGATTATATATTGTCTAATATCCATTAAAATATGTACAATCTTATTTAAACAAATAAACCTCCAAAGTGATATGGTACACTTTAGAAACTGGATACTTAATTTCAAAAAATTGTGACCAAAGTATCATGTTCTGCTATTTAAAAATAGAAAAACACAGACATGCTCACTTTTACATATAGAAGGTCATAAATGTATACACTTAATTAATTATAGAATCCAGCTCTTTAATCTGGGTTTTGCAAACCATCAGCTTGATTTTCAAACTATGCCTGCTAACTGTATCTGCAAACATTAAGAGGTAATGAAGTTTTAAGAGTCTCCCTCTGGGTATAAAAAGAAAGGGAATGGAGTGTTTTACTTGTCTAAAATACATATTAAGAATGC